>NC_080730.1:10503840-11103840 GCF_019097595.1 Hemibagrus wyckioides | reverse complement strand
TGTGCATTTTTTCAGTAAAGCAAAGTGTCTACAATTTTTAGCTTAAATGCTTTACTGTACCATGTATATGCTATCTGACAAAGAGAATTAAGGCATGACCACCCAGCTGTAGTTAAATCCAGCCCTTAGGATAGAAACAGACAAATTGTGCCATTGATATCAATGCTGAAATGCTTATGACCACCAAAGAGCATCACATAATAAATTCCAAATTTAGCCCATTTTATATCTAACCTAGCCTTTCGATATATATTACAAGACATGAACGTTATATGGTCCAGAACATCATGAACACAGATGTTGTCATTTAAAAAAGAAACCCTAACGCTTTCCAACATTGTTCTTGTGGAATTACAAAATCTTCAAAATTACAATTTTTGTAATTTACATGACACCATGTCAACTGTGTAGCACAAAAAATATTATTAGCAAAGATACAGGCATTGTTTAATAACTGGAATGCCAGACAAAGATTTAATGTGTGAGCCATCTGAGAAGAAATAGGAGCCATAAAGTTCTGATTTACGTCTCATAATTGGGAAAAGAAAAACATCTGACTCAAACATTATGCCTTTGAAAATTGAAAATCCCCCCACTATATCCTCTGTTAGACTTTCAGTGCATGTTTATATTGCAGTGTCATTTCTTAGTGCTTTGACTATAACTTAATTAAGTCTCATAATGACCAAGCAGTAATAATGTTTCATGCAGTTTTATCTTGACAACACAGTCAAAACAATCAAGACAGTCATTTGTGTTTAGACAAAATATAAGACACACCTGTAGATTTAGGTGACCTAGCTCTTGTGCAAGATTTCTAGAAATAATGCCTGATAACATATTGGTAAAGATTCAGCTCGGAAGAGTCGGTTCTTCCAAATCAGATGGAACAGGAGCCTGATCCACTCAAGCCTCCAGCAGCAGTTCCCCAAACGGAGACAGGTAGGCAAGCATAAATCAGAAGTGCCTGTCAGTTTCCAGGTGTGCACATGTGCACCCACAATGGGCCATAGCACTCATGTAAAAAAAGCTCTGTCCACAGCTATCCTATATCATTGGTTAATGCTGTGGAAATGATATGATTGTTTATGGGGAAAGAATCTCTAGTTTTGTAATATTATTGCTGGCACAGGAAAACATGCACTTTCAAAGCAAGAACAGGAGAAGACTTTGACCACTGTGGATATAATCTGGCTAGAACTTGGAACTTGGGTTTATTTTGTTGAGGTCATTGAACCAAGTTCTTCTAAGTTTGATTCTACAAAGCTTTTTTAACATAGTTATGAGCTAGGAAGGTGATATTTAGACCTTCATACAGTCCAGATTAGGCAGAAACTGCATTTGGATGAGGACCTAATGAATGAATGCCTGAATGAATGCACAAATGCATTTGTGGGACTGTGTTTTCAATGGGAAGCCTCTTAAGCAAATTTTCTCCTTTGTGTAAGACACCACAGAAGGCATACGAGATGGATGGGGCTGGACGTGGAGTCTGTCTCCACATAATTGTTTTTCTAACACTTCTAGATACAAGTGTTAAGTTCTCCAAAAGGCTTGCCATTCAGAATGTCACAAACAAGATCAGTCAGAGCCAAAACGAGAGGGCCCCAAGTAGCTTTTTCAAAACAAGATATTGTGATTCAGCTCATGGTGTCCAAGAGCTGATGCTGAGGTTGTTTGGCCAGCTGCCTTTTCAGCGCGGTCACCTATTGAGACGCTTTTGCCAATTCTTAAAGCAAGTGTTTTGCACCAATTATTCAAGGGCAATGCTAAGATCTGTTCGAACCCTCAGTTTGAAATTCCTCTTGACATCATCCTTCAAAATTGAAAAGCTCTCTCTCCTTCACCCTCCCTCCTGCTCCCGGGAAAGAGAAAGGAGGGTTGGGGCAAACAAAATAAATAGCATCCCGAAGTTAGCTGGATTTTGCATAGTTAACATTTCGCTAACGTGCAGGAGCACTTCTCAGGGAGACTGGGCAGCATTTTTGGGGGGCCAGGCGCGTTGTTGTGGTGACGGCACTGAGCAGTGAATGAAGCAGATGTCAGTGTAATCCATCACCCCATCACCCCCCCTCAAACACCCTCCACCTCCCCTTTTTACCCAGTGCTGGGACACCCTCCACACTGCTGCTCATCAATTAAAGCTTCGCACAAGCCCTACCATTAACACGCCAGCACTTTCCTCAGTTCCTTCCCTGCCCCACAATCATCCTCACAGTAAAAACTGTCAGAGTCAGTGGCCAACCATAACTTAGCAGCAACAAATGTTTTGTGGCTGATGACTTGTTACCGCCTAGGTAATTTGAGGGATTGTCATGCCATTGATGACTCTTTTTTTTAGAAGTCTGTTTTTTTCCACTTAGAAAATTCTAGCTGTGAAGTCGTTTACTTTATTTCTAATGGAGACTTTATTTCAAATGGAAAATTTACTTATTTTACTGCCAAATTATCCAAGAAAGATTTTGACATTTTTTAACTAATTACAAGAAAACAAGAAGACGCTCTTCAAACTGCTGAGGTGACTTTTATTAAGACTGTTCAAAGCACAACGTACATTTTTGTTAAATCAGTTATAGCAGTATAAGCATGCAGAATGACCAGTTTGGCGAAACATTGCTTGAATTTATTGTTTGTTATTATAAATAGGACCAAAGGCTTTCCATAAAGCACCATCTCAAGTTCGGCTGTTCTTTGGTTCAAAACTCACTGTCATGTTTTTTTGTCTTTATGTATTAAGTACCAGAGTGTTCACCCATTTTTTATTTAAATTATCGGTCCAAAATATTGCTGTTGTTAGATATCTGTACAAAAACAAACAAGAAAATTACTGACTCGAATTATCTAATTATTCCATTTCATTTTGACATGTGAGATGCAGTTATCACCAAACCAGTGATCAAGGTACCATGACATTATCAATCCTACGCAGTTTCTAGCTTAGATTTCCTTAACTGTGGAGGTTAGGGAAATTGTGATGCAGGACAATTTATAACAAAATAAATAAAACACTCATATAAAAATAATCTCTTGCAAAATATATTCTGTTAACTGCTGTTAACTCAGCACATGAACAACTCATTCAGGTAACCACATTCACACATGGTATTCAAAAGCACTAGTTTCAATACACACTATACAGACTCCAAGTTGAGGCCTTGGGGGGAAAAAACTAGCAGCAAAAATGGAAAGACATAATATTTAGTATACATATATAGCAAGAACAGTATCAGTGACCTCAGCATTCCGAATCAGTAGCAAGTGGAGGCATCTCCTGGGTGCGAGCTATCCTGTTCCAAAATGAATTAATCGTTATCTTGGCTTCTCTGCCAACTAAAAAGACAAGAGCCAAGGGAGAAATGTGTGTGAGCTCATGAGAAGGCTATGTGTCAGGTAATATTATCTACAGGTTCTTCATCAAATGATTTCAGCTCACTATTATTTCCATTTGTTAAAAAGGTTGCTCAAAACCTAAATTATTTATTGTGTAATATAATGTATTTTACGCACTGTTTTAGCACACATTGTTCCGAATGTTCTTGGTGGTTAACATTATTGATTTACTTAATTCATTTTAGGAAAAGCTAGCTTTCAAAAGAGATGCACATTTCCAGTGTATTTTGCTATAAATATATATGGATTGTACTTGAGGGAATGTTTAGCACAATTAATATCACCAACAACATGGTGTACAACTGCTTTGCTCACAATGGATACTGTAAAAATGACAGTGTAAAAAAAATCAAAGTGTAAAAGCTGGTTAAGTTGCTTCTACCACAATAACAAAATGTTGTATGGTAAAAAAAAAAAAAAAAAGACATAAAATCACATGAAAATCAGTAGTTTTATTATTAAATAAATTAATATTAGCCTTATTTTCTGTAAATAAAATGTTAAATACCATCAATATCATATACCGTCCATTTACAGTATGCTTTCAAAATGTCCAGAGAAACCAAATTCCAGTTTTATATAAGCTCATTGTTTTCCAAATAGAAAACCAATAAGAAAACCAGTAGAACAGAACATCCAAAGACACCATGCATATATTCCTTCTATCCTGGACTTCAGGAACTTTCTCACTCCAAGGTTTAGAAAGGTCTAGGCATCCACTGGTACCGACCACCAAATCATTCCACTGCGCTTTGAAACAAAGCGGAATACATCGCCCACACATCCTCTGGCTATCCTCCAGGTGAATAAAAAGATTGTGCTGACCATAGAGACCCCTTGGATCACCTTGTTCCAAAGTTTCTCCATTCTAAACACCTTGGATCCAAATTACCTCATACAGGAAGCCTCTAATTATGTTGAGAGGCATTCACAGATGCTTACTAATTTACATTCACAGACCCTCTCTTACATATAGATGAATGAGGAATGTTTTATTTGCATGTATATACCTCTGTCCTCTCACTGCATGTGTTGCACTTGACATAACAGCACCACAGGAACTTGCAGTTGCATTGCCACACACGTGAGTACTGGTGTGTGTTGTAGCCTCGTCCGCAGCACATCAAGTCGCAGCTGTTGGCCTGCTGTGCAGTTTTATTGCAGATCCTTCCCTGAGTGCCCACACTGCCCGTAACTGGGTCTGCTTCACAGTAATTGGGTGACTTCTCAATGTACACCAAGTCAGTGTCCATGGGCTTGCGGTACGAATAGGGCTTTTTGATCTTCAGGAATGTGGGCCGTTTATTCCGGCTGGCTCGAACTGGCTCCACTTGCACAGCCTGGTAGTATTTATCCTTAAGGATGTAGCCAAGCTGACGGAACTTGGGGAGCGTTGTCCAGCAAGTCTTGGTTGTGCATGAGCCAGAGACTCCGTGACACTTGCACTCTAAGCGCATGTTCTTTTCTAGGATCTGGAGTGGAAAAACAAAGATTGTTCAGTACCCTGAGGGATTTTACAAGACCCTGAGATTTTATTCAGCAGTCTATAATTTTAGTCTAAGATAATTACGAGAGTAAGTGCTTTGATGATTCATAGGCTGATCCGGTTAGTCTATCTGGTGACAGCTTGATGCCTGGAGTGATTGAATACAAACATTTACAATTTCCAAAGCTGTGGAATTTAGTACTGTGGCAAAACTCTTTGGCACCCCAATTTTTTTTTTTCAAATTTTGTCATACATTTTTATTTTATGGCTCATTTTAATCCCAAACATTACTTTTCTGAAAATGTTTGTATTGTATAGCAGTAAAGAAAGCAACATATTACATAATATTTCACTATTTAGACAAATCACTAATAATTTCATATATATATATATATATATATATATATATATATATATATATATATATATGATATATATATGATCCAATACAATCTTCATATATATATATACATATATACATATATATATATATATATATATATATATATATATATATATATATATATATATATATATATATATATATATGAAGATTGTATTGGGCATTCTTGCAAAAAATGATTAAATTATACTCATTAAATTATTCTTGCAGTGCAAAATGGATTGTTGAATTTTACATTTCTTACTTGTAGCATTTGTGCCTACAGTGGTGGTTTTAGAGCATATTTCTGGAATAGTTAAACAGGTTGAGACAAAGGTTTTTTTTAAAACATTCCGATTCAAGAATGCAAGGATTGTTAAACTTGCTGTGCCAGAGCCTGATCCACCTCATGCCTGCCCGCCTGTACAGCAAGGCTGGAAAACAGCCTGCGTGTCGACAGGTTCCTCCGTCAACTTTTAACAAGCCTTTTCATTTGTGTACAAAACATCTGACACAAATTGTTTCACCAAGCTAAGTATGAGACGCCGTCTCTAGGAATCTCTCTCTCTTGTGTAAGCAGTAGGGTGCATATGATATAAACACAGCCTGAACGACAATCAGTGACTTCTACAACTGTCTGCCTGTGTGTAGTGTACACAGATAAAGCTCAGGAGTCAGGTTTCAGGTGCCTGTGAGCTTCAGTTCATTCTGACTATCCTTGTATCCTGAGCCCAACAGGTAAGGGTGGTGAGCAAGAAATAACAATATGCTTTTTTTTTTCTTGTGTGATGTATGATAATGTGCTGAAACACAGTAATTATGAGTGCAAATCCTGAAAAAAAAACATCTTGCTGAAAGAAAGATCTGTGTAAGAGAGCCTGTTTAGCTATGGAAGAGTCTGTTAATGATTGGCATCAGAGAATAGCTTGTTCAAGGCAGTGTAGTCTTTGGTGTGGTTAGCAAATGCTACCTCTCTCTTTCCACTATGTAATGATGCTGTTTTTTCCCGTTTGTGAAAGAAGCCTCACCTAGTGTTTTAATTATTATTCCATCCTCAATGCCTGTCTGCCTCATAGACTTTGTGGAGTCTCCTTGACAATTGTCTGCTCTCTGGGAAGTGTATCAGGATTAGTGTGGTCATGCTGTTGATTCCTGATAAACAACATGTTCAAAAAGCATACTCAAGTCAAATCTGTGTGTCTGTGAGAGGTGAATATCTTTTAAACACTGTGAAGCATCTTTGTGTCTTGATGAGATATCATCTTTGCCATGATCTACTGACAATCAGACCTGTACTTAAATCATATTCATACTGTCATCATTTTTGAAATTAACTGCAATTTGGTTCTCAATACTATTATATATGCCAGCATCAAATGGAAAATCAGCTCTTGTTAAAACCAGGAGATTAAACAATGTATGTTGTTAGAATGAGACCTAGAAAAATCACCAAAGACAGTTCATTCATAAAGGACAGAGTCCATACGAGAAGGTTATGACCTCATCCTGCCTTCAAACATTTGATGATCTGTCCAGAGTGCTGAAACAGTCCACACTGTTTTAAACTCTTTATAAAAAATTTCTTAGAATAACAGCTATGTTTCTCTGCAGAGGTAAAGGCACCTATTGTTTACTTTAATGTGTATCCAATTAATTATAGTTTAGTTATCAAGCCTAATTGTGTGGTTATTGCAATAAGCCTTAATGTTTAGTTAAATGTCTCGTATACATTTTTTGAGAATTACCCTAAAATGCCTTTTGTAACATCCTGTGACATCGCTCCATATGAGAAGACCAGTAAATACCTCAGGAAAAAACTCAAGAAGCATTAGAGGTTTTTCGCTATCTCTTGGAACACAAGTGAGGAGATTTAGTGATTACTCAGATTGAAGTGCATCAGTGCATTTCCACCTAAAAGCCCTTGCTGTTATTTCTTTATAACAAGCTCTTTTTATTCTGACTGCCACCATTTTGTATCAGCATGATGGAATATTAAACAGAGCAGCTAATTAACCTACGATCATACAGTAAAGTTCAGAATTATTGCCAACTCAAATCAAATTTAGCTACATTTAATAAATCACAGTTGTATTAAACAACTGTAGAATTTAAGTTAGCAATAAGTAAAAGAAATAATAATGCATAACTTCAAAACTATTGATACTCCTAAAATTAATATTTGGTGAAGCCTTCCTTGGTGAGAATAAGGGCACCGAGAAACTTCATACATGTCAAGGTTGCAGTAATAGATTAGAGGAATTTTGAACTACTCTTGAGGATTTTTTGTCATTTATATTCTTAGGTTTGCACAAGTGGACTGCCCTCTTTAATTCACGCCCCTGATTTTTAATAGTGTTACAATCAGGAGGCTCAGATGACCAATGCACATCACTGATTTTGATCAGTCACTAAACCATTTCTGTGTGCTGGGTAAAAACCATCTTGAGCTGTGAATCTTCACCTACGGTGCTGAATGGCAAAGAATTTTTATACAAATTTAACCATATTTAAAGTCAGTAACTGGTAATTAAAAAATTTCAAATTAAATTTAAAATTTATAATTGGTATAAAATTCTAAAAAATTTTATACCAAAATCTGTCACACAATCGGTAATTTTTCATGTTCATTAAAAAAAAAAAACACTTTGCCAAGCACATAGTTTCAAGGCTAGAATGAGCCACATACCTTACGCCCCACTTCATTGTTATGGAGGTTCATAAGAGTCCTGGCATTTTGCTTTATCTCCCGTGCATCCACAAACATCTTGGAAAAGCTCAGGCCATAGCGGATGTCAGCTGAGCAGCCGCCCCACTTCCAGCCCTCTTCCTGGTTGTAGAAACCTTGCTTCTCTTTATCACACCCACAGCCACTCAGGGTTCCCTGGGTGCAGGCAGCCGTGATAGCATGGGCAACCCCAGCCGCGATAATGGCATAGGTGAAAGCAGCCTCTTTACTCCCTAGAAAAAAAAGAGAATATTTAAAATTCAGAATCACCTCCAATAAGTTCTGCTGTCTCAGGCCAGATCAAGCCTGTGCACATGCTTCACATATTTCAAACATCAAGAGCAATATGCGTAGGTTTTGCCAAGTGCTATTCATTTATCATTCTGTCTTTGCACTTTTGCCTCATTAAATGAGCTTTGGTCAACAATCGGTCTTGCTAAAAAAAAGGATAATGTAATTCCAATATGAGAAGATGATACTAAACTTGAGATTGGTAAGCAACGCAGGCAATTCAGGGCTTTATTTGACATGGAATAATTATCGTTCAGTTGTCAGGGGAAAGGAAACATTAAGACAAATAACTGTATGACTGTGCTGTAATGACCATTGCAGCGAAGGAAGGAATAGCCTGCCTGTTTCATGAGCATAGTGAACAAGGGTTTATTTAAGAGACAATAGAGTGGTAGAGATCGGGGGCACGCAGTACGTTTGGACTCTTTCCCAGCTTCCGTCAGAAAGAGGGATCCACCCAGCGGAGGTGAGTCCCCCAGGCATGCAGAATCTCTTCTGGCAAGAAGACTCAGATAATTGATTGCCACTGCTAAGCAGGGCACTTCCAGGTTAAGAGTATTATTCACTTATGTAGCCACAGAAATGTAACAAAGACCTTTGAAAAGCCACAGTTCTAAACACTATTAGGTATGTGTTGCAACGCACCATGACTAGTTGTTTTGACTTAAACTCTTAAAGATTTCTCTTAAACCTTTCATTTCTTTCCTTAAGACAGGCTAACAATAAGTCTAACAGGAAGACTGACATGTGACCTATGAGCCAGCCGCTACTCATCATGGTGAATTCCAACGGTCTCTTTCAGGGCTGTGTTCATTAGAATCAATGGACGTTTGCAGTGACACAGACTTTTTTGTTTTGTGTGACAGTAACTTGCATTAAAGTCTTAGATTCATTATGAACTTAAGACTGAGATTTAAAACATTCATGCTCTGTATTAGAAGCAGAAGAAATCCAGACACCGTTTCAGTTTAAACATGATTGTTCACAAGATTCTTTGGAAATTCCTAAGCAAAGTTGTCATGCTTTTAAGATCTATTGATCAGTACTAAGTTACTGAGCTCTCCTGCAAATGTACAAATCATCATTTGGATTAATGAATCATCAACTGTTGACTCTACTAGAAATCATTTACACACACTTTGCACTAAGAAATCTGTGTCCTTTAAGTAGGCTGTGTTTGTCTCCCATTTCAAATTCAGTTCCTTACACAACTGGTGAAACATATCTTATTGATATGACAACAAGGTTAATTTCATCGGGGACCAATAACTTTCTCATTCTGTCTGTTGATTATTGCATCTTGCATGCTATGAACGAGTGCAAAGCATTCTGAGAGCTTTCTCAGGGCCTCCAGACTAACACTAACACTGGTATGTGTTGACCTGCAGTTGATAAACATCTTGGAGCAGCGCCCAAGCAATTTAAGAAAGGCTTGTTTGGAGCATCAATTATATGGAGATTTTTATGAGTTGCTTGGCTTGATGCCAAAACAGAAAAGATGCATTCAATGGAGAGGTTAGCACATACTGAAGATTTCACAAAAGCAAAGTTATAAAACCACTTGTCCATAGGCCATGGTGAAATAGTCTTTTTTATTAAGTATATTACTTGGCTTGTGTTTACTTAAATCAGATAGTCTGCACACAAACTCAACTGATAAGAAAGCCATAAAACATGTGTGTTATGACATGGGTTTCGTTACATTACAGAAGTCTGAATCAGTGGCTCAGAATGATCCTGTGTGAGATGTCTCTTGCCAAAACTGTAAATGCAAAAGGCTAATTTCTAAACCTCACACAATGTACTTGTCTGGGCTTGAGACAATGCTGGTGGGGGAAAACTATTTTTCAAACATGCCGGAGGGTGCTTAAGTGTGAGAAAGGGGGATGGTGAGGGTTCCACTTGAAAAACACAAGATAAAACAAATATAAATTATGTAGTTATGTGTTCCACAACTCTGTTCTATTCCCATCAGTATGTTTGTTAACTGGCCGACACTGAAAATGTAAAGTAATCATCCAAACTTTATAATGTAATGCTGTGGCAAACTTCTGAAATAGGAATCCACCATTTTGATGCCAAGCCCAGAGCATATGGTACCAGGCCCTGAACATGAGCAAGCATTACTTCACCTCCTTCTGAACTGCCTTACGAGGATTAACCAATGTTCTTCATCTCTCACAGTTTGGTTAATGTGAGGGCTGCTTGCATGTCTGGCCACTGAAACCAGTCCTCTTAGAACATTTTCCCACTCTCTTTTATCCAGACGATATAAATGCTAGACAGGATAGGTGGGGGGAAACACCACAGCTGAGAAGTATAGCTGCTTTTGAAATAAAAATAATGTTTGGTGACTGTTAGCCAAATGGTGCTTAGATAAAGCAGATCCATGCGTCCTATATTAAATAATATAATCAGCAACCAAAACAAAGATCTTGTCAGTTATGAAAGTGTGCTGCTCAAGAATGAGAAGGATTGAGGGAAATTTTTGGGTAATGCATGAGCTTGCAGCAAACCTGCCCTTTTTTCTCTTTACTTTTTGTCAAGTCACTCATCTTTGATGCCGAGGGATAAAATACAGCTTCACCTTCAGCGATAGATACAAGTCTCTACAGATCTTTGCAGAGTCTCGACAACACAATTTCAATGATCCCTGGAATTATTTCCAGAGTAGGTCAGTCATTTGAGCATCAGGATTCCCTACAGCCATCTTTAACAGACAAACGGCCCAATAATTCTGCCTCCCTTTTCCCACCAGCCAAAAAGGCTATGAAACTAAAGTCCTTCACATAACCATTCATCAAGTGTCAGCGGTTCAATAGCACTAAAGAAGCCCTAAATAGGCTTGGGTTTGCCTCTGGAAAATAGATAGTGTTACCGCAAGGAAAAACTTTCTCTTAGCTAGTTTTGTTTTGTTTATCTATGGTGACATATGGTTACATTTCCTTAAAATACTGTACTATTTTGTCCATTCATTCACACTCTGTAACTTATACCCGTGGAAAAGTGAAAAGCCCGACTAGCAAATCATTAAAATCTACAGATAAGACAGGATGACTAGAAAAGGCTTCTTTTGAGAAACGGGGTTGTTAGAGAGGCCGTACATTCAGCCATGTTGATACTTGGCTGTGTGAATGAAACGGAAGCATGTTTGACATGACACTGCAGGAGGGCACTAAATACAAAATGCTACAACAAATCAGCAGCTCTGCATCCACTGACAAACCACTTCCAGTTATTTGCTAGCTCATAACTTGTGTTTTAGTCTGCAGTCTCATTAGGAGCTAAATCGAAAGCCAGCCATTTCTTTAAGAACTTGTGGTGCTGTTTTCCTTTCTAACATTTTTCGCTACTGCAAAATGTCAGAAGTCAAGGGGTAGAATAAATCCCGCAATCCTTATTTATTAGGTGAATAATAACTGATGCTGCACTATAATTCCTAACAGGTGCAGTGTTACACGAATTTTTTCGAATAAGCCTGTTATCACAGAAACACAATAAGCTGCATGTAGATTACTCACTTAGGGCATATTTAATGAACTGGAAACCTGAAATGTGCACATATACTCTGAGTTATTTATCTTATTTTATTAGTGATACAAAGGAACTGGACACAATTTCTAATCACAAAAATAAACAAACCATTCAAGGTGTTTTAAATTAGGATTAATTAGGTGTTAATTGCATTGAAATAGAATGTCTAGGCTATAGCCTAGAAATATATTTACTCTAATTCTATGGATACAGTAAATAGTTGTGTAACATACCCACTTTCAACTCTTTTCCAAAGACGGTCCTTTCTCCGAGGGCAGAGCAGTTCCAGCGGCCATGGCGGAACTGGAACTGACACTCGTTGATGCCCATCTGCGCTCCTTCTCCGATCACGATGATCGCGTCCGGTCGGCTCTGGCAGATCGTCCTCTGTCGGGGGGCAAGACCCGGGATTTTATTACAGATGATGCTCGCTCCCAATGCCACCACGGATGAGAAGCCACTGTGGAGGTCAAAAATAAAGCATCGAGTTAACAAAAAAGGCGCGCGTCATGTCGAATTAAACAAAATTGAAGACGATGTCGTTTTACCAGCTAGATTTGTAGCTAGATTTGTCTCATCTTTGGACTCTCTCGGAGCAAAGTGCAAGCCGAATCATTTGAAAAGGCCATTAAGGTAGGCTCCCATGTGGACCCCGAATTACATTTTAGATTGTTGTGTGATTTGCTTTCATTTTCTGTGTGAGGTTCTTTCACCAGTTATAAGCAGCATGGGCGCAACATGGAATCTAAAGTATGCATGATGCATTTAATTATTTATTGCCAGTGTATTATGTAAATAATGGAGTGATATAGAATACTGTAATAAACATTCAAACTTTCATACGCATAGACTATAGCCTACATACTTCAATATTACTGCACTAGCAATTTCAGTGATTTATTTTTTCAACAGTGAGAGTGAGAAAATCATCCATCAAAATGCAATATAGCTTTATTCATACTATTGTGTTTTTCTTAATGAGTCTCTTAGGTTCAGTAACGCAGAAGCAAATTATAACCAGGTGAACTGTTACCTGTTTAAACTCACCCGATTTTCAGATAAATAATCCCCAGACAGAGGAAAATGTGAAAAATCCAGCGGCGCGTTTTCCTGCTCATGGTGCCCTTTACTTTATTTAGACAGGGAGTGTGAGTCCGGTGTGTATGTGTGTGTGTATGTGTGTGTGTGTGTATGTGTGAGTGTGTAAGGTCCCTGCTTTAGCGTGGATGCGGCGCTCCGCCGCGCACCTGAGTCGAGATCCTTCTGAGCTTCGAAAGCTGCTTCAGCATATGCAGCTCTGAAGCGGCCGCCGCGGTTAAATAAAAGTTTAAATAATTACGCTAAATAATTTCTCATTTCTCCCATTGCCTTCTCTGCAGCTCCTCCGATCTCGTAAGGAATGTTAGGGCGGTATTTATATGGAGCTCATCTCCAGAGCAATTTTTTATCCGCTGCGTTCCGGTACGCAAAATGCCGCGAGGCTGAAACGCTCGAGTTTACTCAACTGCCTTTGAATACAGAGACTGGTCCCGACACTGCTTCCGCGTAATTGCCCTTACCTGGCGCTATTTTTGGGACGGAGTCTAATTTAGCCGTCATTTAAAACCGTCGATCAGAGCAGGGCGGAAATGCGTGAATATTTGAAAGATTTGTTTTCCAGTGTGCGCTATTTGTCTAGCCTGATGGAGGTTAATCCGCGCGGTAGCTCGAACTTCTTTAACAGAGCTTTTTATCTCTTTTGCCTGCACCCGTTTGCTCCTCCCATGAGAGAGGTTTTGATTCTCGCCTCGATGCCCCTCTACTCCCCCCGAACTACTCATCATCTTATTATTTGCCCTATATGAGCTCATACAAGACCCTTAGGGAAAATCATACAATTTTCTCAAAACCACAAAATAGATCGAAATGAATGAATGAAACCTTACTGCGTTTGGGGGAAAAAAAGAATTCAAAGCACAAAATAAAACTTTAATCCATGCAAAACTGTTCGCATGAAACATAAAATTCAATACATCTTTAAATATATTGGCCATTCTGACAAAGTGCTGAAAAGCATGATGTCATAACAAATGTTTAGATTTCTTGTGAAAAGATTTTGAGACGTTTTAAACAGCCCATCCTAGCCCATACCTATCAATTTATATAGTAGCCTGTATAACTCCTATCACAAATGTCTATTGTCCTTTTTTTCCATCCAGCAGCGTTAAGAGTGTGAAAACTAATAATCTCATTCCGCAAAGAACCTTGTGCATTTGACAGCAACGTTCTTGTATCTTGTCAACTGCATTTAAAACAAATTACTGACGGACTTAAATGAACACTGGATATGAAAGGGATCTTTCTTCTCTAAAGCAATGAACACCGGCAACGTGACTGCTTTCACGCTAATAGTAGTTTGTCAGCACAACGATTAAAGGTGTTGAAATCTTAGATTTTTATCTGCAACCCATCAGCATGCATATTTCTATTTAAACTTCAGTCTGGATAAGATGGCTTTGACAACTGGAAAAATGTTTGGGGCTCCAGTCTTGAACTGTTTTAACAGTGTATATATGTACAAACTACACAGTGCTTGTCCCTTAGACAGGCGGAAAACCAATCAATCCAATGGATCTCATAGATGGCATCACATTATAGTGTTTATATTTTACAAAGTTGTCAATGTTATGATGACATGCTGCCTAATTAATACATTGATCGGACAAGATTCAGCAAGTAAAACTGCAGCAAGCAAATTAAACGTGACACACACTGATTAACTCAAATATTGTATAATAACAATGTATAATCAAGCTGTTTTAACTCACCCATTTTATTATATATAAACCTCGTCGTTTGAATTATGATAGATTATTAAAGAGCGCCATCTGCCGGAATAAAGCTGGAAGAGTCCAGCAACACCCACTGGATAAATCGAAATTACGCAATCATTTAATCTTTATACTTCTGTACTATTAAATAACCTGACAAAGATAAGACTGGTGGATAACTTAACACAAACTCTGCACAATTATTTTACGTACTGAAATCTTCAGAAAAATTGCATACTAAATATCATGGATTTACTTCTTAGTGGAAATTACATTGTCACATTTACTGAGTAACGATGTGGAATTCACACACCTTTGTTCAATTTCTCACCATGATCAACTTATATATATATATATATATAATTTAAAGAAGATACATTAAAAAAATAGGCCATGAGACACTAGAAAAAGCATTTATTGATTAATTCAGAAACACACAAGCAATTGTTTAAAAAATAAAATAATAGAATTACTCCTCAACATTACAGACTTCATATCATCATATATTAAACAACTTTAAGAGTTAAACCCACTGTGAATCTCCGCCCCTCAGGGAAGGCAATAGATTGTATAGTTATCTTCCAGACAGGATAAAATCACTATCCCACAACTATACAATCTACTACCTCACACTGTGAAAGCATAATCTTTAACAGGAAATAATTTAAAATATATATCATCAACTTATTAGGCCTTTTCAACCCCTATATCTTAACACTTGTATGAAACAAGATGATGCAGCTGCTTCCTTGTCACCCTGAGAAAGACAGTAGGCTGTATAGTTATCTCCCAGTGTGGGTGTGACCCTAAAACTACACAACCTACTACCTCATCCCATAGTGCAAACACGTTCTTCTGTGTACATTTAATGGATTCTATGATGTTTGCGCTGAAGAAGCGATGACTCATGTTGTAGCTTTCACTTCACCATCTTTTCCATACGTCGTACATACATATCCAGAAGACTGCGCCTGGAGAAAATTGTATAAGCCATATATTAGTTATGCAGTAGAAGCCAATTGAATCTTGAGAGAAATATTTATACATCTTCCTTGTGAGGAAAACACAAAATGAGCCAACTAATAAAATAAAACTTGTCAGACACCCCATTGTTTCATGCACAGTATAGGAGAATGCTTGCATCTAATCCAATACCCTGAGTGATGCAGCAAAATAGAGAACCTGGCAAAGATAGCTGATTCCCTCTTAGCAAAAGGGAGCCATATTGTCATTGCGGGAGTGACTTGGCAGCTATCCAACATTTGATTTCACAAATTAGTGGCACCTTTCTTATCGTTAGTTAGAATTTTCCTTGTTGATGCATTTGTATATATCAGGATGTAACACATATGCCCATGTTAAATACTGCATCATTCATATATATATATATAAAATATATAATTATATTTCATATTTATGTTTGATTTAATAAACAGTCATGGACAAACAAATGCATACAAGTTTTATTATAATAAATAAACCGAAAAATCAATTACAGAATACAGAAAGAGTAGAAGTGGAAAACGTGTTTTAGACAATATTATGCACATATATGAAGACATATCAGAATCAGTTAAACAACAGGGACTGAGGGCTACATCAACAATATACAACAGTCTTAATATGCAGCACCAATGATGAAACCAAAGGCTTTTCTGTTCGCAAATCTATCCATAATTTTTAAGGCACTAGCTTAAGTATCCCATTAAATGACATCACTTGGCATTGAACAAAGTCAGTTGCCAAGGTAAAGATGTGTCCAACTTCTGGCCATTCCTGAATCTCCTCTCTTCTTGCAGGGTATTCATCTTTAAAAGGCCAACGAAAGGCCACTGATCCGAAGTCTTTCTGAAAAAGGCTGCCAAAAGAGACCTGCTGATGCATCCAATGTCTGAGTGCGTCAGAGGATTAGTTCACTGGCCTTTTCTTCCTTTATAAAGATGATGCATTGTTTGATGCAAAAAATTCTAAAAGGCTGACTAATACATGCAAAAAAAAAAAAAAAAAAGCCACGCTTCTGATTTGTCACCAATTTCCTTTCTAAATTTCATATACATGCATTGTGTTTTTCTTTTTGTTCTCCCTACTGAATCAAGGCACAAAGAAAACAGCTTGCGTGATTGAAAAAGATTCTAATGCACAAAAAAAAATGGCTGCAGACTTTTTGTTTTAAAACTCTTGTTGAGACATCATTAACTATCATATAAAGGATAAACTTAAAATGTGGTGTGAGAATGCTAGCGTAGAAAATTAGGGAATTTATTAGAATTAGAAGGTAAAATGTTTGGAACATAAAATCCAGATTGTTTCCAAAACATTTTCTCTGAATCTCCAGGATAGACTTGCCTTTCAAATGCCATCATTTTTAACCCCTCATAATTCAATCATAATGACATTTAACCCTAAATAGACGATTGTGCGCTCAAGGCAGATAGCAGCAGGTATTATTTCCTATAAGCTGGTCAACCAAATAAAATGAAAGAAGAGCACTAAAGCCATTTTAGAAATGTATTTTAGCTCGCGATGACTGCGACCCGATTAACTGAGACTATCTTAGCTGCTCCCACAACCAAGTAAGCACCCATTTAGAGCCATTCCATTAGACTGTATTATGTTTAGTCACGACTTCACACATTTATTTCAACCCAAGTGGAAAGCGAAAGAAAATGCAGGGGGAGCTAAGACAAAAAAAAAAAAAAGGCAGGCCAATCTGGCGGGCTAAACTCTCCCAACTATGTTACTCAAAATTCCCTCGCCTGTTCAGAAAAAAATGGCGGTTTCCAAATACATACAGTGTAGTTAGCTAGCTACAGAAATTAAATAGACCTGTATACATCTCTCTTAGTTGTCGTTTACAATACAACTCCAAAAACTATTCATTAAAATCATCATTTTGTGTTACATTACGTTTAGCTAACCGAATGAACAGTGTACACGGGGCAATGGGAGACATCGTGTAGTCAAGCCTTCTGCATTCCAGCCTCGCTAGCTAACAGCATCCCATAGACTCACATTCACATTAGCAAGCTGGCTAGCCTCTGTCACAAAATTCAGTTTAGCTATCTAGCTAGAATCTCCACTACCTCTGGTAAACCTCCCTCAAGCGAACACACGGCCTACACACGATCACATTCATTTTCATTTGATGTGTTTTTCCACGTCAAAATCTCCCTCAGACCAAGAGGACATACCTTCAGTCCAGCCGTCTTCAGCAGCTGTCCGCAATGGAGCAGACCAGTGTCTGGTGTAGCATCGGCTAGCGAGTGTAAGCGATCTGATTGGCCCACCGTGAGACCTGTAACCCGGAAGTGTGGGGTTTTGTATGGTTTCCATTACGTTCAAATCTTCTTGTTTTTTTCTTGCTTGTGAATAATATGTCCAAAAAAAAAAAAAATCGTGCTATAATCTCGTATATGATCAATCATTTGGCTAATCGAAAAAGGAATCGACAGAAGAAACATGATTTAAAAGAAATATCCGGTCATACTGATACAATGTGATTTTCTTTTTCTGGGACACCATGAGGCGCCAAAAATCCAAGTTTTTCAAGAACCCAGTATCCGCTAGTGCTGGGGCTGTTTATTTCTGAGGTCATACCTCAGTACAGTAATAAACATAACTAAATATATATAAATATATATATTCCTGTAATTCTCTGTATTCCTCTAATTCTCTACATTTATACATACATTTACTTAAACCTCTGTATTTAGGTTTTTTTTGTTAAATTGTATAATATTTTGTAATTTGTAATTTTGTAATTTGTTATATTTTTTGTTATATTTTTGTACCCTTAAATTCGGGTATTTTAGTATTTTTTGTTATATTCCTTCTTATTTTATCTATTACCTGTGCTTATGAATGAATAAAATATCTATCTATCTATCTATCTATCTATCTATCTATCTATCTATCTATCTATCTATCTATCTATCTATATACATACACACACACACATATAGCTCTGGAAAAAAAATAATTTGAACCCTATTGAAAACCTCTGGAAAGTCATCAAGCAAAGCTGAGCTGTTTGCTTTTTTTGCAAAAAGAGTGGTATAAAGTTTCCCAACAGCAATGTGAGAAACTGATGGAGTGCATGAGGCCAAAACGCATGTAAATCGGGGTTATTCCACCAAATACTGAATTCTTATTGTTATTTAGCCAAAACATTAACACAATTTGTTTACAAATTATTTGCATTTTGTTTTATTTGAGTTATTAAAGCTCTGCAAATACTGCATGATCCTGGGTTATTTTGATGTGTTGTCATTTCCTTTAAATATAAACTCTAAATAACAATAGTTATATTTTGAATTTAGGAGAAATATTGTCAGCAGTTCACAAAACTGTTCATCTCACCAATACATGCACCTGTAAGAAAAAAACATAAGAAACTGATTATTTTGCAGTGGGCTTTTATTTTTTTCCAGAGCTATATTATATATATATATAGTGTGTGTGTGTGTGTGTGTGTGTGTGTGTGTGCCCTGCGATGGGTTGGCACTCCATCCAGGGTGTATCCTGTCTTGATGCCCAATGACACCTGAGATGACCTGTGACCCGAGGATAGATCGGATAAGCAGTACAGACAATGAAATGAAATGAAAATAAGCCATATATATAAGGATATATTACAGAATCAATTATGCCCGAGTTTACATTACTTTAACTTACATTAAAATTAACTGAGACTTGACAACCTGTATTTGGCCAATGGTTCATGGACACTTGACTACACCTATTTGTGACTTTCCTCAAACTATAGGATGTCTAAGGATATGAAGGGAGATATCGCTATTTATTATTAGTAGTAGTAGTAGTAGTAGTAGTAGTAGCAGTAGTAGTAGTAGTAGTATCATCTAAGCGCAACATATGAACTTCCAAAACGACAAAACCTTATTCTAGAAAATAATTTGTGAAGAAATTGTATTGCAGCCAGCCTCTAGAGGGCGGCAGAGATATGTGTCACCTTTCAACATGCAATACATAATATTCGTGTAAAAATAGGTCTCTAAATGGTTGGATGTTGAATGAGATTTGAATAATTGTTTTACTCATCAAACCTTCCTCTATTCTACGCTATAATCATTTCTACACAATTTTCCACATTATTTGTAATAGTAAGAAATAAAATAAGTGGACTAATGCAACTTAAAAACCATATTACAACGTTCATCCCTATATTCTGCTGTACAGCAAAAAGTTGCTGTTTCATGTTTCATTGAAGTTCATTCAATCTTCTGTGTGTGTGTGTATTTAATTTTTTTTTTTTTTTTTGCTTATGTATTTGTTTAACAAAGGGAATGAAATCAGATGGAGGCCCACATTGTTTTATAACAGTCTATATTAGAATGTGTTTTGTGGTTTAATTGCACAGAGCTGGTGGAATCATCTCTCTTTTACTACAGTAAAGTTAGAAGTTAGTTTAATGTTCAGCAAGTTGTGTATTTAAAAGACAGACTATTGTAAGACTACATGTTTTAAATGTGATATCAAAAGGCAAATTTCTAATTTGTGATGAACATGGAATGGATTTTAGGAATAAATTAGAATGGTAATTATTATTTATTAAATAGTGATTAATTATTAATAATTGGTGTTGATAGAAAAATTCTAAATACAATTAATTATTGTCATAACATTATGTATAATCTGCTAATACCATGTTTTCATGTACATTTCAGTACAGGTCTGTTGAAAGAGAGGATGCAGAAGCATGCTAACAACAAACAACTTATGCATCTTATTGAAATACCTGTAATTGTCTTACTTAATTGTGCCATATAGTTTTAGCACAAGGACTACATTTAATTTTATGAAGTCTGAGGTAGCAGGAATAAAATGTAACCCCACTGCTATTAAATCATTTTTCAAGTGATGGAACACATGGCAGACAGGTGTTTCTTGTCCTGTAAAAGAAAGAAACCACTGATGTACTAACAACCAGATATGGAACATTTCACCAAGTAAAATTACAGAAGTTCATAACAGAAACATTGGGCCAACAGTGACATTACCATCAAACTCCACAGGGTAAGGGCAAAGGTATTTCCTCTATGCCAAAGAAGACAAAGAGGGCAGAAACATAGATGGCTGAACCACAAGATGCAAAACACACATAAACAGTAAGAATTGAAAGGCCACATTGGAATTCCAAAACAAATACAGAGATTAGCCACAAAAGATCTAGAACCAAGAACAACCTCTGCAAAAGTGATGGAAAGGCTAAAGTGTGTAAAAAGGATCTTCTCATGAGCCAAAACATCAGAAAGGAGTTCTGGCATAGCAAAGTTGGAGGGGAGGTTTGCCAGTGGATTCAGGCATAGGCACAGGCATAGGCAGCCGATTACTACTAGAATGGTGGTGTTAACTTGCGGCTCTGGCAGGTTAGTGAGAAAATCGATCACCAGATGTGAGCAAGGCTATTGAGGTGTGGGTTGCAGTAAGAGTTTGCTTGCTGACAGAGTTTGGGGAACCTTCATTTGGGCACAAGCAGAATATTGCATGTCTGTGAACATGTTCGGCCACTAGTACTTGTTTCGCAGTAGGTAGTAGGTGTGTTGAGTGCCAGAGTGGCTGGTCACTATGAAGGTGTGGGACCAGATAAATTGGCTCTCAGCTGGTCACAGACAAAGAGCTTGTTCAAATGTCAACAGCACCCACAACACAGCAGGGGGAAGGATGAGATCCTCACTGCCCTTTGGGGGTTGGCTGTGTAAATATGGGACAACACATTTGCCTTGCTATTTTTGGAGCTGGATTGATAGGACAGAGTATACTGCAACTGGGCATAGAATAAGACAAATAAGCTGACTCTAGCTTTCTGTGCTGTGTAAATATGATAAATGCATAGATGGCTCCTTTGAGCCAGTGCTGAAACTCCTCCAGGACTACAGCTCCCATTGTCTTAATTTTGCTTCCTTGAGAAAACAGTGATGATACAGAACTTTTCCCCACATGACTGGCCCAGACACTGTTTACCTCCACAATAAAGGGCCTTAAAGGATCATGGTGCATACAGATGGGATCTGTGCTGGAGGAAAAAGTCACTACAGGGTCTGAGATTGTCCTTTGTTTCTCCACAAAAAAGAACCAAACCTACACAGGGTAATGGCCTGATGGAGCTGCTGGAGCACCTCCTAGATGTATTCCCCAATCTCAAGCTTTGCCAAAGATAGAGGACAGAATTGACTATAAGTGGAAGACTAATGGTGCAATTTAGGGACAATGTGGGGGCAGTCTACTGGCCTTGAGGGTGATTTCCCTCCACGCATTCAGTGTAATCATGAGAAGACTGCAGTCCTCAAATCTTTCCACAGAGTGGCTGAAACAATATGAGGACCAGTGAGTGAGCTGCTTATCTGACCAAGAAAATTCAGCATTGTGGCTCTGCATCCACAGGAAGACCAGAGTCACAGGATTTTTGGACCTGACTGTGACCAGCAGTGTGATACATTTGTGCTGAAGCATACTGATTGAAGGTGGAGGGCTACATGCAGTGATGGTTCTACCCACCGTGGACCACAGCTTCAGCTCACCCAGCAGAGAGAGAGAGCAGTACCATTGCTGTGAGTGTAAACAAAAATTGGGGAAGCAAGGCAGTGTTAGAGCTAGGCTAAAGCAAAACCCTCAGTGAGCATTGCTCCCAAGCATCTTGTATGATCTCTGGTGAACAAAATTGACAAACTGTGACTTTGGATTACAACGCAAAAACGAATCAAGGAATGTAATGTCATGATTTTTATGGAAACATGGATTAACAACAACATTCCCAGCAGAGCCATTGAGCTAGAGGGACATAGTGTTTTCTGGGCAGGTAGATCGGCAGTGGACTCTGGTAAGTGCAAGGGTGGTGGTCTGTTGTTAACATTTATGTTAACAAATCATGGTGCACAGACTTGGCTGTAATTGAAAGTCATTGCTCTGCTCATTTGGAGTATTTGATGATTAAATGCAGACCCTTTTATTTACCAAGAGAATTCTCAGCCATTGTTGTGACTGCATCCCTCTGGATGCTAATGCAAAGACTAAAGGTGTTAGGTGTAACTCCTTGAAGGAAATCCACTTCTACCCTGGCATGACTCTGCCCTGCCATATGGCCTCCACCACTTGAGGATGGAGGCACCACTCTCCAGGCCTCAGAACCTGCCTCGACAGGAAGTCTGCTTCTTGATTTGCATGACCCGGAATGTAAAGCACATTCTTCTCGGGGTTCAGCCTGAGCCCCAAGCATATGATATGGTCAAGCATGACATCTCGATGCCTTATTGCGAGTTCTTTCAACCAAGCTAAAATGAGCCAGTCACCAATATAAGTCAGTACAAAGATGCCTTGGAGTCATCAAGGAGCCAGGGCTTCATCCATGCACTTGGTGAAGGTGTGTGGAGACAAAGCTAGACTCAACGGAAGATCTAGAAATGGGAAAGTTTTGCCCCCAAAAGTGAACATGAGAAACTTTCTGTGTTCTGGCCTTGCTAGGAAAGATGACTTGGGATAACCATCAAGAACTGCACCCGAAACCCATGCGGGAGGTGTCACTGGATAAGTTTTGTGAGAGCAGCACACTTCTGGAGTGGGTCTCAAGGTAAGAAGCCAGGATCTATCTACAAATGAAGGGTACAAAGTCCCCCATGAGCCAGAAGTGAAGTGGGCTCATGTGCGGAGAGGGATTACTGCTACTTCCATGAGACAATAACCCCTGAGTCTGAAGGTCTCATAGTCTTATGCTATTCATAGTGGTAAGGATCAAACCCATGTGTGCCTGCATCATTGTCAACTCCCCAACTGCCCTTCAGAAAGTGCTTCTCCGAATGGGAGAAAGCACACTCTTTTCAGGGTTCATCAAACACCCGATATGGGCAAGCAGGACATGCCTTGCTGCTAGCTCTTGATTGAGCTAAAATGAGCCAGTACACAGGTGCCCTGGAGTCGCAAAGAAGCCAGGGCTGAATCCATGCACTGTGTGTAGGTTGAGACAGAGCTAGACGACAGGATAAACCCAATATTAGTTGGCTTCACTCCCAAAAATAAACCTGAGAAACATCCTGTGTTGTGGCCAAATCTCGATGTGAAAGTATACGTCCTTTAGATCTATCGTGACAAACCAGTCCTCAGACTGGTTTTGTGACATGATGAGTTTGAGCGTCAGCATCTTGAACCTGTAGGTCCTCAAGGTACAATTCAAGGTCACAGATCTAAAATTGGACGCAGCCCCGTTCCACTTGGGTACTAAAAGTACCAACTGTAAATGCCTGACATTCTCTCAGAGGGGGAAACATGTTCTATGGCCCATTTGTTCGAGAGAGAGAGAAGTTCGTGCTGCAAGAATGGGATCTGTTCGGCCAGGAGGCAAATCAAGTTCGGTAACTCTTCTTTATAGTGTCTAGAATCCAATGAGATACACTGCCAAGTGATCTGAAAGGGGCACCATTCTGGTGGTCTTGAATTGTTTGGAGCCCTGAAACAGTGTGCTGGAATGAAAGCACCAATCCAGCTGAGAAGGTGGATTGCTGGGACACAAGCCTAGGGTTGAACAGGTGTTCCCCAAGCACGTGAGGCAGCAGGGTTGGCAGGGGCCCTAAGTCTATGGCCTGGGGGAGTTTTTCTATAAAAAACCCTATAAACCTATAAATGCAGAAGTAGCATTACATGGATAAAGCAAGTTTTGACATGTTATGGCTGTGAATTTATTATGATATGACCTCATCTATCATCTGTAGTAATGATATGTGCCGGTTGGTGAATGTCTGTCTGGTTGATAACACATTGGTCTACATTGGAATTAAAAGTGAAAGGGGTATCCTACCATTGTCTGGAAACAAGAAAATGATTATTAAATATTTAGACTCCACTGTGGCTTTAGATAGGGTAGAAGAACATGAGATCAACTTATTACACTGGAATCTTATGCATGTGACACCTTTGTTAAAAAAGAACATGTTGTGGCTGTCTCTTTGATCTTGAGAAAGTATATGACAACATGAGAGTATGGCATTTGTAACAAATGGGTTTTAGGCACACCTACCCATTTTTATCTTCAAAATTTTATCCAATAGGCATTTTAAATTAAAAGTAGGTTCTATTCTATCTAGCGTACATGCACAACAACTGGCAGTACCTCAGGGAATCCTTTTATGCCACCAAAGGAGTATAAAAGGGCACAGTAGAGATAGTAAGGTGAGCAGGCTTGATCTGTAAAAGGATGCTAATCAGTTTTTCTCCCTCTTATACAGGTACTGCTGACAGTAAACCATGCCACCATGCTTGAGTCAAGGGACTACATCCCAAATGAAAAACCTCGCCTCAATGCTAACCTAGAGCTAATGCCTAGATTTAAGACAAGTGTGATGGTGGACCTCTCAGCACTCCTTTTAAGATTTAATAAAAAGAGCACCTGTTTTCCACTACACTCCCCATCTCATGTGTTTGTCTTTTCAGTCCATCACAGCCTCAAGATGTCACTGCCATATCTCACATTCCAACAGTATCTTAACCTTGAATGTTATATTCTGCAAATCAACACAACCAGCCCATTTTATTAAAGTTTATTTTATTGGCATGTAGATAAGAACAATAAGTGCCTTGAAATCCTCAATAGTCTGTCATTTACACATCTGAAATCAGATGCTTTTGCAATTTTCCACTAGTTCAGGTTAATGTTAACTTAAAAGATCATATACATTCAGTAAAAGAATGAGGTTGAAGTTTAAACTCTAGTTAGCTACAGTGCTTTTTGTCAACAGTGTCGACCATTTACAAAACAGCAGCTTAGTAGAAAATAATGCCATTAAAATGAGGCAGAATATATTCTGCAAAAGCTTAGACACAGGAGGGGCAGTTCTGTAACATACAAACAATTCCAGATACCATGTTAAATTTCAGCTGTGTTGTGAAGGCAATGCTGAAATATATACACTATATGGCCAAAAGTATGTGGGCACCCCTCCTAATTATAGACAGTACACAGCCATGTAATCTCAATAGACAAACTATGGCAGTATTTCCTAAAATTTTTCCCAGGTCAACTGTATGTGTTATTATCATGAACTGTAAGTGTCAATGGGCAACAACAGCTCAGCCAGTAAGCATCTGTCTATGCAAATTCGCTTCACTCTCTACAGAGTTCCAAGCTGCCTCTGGAACAAGAACTGTGCATTATAAGCCACATGAAATGGGTTTCCATGGCCAAGACCCTGCAGGGGATAATTATCTGGGGCCATTCTTTTGGGTTTGGGCTTGGCCACTTAGTTCTAATGAAGGGTTCGAACATTAATGCTACAGCATGGAAAGATATTTTAGACAACTGTATGCTTACAACTTTGTGGCAAAAGTTTGTGGAAGACCCCAAACTTTGTGCACAAAAGAAAGTTCATAAAGGCATGTTTTAAGTCTTGGTGAGACATGTAATTTGGTGAGGAGAAAGCCTAGTGTCCTGTATGGAGCCCTGACCATAGCCACACTGGACACTTTTAGAATTAACTGGAAAGTCAGTTGTAAGCCAGGCATTGTAATCTAAAATCAGTGCCTTATCATACAAATGCTTTTGAATGAGTGGGCAAAAAATTACAAAGATACACTCCAAAATCTAATAAAAAGCCTTCCCGGAAGAGGGAATATGATATAGTTGCAAATGAAGGGGCCATGTCCATATTAATGGCCATGGTTTTGGAACGTCCAACAAGCCCACAGGTGTGATGGTCAGGTGTGCAAATACCTTTGGCCTTAAAGTGTTAACTGGATTTGCATGAATAAATAGCATACATCAGCTACAGGTTACTACACCTAACAGAGCAAACCTTGAAGTGGTTTTTGTTTTCCTAAAATTGCTTTACTCTACATATACAAATATGTAAGAAAATATGTTGCACAGTCAATGTATTTGGTTTTGTATATTAAAAAGTGGAGGTACATTTAAAAAAACATGAGGCAAACAATATTGTGAGTATTATGACATGATGTAAGAATGCAAAAGTAATAACTAAACAATTAGATATTTCTTAATAAATAGTGCTGTTAGTTAGATAAATATACAATGCCAAAATGCTAGTGAGTAACAACAATTGAGAGAACAATATACATATGGCACACATACAGTATATATGGCAGTACTTTTAACTAAAAAATCGCCCAATCTGATGTGTGCATTATGAGACATTAAATTACATGGATTTAAAGAATAACAATAACAACAAAGCACCGTTTAAGAACATCAAGCTTGCTGACACCAACACTTCACAGAAAAACACAACATAATTCTTTCAAAAATATTAGTGCAGTATGTATATAGCCACAATGATCAGGGTAATTTATGGATATGGACACTCAACTCTGGATTACGTCTATTGCTTTTCTTCTCATATCACTTAAAACTGGGACTAGAATTTCCATAAGAGCTTTATGGATCAGCTGTCCATTCTCTGAATCATAGTTAACCTAAAAGAAATGTAAAGCAGAGCCAGAATTAGTATAATAACTTCAAATTCTGTTTAAGATACAAGTTGGGAGAGGGGTATGTCTAAAGAATTCCATTGTTGGTTGTTACTCCCATGCAGTTTCTCAAACATGAATGCTTATCAAGCTGCAAGAACTCACCCTAGTGAATGCTTTGATTGTACGATGAAGAACAGCCATTTCAACTTCGTCCGGCAGTTTCATTAAATGTGCAGCACAGTCCAGGATACACAGAAGGGTTTGTTTGTGGCCCTACATGACATACAGAAACAGTGTTACTGACTTCTCCAAACAACAAAGAAAATCAAGTAATTTTCAAAAATCTTATTTTCCACAAAGCCTTAAAACAACAAAATGAAACATATCTTAATAAACATATCTAAATAAATTTAGAGAGCAAATAAAATGTAATACCATGGCACTAAATTTGAGACTGGTTCTGGTAACTGGTTCTGACAAATGACACAATATACTCCTGTGCTACTAATGCTATTTATCATTCCAAAGAAGTCAATTACCTCACACAGATGATTTACAGAAGCTCTGCTCAATTTAACATAGTTATATACATATATACAGATTTAGAAAAGTGTAAACTAAACTTGTTAAAACCCTGGACAGTATCCATCAAACCCAACACCAGGTTTTTCTGGAGTTGCAGATGGAACAGGAGCAGCACTAACAGGCACTGGTCCAAGCCCAGGCAAAAGACCGCAGCTGCTTAAGAGAAGCCAAAGCCTTCATGGGACTCTTCAAGTAGGCTGCTGAGGCATGGGGCTAGCCCATATCAGAGCAGGCAGTACGCCTGCTGCCTCACCTGGCCACAGCATCCTGGAGTACCTGGACCTAAAGTGGGTGATTTGGCAGCAGGCCACCTGGCCACCCGTTTGCATTCGCTCTGGGATGGTAGAGTTGGCTGAGTTGTGTAATGGGGTATGTACAAACAGGAGCAGGGTCACGCACTGGTTTGTCAGTGGAGGGCAGAGCTAAGGGAAGTGAGTGGTAATAATCATACATCTCTGCTAGAGCTGGGCGATTAATCGTTATTATCGATTAATTCAAATTTATGGTTTATGTCGATGTTGAAAAAATGAAAATCGATTTTCCGATTTCACTTTGGTTTGGCAGAGCGAGCTTCCGTAGTTCTGCGACGCAAAGAGCTTGTTTCTAAGAGAGGCGCGGTTTCTTCAGTCTGGATTGAAGAACACGCTGAAAGACAGGGAGGAGCCGAAAGTCTGCCACCGTTTTCATATGAAATTTAAAGGGGACTGAGGTGATCACGAATTTGTGTAGAGTTTATGGAGAATCGCAGAATTCTTAGAGTGGCTGTACAGAAATGTTAAAAATGGCCTAGCGACGAAAACGTCGGCAGACTTCGGCTCCTCCCCGTCTTTTAGCGCGTTCTTCAATCCGACTGAACAAACCGCAGCGTCACAGAGCGAGGATCAGAGGACGTGTGTGTGTGTGTATGTGTGATCAGGAAGACTCGTATTTGGCTTGTTCAGTACTCAAATGTTATACACATCTATGCAATACAGTGGAATGCTGCAATAAGTTTACCATCGTACCCTGTTAGTCAAACCTTTATTTTATTTATTTGTTTATTTATTTATATTTTTACTATTATACTCTCATTGGGAGTCCCCCTTAAATGAAACTCCTAGACAGATGTAAAATGATGTCTGGCTCCTGTCTGGTTTTATTTAGCGTGTTAGTTGAATGTTGAACTGCTTTACAAAATTGTTTTTCTTCAGGGATTTTTTTTTCCAGGTGACAATTATTTATTTTATAAAAAGTGATTTAAGTCTGCAGTTTGCACTTTACAAATCCCTCATATTTTGTTATATTACTTTATTTTACTAGAATAATTAGAACTTGTAAAGACTGGTAAAAGTTTGCATTTTATAAATCCCCAAAACAGGTTTTTATGTTGTTGTATTAATTATTGTTTTTCTAAAATAACAAAAAAACTTGTTAGCGAAAGTAATTTTGCACTTTGCACTTTTAGTCCAAATTAGCAGTTCATATGTTTGGTTATACTGTTTTTGCTCAAATAAAAAAAGAATCTCTATTCTATAGTCTCTAGTGTTTTATTAGATTTTTTTAAAGAAAAATAATCGTTTTAAAATCGAATTTTGTTTTAAAAAATCTGAGATTCAATTTTTAGGACATATCGCCCAGCTCTAATCTCTGCCTAATTATATTAATACCTGTTTTCTGGTGCAATGGGCTGGATAAAAGAGACAAGAGAGAGAGAGACAAACACACAGAGCCAAATGTGGGTGTGCATGTGTGTGTATAGAAAGTGAAAAGCAAGCAGATAAATATAAAGGTAGAACAAGTGGTGATCTCAAAGCCTTTCTCCAGTTTCCTCTTTCTGCAAACACTCCCAAAACACACTACACTTGCCTACAAAACCAGCACCCATCTAACACAAAGTGCTTATCCCACACCGCACTGCACCATGCTGCCTCTTGTCCTCTATCACTGCTTGACTGGACCCACCATCTCTCAAGATATAAGGAAGGCATGCATCAAGGCTGTTCTCTGTTCTGGCGCCTCAGTTGTAGAATGAACTTCCCCTAGAGGTTCACACAACGGAGTTACTGGCTGTCTTCTAATGACCTCAAGACCAAAAGCTGCTCTTGATGGTATTTGTAACAAATGTAAACCTTGCTCTGTTAGACAGATGAAGATCCCAGCACATAAATTACAGAAGACATGACTTTAGAAAAAGAATATCAATGTTTTGGAACGTCTCAGTCAGAGGCCACCTCTAAATCCTATGGAAAACCTGTGTAATGAGGCACACACCAGAGAGTCCATTACAATTTGATAGATCTAAAATAAAATTTTGCAAAAAGGAATGAAATAAATCTAGATGCGCTAAGTTGGCCCCCTCTTAAAATTGATTAGCCATAACAATAAAAAGGGGTAGAATATACAGTGCTCAAAAAAATTAAAGCAACACTCTGAAAACACATCAGATCTCAATGGGGGAAAATATCATGCTGGATATCTATACTGATATGGACTGGGTAATGTGTTAGGAGGAAAAGAAGCCACATTGTTTGATGAAAATGAAAATTATCAACCTACAGAGGGCTGAATTCAAAGACACCCCAAAAATCAAAGTAAAAAAAGGTATGCAGCAGGCTAGTACATTTTGCTGAATTTCATTTCAGCAGCTCAAAATGGTACTCAGTAGTTTGTATGGCCCCCACGTGCTCGTATGCATGCCTGACAATGTTGGGGCATGCTCCTAATGAGACCATGTGTGGTGTCCTGGGGTATTTCCTCTCAGATCTGGACCAGGGCATCACTGAGCTCCTGGACAGTCTGCCAATTCTAGTGTTCGATGGCGTATGCCAATCAAGCTCCAAGGTGCCGGGCAGTGAGCACAGGGCCCACTAGAGGACACTGGGCCTTCAGGCCACCCTCATGAAGTCTGTTTCTGATTGTCTGGTCAGAGAAATTCACACCAGTGACCTGCTGGAGGTCATTTCTGTATTCATGCTGATTCTACTGCAGACCCCTTCATGGCAATGGTATTCCCTAATGGCAATGGTCTGCCACACTGCAAAAATTGTTTAGGAATAGTTAGAAGAACATAAAGAGTTCAAGGTGTTGACCTGGCCACCAAATTCCCCAGATCTTATACAAATAAAGCATCTGTGGGATGTGCTGGACAAACATGTCCAAACCATCTTAGCAAATTACATGGTGCCATCCATTCACATTTTCACATTTATCCCTACTCTATAACAAATCTGCCAACCTGAATGAATATATTCAAGACGCCCTAAGGTACACAAGTGAAATTCTCTGCCAACCTCTGTTTGCTGAATATTGGAAAACAAATCTCAGAAGAAATAAACTATGTACAGGAGAAAGAGCTATGTGACCTCAAACTGCTAAATGAACCAGGCCCGGAGACCATTTTCCTGATGTCACTACCCAAACTATGTGCAAGGAAGCGGAAGTGCTGTTAGCAACCAGGCATCCATGCTGGGCTAAAGGTTAACCATGATCACCCACACTCTACCATCCATTCTTCTCTACAATGTTCATTCCCTTGACAATAAACTGATCTCTTCAATCTACATTTAGCTACCCAGTGTGAACTTAGGCATTGCTATATTTCATTCTCATAGAAGCATGGCTCAACGACACCATTCTGAATGTAGCCACTCAACTACACACATCACACTGGCAGGATAGCAGCACTGTCTGGTATGAATTGGTGCTCTGTAGGTTCATTGTCACAGTGTACACTCCACATATTCCACCACTATGCTAATGCAAGTTAAGCACTAAGGGAACTCTATGGGACTATCTATATCAGTATCATTCTTGCCAGGGAAATTAAACATGCAAACTTGAAATCAGTGCTGCAAAAATTCTACCAGCATGTTGGTGATCTCTGTTATGCTATTCTCAGCATGAATCACAGTTCACTGCAGGAAAGTCCACCCCAACTCCCATCCAACAAGCATTTTATTGGTCTGCAGAAGACATCAGAAAAACTCTGTCCAAGGTCAACCCACAGAAAACTGCTGATCTTGACAACACACCAGACTGTGTGCTTAGGAAATCAGCTTTACAGACGTCATCAAAGAGCCATGTTTAAGAGCCATCCTGAGCCATCCCTGTGTACTTCAAGACATCCACAATCATCCCTGTGCTATAAAAAATTGCCTGTGTCCTGCCTGAATCACTACAGGCCTGTGCACTCAGACTTGTTAACATCAATTAAGTGCTTTGAGCAGCACATTCCTCCCTCCATCCTAGACCCATTTCACTATGCCTACCTTAGGATGCCATATCTGCAACCATTCAATAAGCACACAATAAGCTGGAGTTAGCCAGTTCCTAGAATGGTGTAGAGACAACAATCTATGTCTTAATGTTGCCAAAGTGTTTATTGTTGACATTATGAGAACTGCTGGGCAAAGTACTGCTGGGCCATCTTGACTAGGCAAGAGGTATAGAGAGACCAGGATAGGTTGTCATGTGCACACCAAGAAACTTTTAACTCTCTCCACAGTTGTCTACTTCCACTCACCACTCCACATCAATGGAACCACCCTGGACACTGCACATCCCTGTAGAGAGACTCAAAGGTTTTTGGTGTGCACATGACAGACAACCTCTCCTGGATTCTGCCTAAGCAAGAAGGCCCAGAAAAGCCTCTACTTCCTGGAGATCCTGAAGGGAGCCTGGAGGCCTGTCCACCAGAAAACTGCATTTAGGACTGCTCAGTGCTCTATGCAACAATGTGTCTGTGCTCAGTTGTGGATCTTTGGCATGTCGTTCTGAGTAACATTGCCTGGTGGCATTGCAGCTGTATCACTGCTAAGCGTATAATGCTGAAATCAATGATGATAAGAGTTATCTTTAAAATAGTGTATATTTCATAAAGTATGTCTGAATGAAAACCTATTTAAAGTATCTATTACAATACTGTTGGCATTGTGGTTGTGAATGTGTAGTAAACATGAAACCTACTCTGCAGCAGTAACATTAACTCATTTCTAGGATAAAGGATAAAACAGGATAAAGCAATTACTGAAGACCTATTAATTAATTACATTAACCTAGTGAGCATATGGCTAGGGTTTATTCAGTCCTGTAAAGTGTCTAAGTTTGTAATATGTTCTTCTTTTACCTTGTCCATGATGCTGAGGGCTTGTAAAGGATTGTGGCTGTTCTGACATAGTGCTTCCACATCCTTTTTGGTGATGACTGGCTCCTTCAGCTGCTCCAACCATGACCACATGAGAGCAGAGAGCAGCAGTGGATCGCGCTCTATGCACAACTTCTCCCATGCCCCTTCTCTGCAATTTAACTCTGTCTGAAAGTCAAATTAAAAGAACACACAATAGGTCTGAGTACTCATTTTGATACCAGATTGACATTTTTCTGGTAACAAAGTTGACAACATTGCAAACAAGAATCCTTAACTGATTTTTAATATCAATTTTCAGTGTTTTACTTTATAAGCAGCCAGCTGAGTGTATAAGCTTACTGTATACAACTGTTACAAAGTTAACATAACTGCTACTTGGTCTGCAGTGCATGAAGATTTCTCTTACAAAGCCCCACAGTTATAAAACAGCCTTCCAATTAGTTTCTGGGATTTAGAACCTTCCAATTAGTTTCTTGGATCTCAGTGTTTAAGAATGTTTTAAGCTGAAAATATCTTTGTTTACTAATGCCTTTTGTGAATAGTGTTTTCTTAGGTAAAGAAGTGGACCTGGAAGGTTCATGGGCATATATAAATGTATTCTGATGGACTGGGATGTTCAGATGCTGTTCCCATTCTGTCACATGCTCACTTAGGTTTGTTGATGGTGAAGTGGCTTGTCACTTTATGTCCCAGGATGCCATTTTTTGCATTCAGTCTTACCACTGCTTTTAATGGCAACGCTTAAGCTGAGAAAGCATAGTTTTCAGATGTCTTACATTTTGTCAAAAATTCCAAAATTGTACAGGCAAAACCGTAGATGTCTGCATTAAAAATGTAGAGCTTGATATGTAAATTGTATGTAAGAGATGTTCATTACATTAGAACCATTTAATGAACACAACAAACAATTAAAATGTGAGGCAACATTTTCAAAGCTCTTATGAAAAGATTTTTTTTAATGAAATAAAATCCATCCAAGTGTTGGTGGACATTTCTGTACCTGCCACACGGAAATGGCATTCCGTAGATTTTCCTCTTCTACATCCATCAAGAGAGCCCTAGCCACGAGAACATGACGAACCTCTGGAGAAAGCTCAGTCTGGAGCAAGAGGAAAGGCACATTTCCTGCTTCACTGCTGCCTGTACAAGTGCCTTGCTTTTTATTACCCTGGTTTAACTTTTCTTCTCTTAGCAACCTGGGCATTATGGCTGCACTACTCCTTGAAAATCCCAAAGACCTGCTGCGCTTTGTCTCTCTCAATGGTATCCGCTTCCTGCAAACTGGTGAGGGAGGCATGTGTTCAAGCTCTCTTTTCGGTTCGTCAAGCGAGGCTGAGGATCCAGTTAGATAGTCGGGTTTAGAGGTAATAGAGTTTTCAGGAGTCAACAGGGGTCTGGAGACCTGAACATCTGAAGATTCTGCTAACCTGTTCTGAAATACACAGTGTTCATTCAGGAGGTCTGACAAGCCTGGATGCCATCCAAACCTCTTAGACCTAGAGCCCAGTGTGTGCAGAGCAGAGTCGCTGAAGCTTCGGAATATCTGAGCTTTATTAATATCATTTAAATTCTCAACCTGCTCAGGAGGGGGAGTGGAGGATTGCAAGGAGTGGGGTGAAGTCAAAAGGATGCCCTTCCCCCTCATCTCCTTTCCTAGCTGCTGCAAGGCCTGTTGCGATATGGTCTTCTCTACCTCAGCTGTCAGGTCTGGAATCTCAGACAGGTATTTTTCCTCTGCTGTGTGTTTGTTCTCAGCAATGTCTAGCAGGAGCTTGCAGACCAGGTAAACTATCTTTGGCACATGCTTCATGTGGCGAGCCTCATAGCCATGCAGTAGGTGTCGCTGACGTGTCAGGTACTGTGACAGTGTGACAGCATGTGCTCGTGGTTCAACACTCGAGAACACACAGTGCAGCGGCGCTACAAAGCGTGCAAACTCACGCACACACAATAACTGGCCTCGTGTCTGTATTGAGCTTGGACGCTTTGCTCGCACAAATAAGATGGCTTGGTCTGCACTCATCCGTGATGTGAACACTAAATAGCAGGCCAAGAGAACACCTGGAAACAAAAACAGCATGGAGACAGACAAACAGAAAGATAGTTTATCTAAGGGAAGTGTCCTAATATAGCAGACACACAAACAGTCTAAAATACAATTAGAGAAATTAATTATGTATAAACCCTAAAGGACAACTAAAGCAGTTCACTACTGAAAAATGGAAAATGATTAATTAATTACTAATCGAGTACTCATACCAGTCAACTATATACTTTGATTTGCTTTGGAATTCTATTGGTCTTCAATGATAATGGCAAGTAACTTAAATAAAGCTAAGTGTGCATTATGCAAATCTAAGTGACTTTAATGCAGGTTACAATAATGAAAATGTTTAGAGTATAAAGTATAGTATAATGTAGTAGAAACTCACTTAGCAATATTATATTTACATGTGCCTACCAGCAGGAGCCACTGTTTTTCTATGGATGAATATAAATGTTTGCAAAACCCTATGTAGTGCCAATAATAAGCAATCTGGATTTGGGGCAGTGGGCCGAGCTTCTGTTGGGGGTGAATCTAGGCTGACTTATTAAATGACAAATCAAGCTAAATATCATTAACTGGAAAAAAAAATCTGAAACAATAAAGGTTATGATAAAGACATAAAGACATGATAGAGAATGCATAATGACAATTGGCAAATAGAGCATTGCATAGCTCAATTATAGCATAGATCAATGGCATAAGTGTTTGGTTTAAAACCTTTTGCATTAATACATATCTCAACTATTGTGATGTGGTTATATAATTTTAAAACAGCTTCGAACATCACTTAGCCAATCGTTGTGTGATTTTGCAATATTTATATTTAAAGCATTTGGTAGATGCCCTTATCCAAAGCTACTCACATCTGATTTTACAAAACTGAGCTGCTTATGGGTGTTTATTTTATTTAGTCTATTTATTTTTTCAATATAAAGCAATAAAAGTACATTTATTGTTTTACTTTTTTTTTTTGCTTGAGAACACAATTAGATGAATTACAGAGCTCTACTATAAAAAACTTCATTTAGTATACAGCATTTTAGGGCTATCATGTTCAAAATGGCCTGCAGACATTCATCTGTTTTTACTACCTTAACACATCAACTATTTTAATATAATAAGAAAAGAAGTCATAGATTGCTGCTGTTTTACAAAATAAAGCTATGCATTGCTGCTGTTTTACAAGAATGTTCATCCTTAATGTGTGAATGTGTGTTATTACTGCATCTGTGATTATGCACCGTCAGCACAGATACTACAAATGTACATTTGTTGCATAAAATAAAATAATAAATGCATTCTGTTACTGCATGCACACAAGTATAGATGAATGCTAACCTGTTCTTCCAAGCCCAGCATGACAGTGAATGGCCATCTTTCCTTCCTGAACAGCAAAAGACATGACTTTCACCATGTCTAGGATTGTTGTAAGAGAGGCTACACCGTAGTCTTTCCATCCAAAATTGTAGAAATAGACTAAAATTTTCATACATGTCAAAATGTACATACATGTCAATAGTTAAATACAATAACATGATAAATGCATGAATAAAGATGTTAATATGTTAAATGAACATGTTGTCCGTATCATGTAAGCAAACAAAACAATGCTATTTTCTGGTGTAAGGAAATCCCATCTGTGAAGTTTGAGTGGCAATTTGAGCATGTAATGACATGCTGAAGCCTGTGGAACCTTTTCCCTAATGTACTTTCCTAGAAATTGCTGGCTAGAAGCAATGAATCTATCTCAGGAGAGCTTGTTAGGAGTTGCCAATCCTCTTCTCTCTCTAGGTTCATAACAAACATGGAATCTCATGTTATTACACACACGTTATTTTGAAATAGATTAGAAATGGACTTCTTCCAGCATCTAAATCCTTGGATTACTTGGACCACTGAGACAATATTTAGTCAGAAACAATTAGTCCTTTAGTCAGATAAACTCCACCAAGGAGGATAAGCCTGAATCTATTAGCCTGATTAAGTTGCATGTGTGACTCACTCCCTGCCTCCATGAAGACCTCTGGGCGGTATGTGAACCCACTCTCTGGCTCCAAAGGGTAGCCACAGCTGGCATGCTCTCCTGGGCGCTGCAGGTTAATTATGGTCTTTAGTCCGCATCTAGGAAGAGCCAAGTGTAAACACAATGTCTCCTCTGTACTTATTATCATTAGCAAGTAGAGCATAACCTACCCCGAGAACTGGTTGATGATGTTGTATTTTTCAATAATCTCAGTGGATGGCCTTGCCATGGCTAATAAGTTGTCAGTGATCCTGATGTAAATAGAACAGAAGAGACTACAATAAATAAAGATCACAAATCATTCAACAATATGTTCCCCCCCTTATTTGCCATGCAGATTCATATCAGGCATCTGAGACATCTGCTACTCTATTAGGTCATTCATGATATCTAATAAAGTTTGCTTTGCTTTACAATGGAGATGAGATCTTTCTTACCAAGAGGAGTAAAGTCCCTTGATGGCCTGTTCTTCATCACTCCAGCGCAATGGGTTTTCATACTTGCAAGCTCGACCTCCACACGCCATGGAACACTGCATATGGCCTGGGATTACATGCCTCAGGGTCTCGCCCACCTTGGTGTACTTTGCTGTGGGGACTCTGACACTGGGTCTGAAATCTGAAAGGAGAGCCTTTTTAACATAAATAGTATGTTCTATGTGAACAATCATTTACATCTCAATGCACCAGCAATGTTAAAACATTTCAATACTGAACAAAAAGATCAAAGACTGTCTGTTGTTATTTTCAGCCCATTAACACAAACTAATGACAGAGAACATTCAAACCACAGAACAGATGCAAATGCCTCATTGCCTGTGGATGACAGAAAACTCAACCATTCCAAGAATATAATTGTCTTCTAGAGGTTCGTCAGACATGGTAAGAAAGATATGCAAACTTTAGAAAACAGAATTACATTCACATGTGTTCAATGCTGCCTGCTCCTCGGCCATGCTGACTGCTGCAACAACCTTCTGAGTGGATAACAAGAGGATGGCTGGGTTACATCTCCTCCTTAGGACTTTCTGCATGTCCCTTCTCATTATGAGGAGTGATAAAAGAGCACAAAAGAAGCAACGCAACTGCCACGGTTGCTCTCTAGGCAGTCTCCATGGTGACCAGTGTCTAAGTCAGTGGGAGATGGAGCAGAGGTTTCACCATGATCACATCTCAGGTAGAGAGCAGATTGCTTGATGTGTTGGAAAGACAGATGACTCATTTTCCATAAGGACAGCATAATGCGGAGATGCAGTGATCACAGAAATCCACAATTACTCTGTGGCTTATGTACTCCATTTAAATTTTAAAAGCAAGCATTTTAACCAAAAGTGAAATGGGAGAGAAACTGTCACACCTCATCCATCAATCATCTAAAAATAATGAAATGCTTTAGGCTTATATTCTTGTCACATCATACAATAAACAACTTCTATTGTCTTTAACTTCCATCCCAAAATACAAACGGAGAGCAACAGTCTGTGTGAAAAGACTGATAGACTGATTTTAGATGCCAATAATTTATTTTGCTATATTAACATTTACGTTTTAGATATGCTTAATGTTTTTTAAGAGATTTTTTCCCCATGTAATTGAATACATTAGCAGCAAAATCCTCTTCACAATGACAGAAACATGCTTTGACATGTATATCCTCAGTTGCCAGGGACACAATGGTTAATTACCAGAATTTCACTGTACGTAAAACAAAACCAGCAATCCATATAATCTTAATCTTTCATTTACACAAGAGCTACAAAACATAAGAGCTGCTTCTGGTGCTAAAAACTGTGTAGGTCGAATGACATAGCTGTGTTTCAGCACCTTGATATCTTCTGATCAACATCAGGGGTAAATATCTAATATCTCATAAATGTAGACTTGCATTAAGTATATATAAATGATATGCAACCAAAAGTCTATTTTATTTTCAAACAAATAAAATAGACTGTGTTAAACAGGACTCTAGCAAACTCTAGTATTACAATACAAAATAACACAGGTCCCATAAGGCCAAACACAGTTATTTAGTTGTTTTAGTGTGTTAAGCCAGAAGGTGCAGGTGTGTGTGTGTGTGTGTGTCTGAGTGTGGTGGCGGCCTACCTGGCTCCATGTCAGTGGTGTGCTCTCCACTGTTCCCTGCACTGCTGTTGTTGGAATAGGGCACGTCACTCAGTAGACTGACACCCGCTGCCATGGCAGAGCCTGTAAGAAGGTGGAGGCATCAAAAGGCTGAAAACAAAACCCCGGAGTGGTTAGAGCAAACAATGTAGAGAACATACAGTGAGGGAAAAAATTATTTGATCCCTGGCTGATTTTGTACATTTGCCCAGTGACAAAGAAATAATCAGTCTGTAATTTTAATGGTAGGTTTATCTGAACAGTGAGAGGCAGAATAACAACAAAAAAATCCAGAAAAACACATTTCAAAAAAACTATACATTGATTTGCATTTTATTGAGTGAAATAAGTATTTGACCCCTTTGCAAAACATGACTTAGTACTTGGTGGAAAACCCTTGTTGGCAATCACAGACGTCAGACATTTCTTGTAGTTGGCCACCAGGTTTGCACACATCTCACATCTCAAGGAATTTGGGCCCACTCCTCTTTGCAGATCCTCTCCAAGTCATTAAGGTTTTATGGCTGACCCTTCAGCTCCCTCCACAGATTTTCTATGGGATTAAGGTCTGGAGACTGGCTAGGCCACTACAGGACCTTAATGTGCTTTTTGAACCACTCCTTTGTTGCCTTGGTCGTGTGTTTTGGGTCATTGTCAGGCTGGAATAGCCATCCACGACCCATTTTCAATGCCCTGGCTGAGGGAAGGAGGTTCTCGTCCAAGATTTAACGGTAAAACACGTGCCTCCAAACACGGCGAGTTGACTTGATGCCAAAGAGCTGGATTTTGGTCTTATTTGACCACAACACTTTCACCCAGTTCTCCTCTGAATCATTCAGATGTTCACTGGCAAACTTCAGACGAGCCTGTACATGTGCTTTCTTTTGCAGGGGGACCTTGCGGGCGCTACTGGATTTCAGTCTTTCACGGCGTAGTGTGTTACCAATTGTTTTCTTGGTGACTATGGTCCCAGCTGCCTTGAGATCATTGACAAAATCCTCCAGTGTAATTCTGGGCTGATTCCTCGCCGTTCTCATGATCACTGAAACTCCATGAGGTGAGATCTTGCATGGAGCCCCAGACCAAGGAAGATTGACAGTCCTTTTGTGTTTCTTCCATTTGGAAATAATCACACCAACTGTTGTCACCTTCTCACCAAGCTGCTTGGCGATGGACCTGTAGCTCATTCCAGCCTTGTGTAGGTCTACCATCTTGTCCCTGACATCCATGGACAGCTCTTTGGTCTTGGCCATGATGGAGAGTTTGGAATCTGATTGATTGCTTCCTTCTTTGGACAGGTGTCTTTCATACAGTTAACAAGCTGAGATTAAGAGCACTCCCCAAGAGTGCTCCTACTGTAATCTCTGTTCCTGATCTGTATAAAAGACACCTGGGAGCCAGAAATCTTTCTGACTGATAAGGGATCAAATACTTATTTCACTCATTAAAATGCAAATCAATGTAGAACTTTTCTCAAATGCGTTTTTCTGGATTTTTTTGTTGTTATTCTGCCTCTCACTGTTCAGATAAACCTACCATTAAAATTACAGACTGATCATTTCTTTTTCAGTGGGCAAATGTACAAAATCAGCAGGGGATCAAATAATTTTTTCCCTCACTGTATAATCACAGAGTTGCCCCAGGCAATGTGACCTTTGGGGGTAGAGAAGGATGTTATGCAGGCTGCCAAATCACACATGCTGGATCCGATGGACTCATGGGGCTCTAAGCCACTCCTCCCCATATGGTTAGGAATAGATTCATTTTACACTACGTGATAGCAAAAATGAATCTAAAGGATTGAAATATGAGAAAGTAACTTGAAACTGAAATCATTCTCAAACATATGCCCTATTTTATATATATATATATATATATATATATATATATATATATATATATATGCAATTTAAAGTTATTTATTTATTTATTATTTAACAAATCATAACAACAGTGATACAGTGTATGTAACAACTATTAAAGCCACTTTACAGAAAAAGTAACAAGAAAAATATGTCTAAGGCTGTGGTTAAATATGACATGTGACCATACATGTCATATGGGGGCAGTGGTGGCTCAAGTGGTTAAGGCTCTGGGTTGTTGACTGGAAGATCAGGGTTCAAGCCCCAGCACCACCAAGCTCCACTGTTGGGCAAGTGAGCAAGGCCCTTAACCCTGCCTGCTCCAGGGGCACTGTATCACAGCTGCCACTACGCTCTGACCCCCAACTTCTTCAGTTTGGATATGCGAAGAAAAGAATTCCACTGTGCTGTAACGTATGTGTGGCAATAATAAAGGCTTCTTGCCCTCACATACACAGTGCATTCCCTAGCATAGAAAGTTAAGGTGTGGTGTTTTAGTGGAGTACTTTAAGCTAAATAAAAATAAAGCAGCATTTTTGTGAAAAAACTTGCAAAAAATCTGCAACACTGGCCAGTATAGTGTTTAGAGAGTTCATGCCTATATATGCACAGCCTGGTAGATAACCTGCACTGACTTCACTATAAGCAGACTATGAAGGTTCTATAAGTAGACTGTGAAGGTTGAATTAGCAGAGCGATAGCACAGCTGTACATAAAATATTGCAATCCACACATAATGGGAGATACATTGTTAAAAAGAGGACAAATTGTAGTTGTGTCTTGCAGCTGGAACTGTGACCAGGACAGCAGATCTTTTTGGAATATTAAGAGCCGTGATATCCAGGGTAAGATCAGCATACCACTATAAAGGAACAGCATGAGTAACTGTTGTTGCAAGAAGAAACTGTCTAAAAAAGAATGTCCAGGTACTTACCCAGATTGTATCCAAAAACCATAAAACCACAGCTGCCCAATTCACTGTGGAATTAAATGAGAACCTTGACTTACTTGTTTCCACCAAAACTGTTTGTCAAGAGCTCCACAGGAATATTCATGGTCGGGCTGCTATAGCCAAACCTTTGGTTACTTGTGCCAATACCAAACATCGGTTTCATTGGTGCCAGCAGCATCTTGGTCTATGTGTATTGTTCTCTGAATAGTCCACCTTCACTGTCTTTTCCACATGCAAGAGAGTGGAATGCATGCCCAGAAGGGTGGATCAGTGATGGTTTGGGCTGCAATATCATGGCATTCACTAGACCCACTACTTGGCACTACTGTCAAAGGATTACTGAACCACAGCGACCTCGTGCAGTGAATTCAGAACCAGTGGTTCAGACATTGTACCCTGAAGGTGGTGGCATGTATAAGGATGATAATGCAGCAATACATACAACAGGTGACTGGTGATAGAGTGGATTGATGAACATGAAAGTCTCCCATTGCTTGCAGAGTCAGAGATCTGAATAATTTTGAGCCACTTTGGGTATTTTGGAGAAGCGGGTCATGAAGTGTTTTTCCTCCTCCAACATCACATGATGACCTGGTCACTGTTCTGCTAGAGGAATGACTCAAAATCCCTCTTTGTGCTGTGTAGAACCTGATGATGTACTGGCTCCGAAAGATGCCCTAGACCATACTAATAAATTATTGTGATCTGAAACCAATGTTGAAACATTATTTAAGGTTATGCATATTTTTAAATAGGCTTTTTAAGTTTTTGAATCTACTCATTTGATTTACAGATCATGAAAAGCCTCTGTAAATTAATTAATTAAGTTGCCAAGTCCTTCTGTTGACACAGTTAGACAGATATTACTTGTATAGATCTAAAAACAAATATATTAAACTATAGTGATCTGGTGGTCTGGTGGTATAGCACAAAAGGACTCCTTTGAAATCAGTTCAAGACCCCACTGATAAGCAGACTGACTGATGGCCACCTCAAAGTTTGCTCTGTTTGAGTGGCCACTGATGGACCTCAGCCTGAGATGTTGGACTACAAAAGATTCATTCAATGATATTACAGGATCAACAAAGTTGAATGCCGGAAAGTGAAATGTTCAACAGATGGCTGTGATGCACTTGAAATAAATGTTGAAATAAATCAAGAAATTCTGTCTTCTTTATGTCCTTCGGTTATATTCTCAAAATAATTCCATATGTATTTCAACATGTTTATTCTTCCTATGTGTTAATACAGAATTGCTCACATACTCTCCTGTGCACATATTTTTTTAAAACATTTTATATTTTCACTTTTAGAAAAAGGAGCCCACCATTCTGTAGTCCTCTTCCAATGCACTTTAGTAATTTTCTTTCTCTAACATGGCTATTAAATCTGGTTAAAAAAAACAAACAAACAAACTAATGAATAATCTGGTGTTTTTAGCCAGGGAAATCATGTTGCAGGTTCCAGACTCCAGCACTGATTCTGGACAGCTCCTCTTTGCACATCTTTACATATTTAACCATCTTTTATTAGGCACTGCATACTTTTAATCGAAAACCACAAATCTAGGAATAACATATATTACTGATTGGAATAACACAAGGCTGAGTTTGTCACAATTTTCATACAATAATGTTTTTACATGAAGAATCAGCACCTGGCTGTTCCATAGTTTCCAACTTATTTTGAGCTCAAGCAACCTGTTTGAAAAATATTTCAATTTATAAAATAAAATGCAACCACAATCAATTATTGAGCTTGCCCGCATGTTCTCTTCTTCTGTTCCTATGTTAAAAACAGCTTTTTACGTAGTACCTGGTGTGCTATTACATGACCTTCTCTGTGTTAAATCCGTGAACTCCTGCATATCACTTTCTAACCACAGTCTTTCTCACATTACACCACTTTCCATAAAAGCTCATTCTATTCAAAATCCCATGATGACCATGAGTGACCTGCCTTAAACTTGGCCTTTTATCAATCCACAGCTTTGGATTACTGGATTACACTACTGGAGAAATAAAGCAAAGTGTAAGATAATCTTTCTTTGGGTAACATAAATAAGTAAAGGTGAACAGCACACTTAGGTTCCAGTTATTTTAGGTTTAAGAAATATTAGTACATTCATGTGATATGCTGTATTTAATTCATGCTGTAAAGTGAGCAGAGGAAGCAGGGAAGCAATTCAAGCCTCATTTACATTGTAATGTACACTTCTTTGGTTCCTACCAAAGTGATGTCAGTGAAACAGAACCACAGGAGGCTTTTTGAATCCTTAAACACGCTACAAATTAAATATTTCACTATATTTGGTTCTTATTATCACAATTCTTTAAAATGATTTCTTAAAAAGACTTTTTTAAATATCAAAATATCATGGTAAATATAATTCTGTCAGAAATAAAGTTAATACATAGGCAAAGTAATATTTGGGTGCTTTGTTGTTTGTTTGTTTGTGGTGATATAAAACGGTTGTCATAATGGTCCAATTCCGTACCTTAAATTATTAAAAGTATAGGATTAACTAAAGGATTGTTCTCTATGGTCACAAACCCCTGAAGACCACAGTGCTCTTATTGTGACAGTACTTCCTGATCCTCTCTCTGGACCTTTGTGTTATCATGCCAATTGTTTACAGCTGTTTCCTGCTTAGCCCCCTAACTATTTTGTCTAATTGTACCCTCTTGTTTGTCTCTTTGAACAGTTTTGTTTCATGCCGATGTGCATAACTGAGCTTTCTTCACCCACTATTTTTTACCCACTCTGAGCTCCTTAGGTTCACAGTGACCTCCAGTTTGACCTGTTGCCTGTTTCTACAGTTTATTATTGTGTATTATCATTTTGTGATGCTGCCTGTATGTTTCTCAACCTCTGCATTGGATTATGCAATGGGTTTTTTCCTTGCCTTTAATAAAAGGTGCAATTGCTATCCAAACTTGTGCCGTGACAAAGGACACAGCAAGTCAATGTGTGCAGCACAGGACCTTTCATGCTGTTAAGCCTAAGCCCAGTAAGCCGTACCTACAGCTCTCTATGCCAGCCATGGAGTCCATTATATTCAAGCAAACTTTTACAATAGGTCTTCTAATTCCATGCGAAGGAATCAAATTCTTATCAAAGCCACCACTGGTGGTACTATGAAGTTGCACCCTAGTGCCATAGTAATAACGTAAGGTGGCATATCTAGCATTCCAAATCTTGCCAATAAAATTAAGCATTCTGGAGGTTCTACCTGTAATATTCAGTTTCTTAGATTTTATGTTTTGTGTGTGTGTACATATGTATCTAGGGATTACAAGGCCATGAAGAGGTGACTAATGTTGTATTTCAGTGGTGCTTGGAAACTGGGAAATACTATATTATATATTGCATGACAAGTGTGGTGTTTAAGACACTGAGTGCCCTGCACAAAGGTCTTACTTCTAGCCGACTGATCACATTTTGGATGTAATGCAACTAGGCACGAGTCAGATTTTTGCTGTCTCCAATCTCATGACTTCAAACACTGGCAAGACAAATTTTGCTTTGTGTACTGCAATTCTTCCATGTTATATTTATTATGAGGTAGCCCATTAGCATGTTCACCTGTTAGCACAAAAAAATACAGTAACCAGAAGAAGCATTATGGCATGTATCATGAAATCTGGCACGAAGCCATTGCTGTGTGAACTGGGACATTGCCATGCCAGAACATGTTTGAGCCCCTTCCAGTAATCATATTTCAACCATGCAAATCTCAAATCAGTGCTCCATCAGCATGTGGATTTTGCGACAAGAGGGCCACAATACACAATACAGACTGCTCATAAAACGCTCTAAAAAGCTTCTGAAGCAGGTGAAACCCTGGCCAGCAGGAGCCATATCTGCTCTTCAGGACTGTTTTGAGTGCAATGATAGGAACATGTTTAGGGAGGCTGCAACCAATGGTGATTTCACCAACTTGGAGGAGTACACAGCATCAGTGACCAGCTACATCAGCAAGTACATCAGTGACATGATGATCTCCATGTCCATCACCACATGCTCCAACGAGAAGCCGTGGATGACTGCAAAGGTTCGTGCACTGCTGAAGTCTAGAGACCTCACCTTCAGAGCAGGGGCCAAGACAACCCTAACAATATCAAGGGCAAAACTGTCCCAAGCCATCAGAGAGGTGTGCACACACCCAGAGAATCCACAGCCACTTCTGTGGAAGAGGTGACACACGGTGCATGTGGCAGGGCATCCAGGTGATCACTAACTACAGGACAACTACCCCTATCTGTGACAGTGATGCCTCCCTTCCAGATGTGCTAAATGACTTCTCTGCTCGGTTTGAGGTGCAGAACAATGTTAACTCTACACAGAATTAACCCATGGAAGTCAGCTGGTCCAGACGACATTCTTGGCAGAGTGCGCAGGGAATGTGCAGAGCAGATGTCTTCACTGACATCTTCAACATTTCACTGAGCAGGGCCATTGTTCCAACATGCCTCAAGACCACTACCATCATCCACTTGCTGAAGAAGTGTACAGTGTCCTGTCTCAATGACTACTGTCCTGTCACACTCACACCTTTTGCAGTTAAGTGCTTCGAGAGGCTCATCATGAGGCACATCAAGCTGCTGCCACCTTCACTGGACCCCCTGCAGTTTGTGTATCATCCAAACCGCTTTATGGACAATGCCACTGACACAACCCTCCATCTGGCCCTCACACACCTGGACAGAAAGGACACCTCGGTATGAATGCTTCAACACAATCATTCCTCAGCACCTGACTGAGAAGCTGAGACTGCTAGGCCTGAACACCTCTCTCTGCAACTGGATCCTGGACTTCAGGGAGTCCATTGTCAGTCTGGATCAGGAACAACATCTCCAGTACCACCACACTGAGCACTGGGGCCCACTTTATGGTTGTGTGCTCAGCCCACTGCTGTACACCTGAGCTGACTCACTACTATGTAGCAATGTACAGCTCAAACCACATCATCAAGTGCTCCAATGACGCGACCTTGGTGGGTCTTATCAGCAAGAACGACTAATCAGCATACAGAGAGGAGGTGCAACAGCTAACAGCCTGGTGTAGAGCCAACAACTTGTCTCTGTACATGGACAAAACTAAAGAGATGGTTGTTGACCTCAGGAGAGCACAAAGCGACCACTGAACATCGACGCTTGCCCCTGGAGATCATCAAGAGCACCAAATTTCTTGGCAGAGAACCTCACCTGATCACTCAACACCAGCTCTATCACCAAAAAAGCCCGTCTCTACTTCTTCTGAGGAAAGCCCATCTCCCTCCCCCCATCCATTCCATAGAGGGACCATTGAGAGCATCTTGAGCAGCAGGATCACTGCCTGTTTGGGAATTGCAACTACACCCTGCAGCGGATAGTGAAGACAGCTAACATGATCGTTGGAATCTCTCTTTACATCTCTCTTCTCCATCATAGACATTTATACCACACGCTGCATCCGCAAACCCCACACACCCCTCACACACACTCTTCACCCTCCTGCCATCTGGAAAAAGGTTCCAATGCATTTGGGCCTGTTTTTGCTCACCACATTTCAATACTGCCACCAACTGCTGCTATTATGTATTAAGTGTATATATGTTTACAAGAACCCTCTTTGTTTACAATCCTCTTATTTCTGCACAATATTTTTGCGCTATTTTGTGTATCTGTCCTGTGGTGTTTTGTACTGTCTGCTTTGCACTGTTTTTTTATCTTGCACTGCTTACACTAGGTTGCACACTATGTACTTTATGTAGCTAGAACAGCTTACTTTAAATCCTTAGCTGTGTTGTTTTATGTAGATTTATGTTGTTTTATATAGCACCATGGTCGTAGAGAAACGTTGTTTCATTACACTATGTACTGTGTCAGATATACATGGTTGAAATGACAATAAAAGCTTCTTGACTTAACCTGAAACTCCTTTGCAGTAAAAGCATATGAGAGTTGCATGATATCATGTCAATATCTACTCAGGAGAAGCTATATCTGACATATTGATTGGCCTTTATAGGTCACTGTGCCTGAGTTTAAGCTTTGGTTGTGTTTATGCACAATGACACTGCGCTAAACCAAAGAGCGGAGCTCACTTTTATCTAAAGTTTGAAGTCATTTGTCAAAGCAGTCGCTAAACTAACTCCAGCAGCACAGTGTTCAGTAACAGTGTGCACCTACTGCACTTTTACCTTTTCTTGATTCTCAGTCCGGTCAAACTACCTATTAGTTATGCAGATTCATTTCACTAAAAATTCCTCACAAATACACAATAAGAGACCCACAGGCACATAACAGTACAACCATTCTGCATTAGGGTTGGATGCTATGACAAAAGTATCATATCACAATATTTCATTTTTTATGATACGCAATATGTATTACAAATAGGCATGCAACTAACAATAATTTAGATAACCTATTAATCTATTGATTAGTTAATCAATTATACAGATTATTTAAAATATATAATCAATGCCAAAAATATTTATATTGACATACTTTTTACCACATAGTTTAAGCCATGAGGCAAAAACAGCTTGGTCTGTTTTCAAGAGTTCCTGAACTTTTTTACAATTTACAATTTTACATGTTAAGATTTAAAACTTTATTAAATTAACCGATATGATTTAGCACAATATTACATTGTCAATTTAATAAGTCCTATCCTGCATATTACACTAGTAGTCTTTTACATTATTTCATATTTATGCAACAGTTCGTTTCAGTCCACTAATTGTCCTGGTCAGTGGCTTTTGAAGAGTGGTTATATTTAATACAGCCTCACTGGGATATTTTACGTTGTGTATCACTCCACTCGTCTGTGTTTACCAAATAAAATTCCACTTTCTAGTTTGAAATGCTTACTATAGTAGTGTTAGTCACATCAACAAACATGACTAAAGAGATTTTCAGGAATATAACTTTTGCGTAAAATTTTAAAGCTAATCGGATAAAATTAGTTCTATTCCATTTATTTGTATAGCGCTTATAACAATGGACATTATCTCAAAGCAGCTTTTTAGAAGCATAGAAAGAGAGAATAAAAATAAAATAAAGTTTCTATTTATCTGTAACATTTATCCCTAATCAACAAGCCTGAGGGAACGGTGGCAAGGAAAAACTGACATGAGGGAGAAACCAAAGAACCAGGCTCAGATGGGAACCCATCCTCAATTGGGTCGCACCGGACAGTGAATAATGTAAATAATAGACTTTGTGTGTGTGTGTGTGAGTGTGTGTGTGTGTGTGTTATTGGCAGCAGTGCTTGCAAGGAGTAGCCAGTTTAAGGACGGTTTGTTTTTGCATTTTAACCAGCCATTAAATTTAAAACTCAAGATGACAGCCAAATGTATTTAGAAATAACACCTGAGTGAATAAGACATGATTTGGGTCAATTCCAAAGCAAACTGATGGCAAGACACTTATGCAAATAAAATGGTACTATACCACATCACAGAATAATTTTAAAAAAACTCTCATTTAAGCAATATTTTGTTCCATATATTAGCATCATACCCAAACTTATATAGTATAGGTTTGATGAAGTGTTTATGAATTTCTTCTATGCAGTCTGTTAAATATATTGTTAGTTACCTACTATAACAACAATACCATTACACCCTTAAAAATAAATATATTAATCTGGTGTCAGAAGTTTCTTTTATGTTTATGTATGCATATGCACGTCTTATATTTTTCTGGAAGGAACAAAACACAAAAGGGTGTCCTTGATGTGACTGTTACCACGTACATTTACATGGACTTTTCTGAGGCAAAAAACTTCTGATTGTTACAAAACACTGATATTTAACAAACGTTAAATAATTGTCTCCCTACGGAAAGCTTCACAAAATAAATTACATATTTTTTGTTAAATAACAAATTATGGTAGAAATGATAGTTTATTACAATAGTACTAAACTATGTATTTTATAAATAGTACATTCAAATATCTCTGTGTTTATAATTACATCTGGCACCAGGGTCAGATTTGTGTGGATATATAAAATTATAAAATAAATCAATTTCAAGAATTCAAGAGAGCTGTTTTAATTTTATTATGACTATAAATCAATATAAAATTGTATTTTAGTGTAATTGGAGTAAAGCTTTCAAGCCCAGAGTCACACTTTGTCCATGGCAATGTCAATTACATACACTGCCAAGGCAAAGTACCTTCTACCATTCATTTTGCTCTGATACACCCTAAATGAAAAGTAACAAAACACTGACAGGTTGTCAGTAATCAAGAGGTTTTTTTTACCTTGAGATAGCAGTGCTAAAACAAATTCTGTCTGTTGTTTATAAATTCTGTTTATTTGCTTGTGGTTTTAATCACAGAGTAGTGCTCTCTGGTAACGTCATAGTGACCCGAAGGCTAAAACACTGCGGCAATGATAGCACTGTATTCTCTATAAATCTGTGGTCCAATAACATATACATTCGTGTAAAGTGTGTTTTGTTAGCCCTGATTGTTGACTTGAGATTACATTGCTTTTTACTCCAAAACCAGGCAACATTAAATGATGACTTGTTATTTATGTGTTTAACTTCAGAAGTTGAGCACCACAGGAATGAGACCAGGTTCAAACTGCCCAGGCTGATTTGTGAACATTATTACATTCTGATTTATGTCAGCGGGTAAGACAGTGAGTCAGGAAAATGAACTATTTGACATGCATTTAATATCCATGCAAATTCATTTGACTTCAGTATTTTATGCTGTACTTGATTGCCTTGATTTCACTGCCAAGTGAAATGATGGCTTACAGGACTGCGAAAGATACACTGCAGAACAACTTGTTCAAGGTTATGCCAGAAGACGTTGTATGGATATTAAGACTGAACATAACTAAGAGAGTGTTCTTGGGTTTACATTTCATCTTCCTGACACACCAGGTTTATGAAAGACAGATGTACAAATAATTCTATCTATTTTTCTACTCAGCAGTGGAATGGAGTTTTAAAAAGCAATGAAAATGTACTTGTGAATTAATTAATAGAGCAATAAACGTTATTGTTACTACACCGAAGTTCATTAATTTTCTATAATAGCTCATAAGTGTGTTGTTGCTCTTTTACACAACAGGTTTTTCCAGACCACTGTATTTCTTATAATTAAATTAGGACATTGCCCTGTGTGTAACGATCATCTGTGTTCAACACTTAGTGGTGTTGGTGACATCATCAGTGGACATAGCATACAAGGCAATTACACTCATCAGGAAAATAACTGTTGACTTAAAATATGAAATAGCCTTTCCTGTCAGTTGAAGATGAACAAACTTAAGGGACCCATTTTTGCCCAGAAGCACCTTTACAGCAATCTATAAATCAATGTGAGCTAGCTAGCGTGGTACAAGGTAAGTTTGGCCTCTTTGGCATCACTAGCAGAAAAAATGTCACTTAAAAAAATGTATTTCTTATTGTTCATTCTTGTTGATTGTGAGTGCAAGATCTTGAATTCATGATGGAAGAGTCGACCTCATTTTTAGGCACATAACACTGAACAACTAACTGAAGCAACCCCATATTAACACTTCCCTCAGGTTTGTATGGTAGGCATTAGACATGATGGGTGCACCACTTCATCCGGCCTCTCTTTGTACCCGGAGTCGCCCCTCACACTGGATGAGGATAAATCTGGACTCATCAGACCACATGACCTTTTTCCATTACTCCAGAGTCCAATCTTTATGCTCCCTAGAAGCTTTTTTTTCTAATTAGCCTCACTGATAATTGGATTTCTTAAGGCTACACAGCTGTTTAGTCACCATCCCTTGAGTTCCCTTCACATTGTACATGTGGAAATGCTCATACGTTCACTATTAAACATAGCTGTGGGTACTACTGTTGTTGTTTTTTTGTAAGATTTGATTTCACCAAACATTTAAGTGATCTCTGATCATGATCATTTAAGATTTTTTCCAACCACGTATCTTTTTCCAACCTCATATCCCAATTTTAGTAGTTTCAGCAGTCTCTTTAGTTATTTTCTTTGCTTGATGCAGGCCAATAATTTGACCATTCTGAAACAGAGTAACATCTTTTCTACAACCACAGGATATGTCTTCTGACATGGATGTTTAAGCAATGAAAAACTATTCACTGCATCAGTTAGGGTAAATAAAACTAACATATTAATCACTGCAGTAATTATATAGTTGATTTTTTTTGGCAAGGCAGTGTATAATAGAAAAATCACCTTCTGACCAAACTTATTATAGAATTCATCAGTGCTCTGGTATAACTATATATAATCTAAGTTATTATAATTGTGTTGCCAATGTGACATTTTAAAAGCCATGAGGCAAACTTATATATAAAGTTATGAAAGTCAAACTTAAGTATAAGCTAAAAACAAAAGAGTCCCATTAGGTCCACCCTAAACTTACTGATTACTAACAAATGCCAACAGTAACTTACTTATTAATTGCCTTACAAATCAACCCGCTTTCATTCAGACGACTTCTTGGAACTACAACCACACATCTTCCCCTCTCCAATTGCACTCATTAATCTTTCTAGTAAGAGATATGTAGCATGTCAGACAAATAAACGGAGGTCAATTAATATCTAATATAAATGAATAAAATTGGCATACATACCTCCATTTATTTGAATGAATGAATGAATGAATGAATGAATGAAATGCATTTATTTAGTATTTAACACTATTTAAATCTCACCAAAAATATGAAATATAACTCTTTATCAACTACATTAATTGTATACTTGGAGCTTTGAAAGATATGACTCAGACTACAGGAATATTTTATTAAAACTCTTGTACACCTCTTCATTTGGCCAATTATTTATCAGCTAATCGTGTGGCAGTAGTGTCGTGTATAAAATCATGTAACTGTTCACATGAAATATGAATATAAATAATGGGGAAAAACTGATGACAGACAGGCTGGTTTGAGTTTTTCAGAAATACTTCAGGGTTCTGTTTCTACCTAGTATTAGGAAAGCTGCTAGTGAATATATATATATATATATATATATATATATATATATATATATATATATATATATATATATATATATATATATATATTTATGTATATATAATTTCGTATCATATCAATAGCTTGTTTTCACCATAGCAAATAAATGTTTACGTTACATTACGTCCTATGATAATTGTAAAACAAAAAATCAATTATTTCTTAAATTCAATCAAAACCTATAGTACTTGCAAATTGCTGTGGTAAAAAAGAAACATTTTGGGACATGTGCTGATTCGATCATAAGCAAGTCCGGGGTTGGTAGAGAAACTGATTTGTGCTGAGCCACTTCACATCTTGACCCGAGTGTTTTAATTCTTACCACAATTACAACTTCCTAATTTCTTCTTATTCTTCTTATTCAAGATTCAAAGCATTTATTGTCATGTGCACAGTGAGGAAAACAAGTTTCCCTGTACAGTGAAATTTGTTCTTTGCTGTCCACAGTGAATGCCGCAGAATTATAGATACAGACTTTGTAAATATAAAACTATAGGCTATGTATATCTGTATGTCCATTGATTTATGTTGCAAAAATATTCATTTATGTGCAAAACAATAGTACAGTAACATGCAAATTCTTCATAACAGCCATCCATATGGCCAAGTAGAAAAACAGTTATCTCTTTTTCATAAGCCTGGTGTGGCAGGAACACCTTACGTTTTAATAACCGTATAAATAACTTGTTCTAGCACAATCTAATTGCAGTTACATTTTCACTGTCCTAAAACTACCACTTGACTTTCTGACCAAACAGTGGCTGCCGAATACAGCAAAATAATTACAAAGTCCAGGGAATGTATTAAATTACCTAGTAAACAGACAAAACAAACCTGGAGTAGAACAATCTAAGGTTGTCAACCTACCATAATGAGAAAAGTCAATCTTTTGCAGTATGTATATGTTGTGCTACACGTTTATATACTACTCTGTTTACTCTCTTACTGTAGATTCGCAAACATCCCCTAACAGGATACTCATTGTTTACATGGCCTGGTATGTTACTGCACCAGATTACAGTATAACAGCTAACTTCTTTTAAAATCCATCAAACGCTATTATTATCCAGCAACCTCATGCAGTAGGCAAATATTTGGTAGACATCCATGCAGCTAGCGAGACCAATGCAGACCAAGGCTGACCAGAATAATGCAAGGCATTTTGGTATCCAGTTATAACACGTTGAAAACAAAACCAGTAAGCCTGTATACGAGCCTATAATATAAACTGTAACATTAGGGTTAGAAGGCAATGGTCACCTTCTTAGACAACAGCCAATTAAGCTAATGGGTGTATATCTGATTGTCAGCTACATACCTCGGTCCTTCGCTTAATGTTTTATCAGCTGCCGGTCATGACACTTTGTGGTACAACCCTACTCATGCGTCCTGATTAAATTGCTGCACAAATCCCCAGTATTTGCACGGTGTGTTCGCTGGCCATTTTCAAACAGTTACATTTTAACAGGTTGTAGAGCACAGAAATAACGCAATCTGATTGGCTCTTTTGTGGTCACGCGACCAAACCGAGGCCCATGACGTTTCCGCTTTGAAGAATTAAAGAAAAGGCTACAAAGCGCTCGCGAGTGAAAAACAGACCGCGTTTCATTTCAAACTAAGAGGCCTCAGTGCACGCTGAATGCACACCTATCAGTAATTACACTGTAAATAGAGAATAATAAGCATGTCCCTTTAGCATCCCTTTGCAGATTATGAGATAAGGTTTGCCGTGGCCAAAAGTCGTATTTACCATAAATTAACTGAATTTATTTTTTTTTTGTATCCATTATGCATGTTTAAAGTACAGGACCAGTTCCAAATATTATTAATAGTTTATATTTGCAGTTTACAAAAACGAGACCATAGAGAATTGTATTAAGCATACCCCATAAATGCTAACATAAATTTGTATGGTGTAAGCTGTGGTATGAAATAACTGAATGTTAATAATCAGAGCTAAACATAAATCTGAGGCTCATTTATTATCATGGCATATGCTGCGTATGTACTGTATTTGAACAGAAGGCATTCACATACTGCCGCCTAGTGGTTAAAGTCAAGTGTTACCACTGTGTGCAACACCGTCCTGGGTGAAAGTGTCTCGTTCTCGCTGATATTACTCTCTGCACTTCAAGTTAAATAGTGAAGAAATTTCCATCATGAATGTTTGGATAGGACAATTCAGAAAAATAATTTAAAAAAAAACAACATTAACAACAACAGTACTTCTACTACTACTCATAATAATAATAATAATAATAATAATAATAATAATAATAATAATAATAATAATAATAATATTAAGAAGAAGAAGAAGAAGAATATGATTATTGTTGTTATTATTATTATTATTAATATAAACTGTGTTTTATATCTGCGTTACTACGTAACTACATATTGTATTCTATATTTAATCTTCTTAGTCTTATATATACTGTATATATATAACATTTTATATTTTGTGTGTGCCTGTGTTGTATCTTGTTTCTGACTAAAAACATGAATTTCCCTCATGGGATCAATAAAGCCTATCTATCTATCTATCTATCTATCTATCTATCTATCTATCTATCTATCTATCTATCTATCTATCTATCTATCTATCTATCTGTTGCTTTATTCTTGCTATGACATATAGCTATGCAGTGTTCACGGTGCTGGCTTGCCATTCAGGGTTTCCTGGATATATTTATAGTTATCATTATTGTTATTATTATTATTATTAGTAGTAGTAGTAGTAGTAGTAGTAGTAGTAGTAGTAGTATTGTTTTGTTTTTTCGTATTAGTCTTTTAAAACTGTTAATTGTTTAGAACCCTAAAGGGAGTTCTGTAAACGTCAAGTGTAGAGCCTTACAAACTGTCTTATATAGCATCTTCTTAAGAATATTCTGAACGCATTTGGGTGTAGTGTGCAGTACCACAATAGAGGTCAAGTAATTAGAGTAAGCTTTACACTCAATATGTAGAACTCTCAAGGGTCCGAGGTTGTTCTTTTTGTTCAGTGTGGAATCCTCTAACCAAGTGTTTTGCTAGAACTTGAGGAACTCTTAATTATCCAGTGAATCCTTAAAAGTCCTCGTTTTGTAAGACTTAGTTGTCCAAATCGGGCTGCGTTTTTGTTGTTGTTGTTGTTGTTGTTGTTGTTATTATTATTATTATTATTGTTGTTGTTGTTGTTGTTGTTGTAGGGTCAGATGTGAGAAAAGACTGGAATGAGGGATGTGTATGAATTACCCTATAAACTGGTCATCACATTGTTAGGCCATTTGAATTTACAACTCGTAATTTTATGACTCTTAATCGTAAACGTGCAGTAGTATTGTGAGAGGGGGATGTGAGCTGGGAATCTTCATGAAGAATGAGCAATCTATTTGTCTTTTGTCAATTACCACGAGATAATATTTACAAACACTCATGTCGTCCTAGCTTCGAGAGCTTTTAACTCATCCTTGACACTGAGTCACTCGACCACACAGCTGTTAATACTATGCAGGAATATTACTGCAAGGCTTTCAACGTGCACAACCTTACTGAGGCAAAAACGACGTTTTTGGAGTGGGAGGGTAAAGCTAAACTCATCTGGCAATTTTTATATTTTTAAACATCAACTGATGTTGTTATATCCTATTGCTGAGGCAGTGCTACTGAAAACGTAATCTTTTGCAAGCACGGATCCCCCTCTTTGTGGGTGAGGGTGTCATCGGGCTTTAAAGGAGGAGGGGCCTTGTGTGACAAGACCTCCTTAAGCTTGTGTGCTCTAGAGTCAAAACTTTCGTGGCCAATGTAACACACTGCTCTATTCCATGGTGAGAGAATCAAACTTCCTATTTCAGCTGTGAGGACTCGGGCATGTTTTAGACATCCAAAGCGGAAGAGGACGAAATTACTGCGTTCATGAGCCCGGAGATCGGATATCACTCTTTTTGCGCAGTAAAAAAATAGCCGCGTCCAGGGTGGCTCCAGTTAACCGGAAGAGTAGGATGGATGTTTCTCCTTGTGCGCCTCGGGTAGACATGTGAATTTTTACGCACCACATCGATGCGAATTTTTACGCACCACCGAAAAATAGAGACTCGAAGCACGGAAGAAGTGTGTCGCGTCCAGAAACGCGCAGTAATGATGCAGCATCCTCTGGAGATCGGTGCTCACTATTACCCTGCGGAGGCACAGCAGGACCACAGGTCTCACCGATACAGAAGCTTTATGATTGAGGAGATCCTCACCGAGCATCCGGACCACAAGGTCTCCCCGCCTGCAGGAGATTTACTAAAATTCGGAGTACATGCGCTTTTATCGGCACGGCCGTATCCAAATCACTTAGGTAAGTGTCCATGTTGCAACCAAGAATGCATATAAAGACTACTTTATACACCTACTGCAGTCCAGTTTAGAAAAATGCTCATTAATTAATGCCATTAATGTTGCTAAGGAACACTGCAGATTAATAAACGCTTAATAAAAGATTAATAAAGAATGATAAAGTTTAGGCCAAAGATAAGAAAGTTTATTAATCAGTTGTAGCAAAAAGTAAATGTCAAGCACATTTCACATAAATAAGTTAATATCAAGCTTAAACTCGGGACAAACAGCCAAAACATCACCAATACTACTACTACTACTACTACTATAATAATAATAATAATAATAATAATAATAATAATAATAATAAATATGACAAGTTGCATTTTACGACATTGTATAAAATGAATTTACTTTAAATTTGATGCATTATTTATAAGACAACCTAATATGAACATAAAGAGACACAAAGCGCCCAAACTTGTTGCTATAAGCATTAGTATTTTCTGAAACTTTAAAAGAGACATTTATCTAGAAAAGACCAAACAGACTTTCTCTGTTTTATTTTCTGTCAGTTTGTGACTACTGAACATGCAGTGCACAACACAGAGGTGATATCACCTATAAAGCAGATAATCGGTACAAGGAAGATTATTATTATTATCATTATTATTATTATTATTATGCCAACATAACTATTGTTTTTATGGCCCTGTATGTGTGAGCCACATTACTTTGGTGACCTGCTGAAGTTCCCAGTGTCAGTACCAGTCAAAGCATTAGAATTGGTGGTAAATATTGTCCCAGTGCCTTCTACCCGGCCACCACTTCACTGAAATATATTTAAACCAGGCTGCACTATTTCGGAAATTTTCTTTTAAAAGTCTTCCATTCTATTTTTGGCATAATAGTTAATGGTATGGACATTTATTAAATTCTGTTCAAAGCGTTTTACGGGAGTCAGCAAATACAATTTAATTCTTTTGGAATATAAAGCATTCTCTGTATGTGTTTCCTATACTCCTGTATTTGAACTAGCAACAAAAGAGGGCTCTAAGTAGATTATTTCTGTCAGAAAGTTGTCTATCAATATTGGGTGTTACCTGGTTCGTTAAATACGCAGATATATCTTAAAACGCGTGAGAATACAATACATTTTTTGACTATTTAATAGTCTAAATCGAACAGTCTCGTCCTTATAGCCGCCTCGTGTCTGTTTCATTCCTCAGTGCTGAAGGCAGAGCAGAGCGGCCTGCTGAAGTTCCCCGTGTCTCCGCTGTCATGTTCTCTCGGGCCGCCGCTCGGCTCTGCGCTGCTCCCCGGGCCTCCGGTGCTCGGTGTTGGCTCAGCCTCGCATCATCTCCCGCTCGATCTGCACCTACGCGGAAAACTCGAACCCGGAGCCGAGGCGCTCAGCAAAACCAAGAAAGGTAGAAGAAGCAGAACCGTGTTTACCGAGCTCCAGCTCATGGGTCTGGAGAAAAGATTCGAGAAACAAAAATACCTCTCGACCCCGGACAGGTTAGGCGAGACTGCTTCACACCTACAACTCTGTAACGCTTTTGCAAGTTAAAATAGTTTGTCTTGATTAATAACCTAATTTTTAAATAATACAGTTGTTGCGTTTCTTACAGGATAGACCTGGCTGAGTCTTTAGGCCTCAGTCAGCTGCAGGTCAAAACGTGGTATCAAAACAGAAGAATGAAATGGAAAAAAATCGTAAGTGTCGCTTTTTCCAATTTACACCAGGTCACTGGTGTGTATTAAAAATATGTTAATATTCGTATTTTCTGTTTATCATTAAGGTATTGCAGGGAGGAGGGCTGGAGTCCCCAACTAAACCGAAAGGGCGGCCGAAAAAGAACTCTATACCTTCCGGAGAGCAGCTTTCCGAACAGGAGAGAGAGAGGACGCGGGAAGCCGAGGGCGCATCTTCATCCTCTTCATCATCGTCATGCTCTTCATCATGCTCTGGCCAGTCTGAACCCACTCAAGAGGAATAAACATGCAACTCTCAGCCTTTGTGGATCCAACTTTAAGGATGCATAGGCTAACGGTCTCGCATGGATTGTTTCCTGTCGAAATCGACGTTTTGGCACTTAAAAACTGATTCAGTCAAGTGGACCGATATGATGTTTCCATTTTGTAAATATATATATATAATGGACGGCTGCCTAATCTTGTTCTTCTCTTTATGAAAAAAAAAATTTAGAGCAGGACTGAGCAGAAATTGGTCTCTCACCTTTGTTAACACTTTACATTGGAGATGTCGCTTCGCGGGGACAGTTTCTCTGCAATTCTTATGCTCCGTGATTTTAACTATGTATGAATAATATGATAAAGAATTAAATGTTCTTTTTACAGAGACAGATGATAATGTTTATTATTAAATGATTCAGCAACGAATTTAGTTGGATAATTAAGCTGTGAATTCATCTGATGCTCTGAGGAAACGGGTTGGTTTCGAACAAATACAGTTAAACATAATAGTATTGACTTAAGCCTACATTACAATAAGTACATCGTAAACATTTAGGCATGAAATCAATTGGAGATACCGGTGATATTGATTTTTTTTTCTTTTATATTAATACATGCTCGATGTATCTAAACTGCTACCGAAATGATTTATTTAGTCATTGCTATGCCGCACCAGTTTGGCCCAAAAGTATTTACATGCTCTAATGAAAGACAGATTTACGGACAGTTGGGCAGACAGCTGGATCTTTGGTGGATGATGAAATTGGGGATGGCACTGAAGATGGCAGGCTCCACTTTTTCTTTTCTCTCATTCTACAGCAAGCTGTTTATGAGAGCACGATGGTTGAAAAGGCGTTTATGTATCACGCATCACATCCAGAAAAGAAAAAAAAAACACTACACACGCTCTGTAATTTACTACAGTATTGTTTATCACCCAAGTTTAAACGCTGCCTTTGGCCTTGAAATGTTTACGTACAGCATTTTCATTTAGGCTGCGTTATTTCCTTTTTAAAGAATTGGCTACATGTGGAAATAATTGTGTTCGGGCTCTGTGGTAGACCAGCATGAAGCTTCATAAACACTGAGTGCTCGATATTGTTCAGTTTGAACTTTCTTGTCGAAGATAGTGGAGCAAAGAAGGTGTAGCCAAGTTTATTTTTATTTTTGTCTCCTTCCTACGCCTATACGCGTGCCTCAAGGATTATAATGTCACAAAAATGTATTATCGGTCCACGTGTACAGATCTAACGCACTTTATCTATTTTCTCACACCTTATTGCGCTTTACAGTGAACGCTACATGAGCACAATTTTTCAAATTTCAATCAATTTATTTGTATAGCGCTTTTAACAATGGACATGACAATCCCAAAACAATTAAGCATTGTGGATGCATAAAACAAGGTGTTTATATGCCATTCCTGCAAAATTCAAGTGTTCTTTCGTTATAGAACAGCATTAGCGTTATTTTAAATATTACAGATGTGGTAAGCGTTTTGGGTAACAGATATTTTAACAGGGAAATACAGATAATACAATGCCAGTAATTATATACAAAATTATTTTAAAGTTGGATCGATATATGCTTTTACAATATAAATATTGAAAATGCTCTCAAGAAAAGATTCATTTATAAATTTTAATATTATTATTATTATTATTATTATTATTATTATTATTATTATTATTATTAATAATAATAATAATAATAATAATAATAATAATAATAATAACAATAATAATAATAATAATAATAACAGAAGTCCGATCGTGCTTTTGAGGCTATTTGGATATTTGCGTATTTCAGACGGAAACCTAATAAAAGTTATACAAAGACATTTGGAAATTACGCTATTTGAAAAATAGTTTGTGCACAAGATGTGAACTTAGGTAGGTCATCCTGGGGTTATTTCACTGGTAGTTGTTAAGGCCTAAATATGTGAAACTATGCAGATTATGCCTGATATTTCAAGTTTTCACCAAAAGCATGTAAACCACATAGAGAATTATTATTATTATTATTAGAAAAAAGAAGAAGAAGCAGAAGAAGAAGAAGAAGAAGAAAAAGAAGAAGAAGCAGAGGAGGAAGGAGGAGGAGAAAGAGGGGGAGGAATAAAAGAAGAGGCCTTAAAAATAAGTAGGCTTGTAAATTAAAGGCATCCAGGGCATAAATTCTTTACACAGGCAGAATTTAATAAAATAAAATTGGATAAAGTACAGTGTTTAAGTGTTTACAGCGTTTATATTAATATAATATAATATTGCAGACAAAGTTTCAAAAGTTTCATTTGGGTCGCTAAGAGCTGTGCATTTTAAATCTGGTATAGACTTATTTTAGTTTTAATCGCATATTGAAACAGAATTATTAATTGTCACGAATATAACTTAGTTTAGCAATTTTATTGAAGGCTTCTCGAGAAAACAAGACCAAAAAACGGTGTTCAAAGACACCACGATGCTTTTGTTATTCGACTAATTTTTAATATCACACTGTGTAATCTAAACAATCAGCATTTGCACCACATTTTAAATCGCCTTACTGGATTAAAATATTTTTGAATTGAATAATTCGCAACAAATTATAAGATAATATTCAGCGTCAATCTTTTTTAGCGTAAAAAATAACATAAATCGATCTGCTGGGAGATATTTGTGTATCTTAGTAATGAAATTAACGGTAGTTTTAATCAAGAGCTATATATTAAATATTATATACTATACTATACATTATATGAAATAATGAGAATATCCGTTTTGTTTGAAAGGAGAGTAATATTTTCATATTCACACAAGAAAAAAAAGTCTTAAACGATGAATGAATTCTATATAGAAAAATAGATAGATAGATAGATAGATAGATAGATAGATAGATAGATAGATAGATAGATAGATAGATAGATAGATAGATAGATAGATAGATAGAAATCATGTATTGACTTTTAACTTTTAACTGAGATCATTTGGTTTTAGTACTATCTGTAAGAATTAAATATTTAAATATTTATTGAAGACAACTGTAGGTTATTCGTTGCAATCTTTTTTTATTGCATATATATATATATATATATATATATATACATATATATATATATATATATATATATATATATATATATATATTATAAGTAGACAGAAAGAATTTTATGTATTATTTTATCTAAATATAAATAATTGAATGCATACATTTAGAACTGTGCCAGTATTTATAACTGGCTAGGTACCAATGTTATTATGTAGAGCTGTGTTAATTGCACATATTCCATTTGGTTCTTTTCCACCTGGCCAGTGAAACAGTCTCTCCTCTCACTATAGTAGGCCATAATTACTTCCTTCGAGTATTTATGAGGCCAGTTTAATGCTGTGCAGAAAGAAAAGAGACGGAATAATCGTGAGGATTTTCCTTAAAGTGAGAAGGACTGAATTATGTTGAATTATAAATTTACAAAAAGCTAATTATTTCATAACATGTTTTTTTTTAATGGTACAAAACTGTACTTTTCCAGGTATATGCCTATTTTACCAAGAATGGGTCTTGTAATGTAGGCACGACCTTCAAATGTTTTAATTTAAAACGATATGTGGTCTGTTTATACACCTTAAATTATTTTAAAAGTACACTAATCACATTTCAAGTGAATGTGCCCTTGAGCGCACCACCCAGTGACAATTTTTTTTTTGCCTGAGTATAGGACTACATACATACATATGTACATACACATACATATGTACATACACATACATACCTACATACATACATAAATTACTCTTCTTCACTTGTAAATTCTAAGTATCCTAATACGCACAGTTTACAATCACAGATTCACAGTGAACAGATTGCGTGCACTGTTTGGTCAGGGATGTTGTTATCTTTTAGTAGAGTGACTATGAAAGGTCCCAGTCCAACTGCAATGAGCTCTTGCTGATAGCTATGTTAAAGAGCAGACGGAGAGCTTTAAGAGTTTATAGGGCACGATGTGCTCCATTCAGCTAAAGTGTTTGTTCTTGAAGACACTTAATACCCTGAGTGCACAATAACAGCGGTGTAAGATCTCCGAAATCCCACTAGTTCATTTGCTTTTTCATCCCTCTGTATTAGCGCTCCCCAGTTAATGGCACATTACATTTTTGCAGTTCTTCCAGCGTCAATAACGCAGATCCCTCCCGTACAAAAGAGATGGGCTTACAGCACAGGTGGTGAAATTTACATCTCTGATCTATTTTTGGTAAAGAGCTTCCAGAAAATAAGCGGACACATTGTCTTTCCCTTTAAAGTCCATCAGGGTTAAAATAGTAGCCTAAAGCCCAGGAACGCTTTAATGCGCGCAAAACGACGACGCTCAAGGTTCCAGTGTATTAATAATAATCTCCACATGATTCATAGCTCCAAATTAAAGTAAACACTCATGTAATCAGTTCTACATTGCTTCGCTGTTGTGTAGTTGGACGTTTATAGACAGTTTCGTGTCTTACCATTGTGCATTTTGGAGAGAGAGAAACGGACACATGCATACAGTGCAGTTTTATTCCTGGTGGTCTCTTGCAGCAGTGTCTCGGGAGGGTTGAAGGTGTGTGTGGGATGGAGAAGTAGGGTTAGCACGAACATCTGCTCTCTTCACTACCTTCCTGTGTCTCAGTGAATCGTCTGAGCCATTCGTCAGTGCTCACCCGTGAACGTGATCATTATGCAGATTAAAGACAGGTGCAGCCGCACTTACCCTGTGGTAGGTGACAGCCATGACAGATATAATAAAGGAGAAACATGCGATACCCTAAGAAAATAATATCCTACTCTATAAAACATGTCTTTTAGAACTACTGATGTTCAGTATGGGTGCAGTTCCCAAAGAGCACAGCAACAATTTTATGAAATGTAAAAAATGTTCATTTAATACCATTTGAAAGTCTTATGAATATATATGCACCTTATGACAGTCTAAGTTTTACGATTGCTATAAATTTACAAAGCTTGTCACATAACATACAGTACATGATCCCAAAAAAAATGTTTTCGGGTTTTATACGTTCTGAAAGACTTCTAAAAATGTCAGTATCTATATTTAGAGGACTGAGACAGTAGGTATATCTAATCGATGGGAGAATGATTTATTCTAGGTTTCTGCTTTAGCGCATTAAGACACGTTTAGATGCTTTATGCACGTTTTATGCTAATACGTTTGAGCAGTTGATAACGCTTATAATTTGAGAGTAGAGATTTGGCGTCGCTTGGTCTTTGTTTTAATAAATTGGTCAACTTCTAATGAGAAATAATGATTTCGTTGACAATTATACGAATTATTCGTTAAGAAAAGTTTCGAAAGTCGACTCCACCTCTCTCTGTCTCTCTCTTACCAGTCGGTTTGTATAAATTCTTACTAATTTACGTTCTGTGTATGTGGAATCAGGAAGGGCGGTCGTTAAATTGAGCTCGACTTTTGGGAGGCCTCTTTCGTAGCGTCCGTCCAGCCACACACACTGGAGGGAACTGGACACAATTAAAGGAGCTCTGATTAATATAACGAATGTGCCAAAACTGCACATGCGGCGTATGATCCCAATTAGACTGAAACCCAACTCGGCCAAAGTGCTGCTCCACATTCATCCGGCCATGCGTTCCCCTTTTGTTTTCGTTGGACAGTCGCTGACAACACTCTTTTTAGTCAATGGGTTCAAAAATAAATTACAAGTGATAATGTCAAACGTATGGCCTGCATATTCAAAAGAAGGATGCTGCAGCGTTTAAGGCTGCAAGATGTTCTAATCATTTGAAGCATGGCTGCGTTCTTTATGATAGAAGCCCTATTTATTTAGAAACATATTAAATGACCATGATAATAATGATCTATTAATCTGATCTTAATCTAAGATTGTCACTGGTTTTTAGATACGACACAGTACACCATATAGCCTCGAGAGAGAGGACTTTTCTGACCATAGCATCTTGGTGGCAATCTTATTATGATATAATTTAATTAATAGTGTATGGAAATTGACTGATCTGTACCACGCATTGCGTCAACGGTTCAGGGCTCTTTCACACCGTTGGTTACGAATTTATGCGTTATCGCATAAATGTTACCACGTGACCTGAAGTCCCGATTGTGTTTGCAGAGAAGGTTACTTGCTATCAACAGTTGGCTAAAATATTTTATTTGTACAGTTTTTAACAATAAATAAATTAAATAAATAAAAATGAAAAATAAATAAGCCTAATGTTTTTATCAGTATCGTGTTACTAAAATACTGAAGGACAAAAATAAATGCGCATTTGAAAAGAAAGATCATTTAATTCATTACAATTATCTAATTCTATATGATATTGCTGTAGTAGATCTACATGCCAAAAATAATAAAGAGACTTCCACAAACAAGTGGGCCTAGTAAATCGTTACCTACTGATAAATATCCTTATTAAAATATTATGACCATGTTCAGTTCTAGCACTAAAGAAATGCACGAATACAAAATCACAAAAGTGCTGTGGTGTGCTTTGTTAATTTATCCTTTTCTTTTTTTTTTGCTTCAGACCATCGAATCAAAAAGTTCATTCGTAAAATACATTTTTGCCTTTTCTGCTGAAGTAGAGAGCTGAAGCAAATGGGCTTTCGTTCAGATATATCATTGAGAAGGCATAGAGCGATCATAGAGATTCTGGGAGGTTCTGGTCAAACTTCATATGTGGAGAGCAGATGAAGCTGAAGGACAGAAGTGATAAGATCCATACTGTTCTGCTGATCAACAGAGTCATTGAGAAGCTGGAGATCTCCTTACCCCAAAGCAGTGTTTAAAACAAACCTGCAGTATTAAATGTATGTGTGCTGTTTGGTTCATTTATTAGCACCAACAATGTGAGCAAAACTTTAAAACGATTGTTAAGTAACCAGATATGAAAGCAATAGAGGTGCTATAGGAAATATGACAGAATGATAATGATTTTGAGTGAACATGAACACAAAAGATTTAGATCCATTACTTTTAAGAGATTTAATTGTTCAACTATTTTTTTTAAAGTCCCTATCCTTATTTATCCATCTAAGTGCCTCTAAGGTCTTTTCCTAAAGTGCAACAGATGGCGTCTCCAAAGCATTGAAACTAATGGAGGAAAGGCATTAGACCACATAAACAGGAGCATCATTCCAGCTGTTAGGCTGTCAATGTGTTGTTGCTATTTTAGGCCTGACCTCCAGGGATGCCTGATTGGATTGGCTGTTTCCAGCTCAACTATGGTTAAAAAACTCTGGATAGATCACTATAAACAGCCTAACAATCTGCCCTTACTCATATATATTAGTCATATATATCATGCCGAATGTTTTTCATTGATTTAAATAGGCCAAGAGAGTGGGAACCACCCGTTCTGTCACCTCCTGTCATCTCATTTATCCTATTGCACACAGTTTGCATAAAACGTCTAGCTTTCCCCCAACTTAATGCTCATATAAAACAAGGCAGCTGTTGGGAGAAATCAAACTCAGACTGGAATAGTTCATCTCTTTACTGTGTTATTGGTGTAGATCAGAGAAGTAAATAAAAAACAAAACACTTTTAAAAAATTTAAAAAAATCATTTTTATTGTTGTGTGTGTGTAGAGGGTGGTCACTGAAACTCTCAGGCAATACACTTTCAATTTCCTACACTGAACACCTGACCTCCTTTATTCCTTAAAATTACAGCACAGTCAATTTCAAAAGATCATGTTGGATGTTTCTCTCTGGATCTTTATAAATAAATTCAAGCCATACATATGGGTAATGGAGAAAGGATATTAAATAATTATTAAATATTAAATAAATCATTTGAATTTCTTCTAAATATTGTTCAGGTTGCTTTTTCAAATACATTTAATGAATGTTTTTTGCATGAAAATGCAGTATCATAGTACAAGCACAGAAACGATTTTGGTGCTCATGTGTACACCAGAGGATGTGCAGAGCAGACTTGCTAGACTAAATCTTTCAAATCACTGATTAAAACATTACTGGAAGAATATTTCCAGCATTAAACTTGAAGACTGCTCACATTTTACCCTTCTAAATGATTTCTAAATCTGATCTTTCAACTAACCCATGAACATGCATATCACACTTGCCTCTGTCCAAAGAGTTTCCTCTGGTACTCTTAAAGATCTTTGCTCATCATTGTTCTTATTACTTGTTATTCATGTGCTGCTGACACAACAAGATTTATTGCAATAATTTTAAACAGACTTTAAAATGTTGGGTGTTTGTCATGCCAGAAAAATTGTGGCTAAGAGGAAATGTGCGATTATTGGAAATCTCAACACTGAAACATTAAAAACGTGCTTCTATTTCAATAGCTTTGATGTGTTTATTGATTTCTGATGTTAACTGGCTGGTTATTGATGTATTTCTATTTTTATTTTATTCATGTAAGAAATCAGTGGTTATGTGCCATGCAGACCTCACAGGAGGAAAATGTATTAAAAGGACTGCTGCACTCCTTACTTAGGTAGTGATAAAGCAAGAGCATATGCCGTGTTCTGCTCAAAATCATAATTTTCAAACTCCATCCAAGAAAAGCCAAAGAAAACATATACTCAATTCTAAATTTCTACTCGTCAACTTGCTATAATCTACTAACAATAAGTTCCTCCCAATTTTACAGAGTGGCTTCAAAACGACATGATGGCAACCTAATTGGAAGCGAACAAAGTGGCACTACTTTAAGGTAAGATCATCTCAGTTGCAATAGAGGTGAATATATGGGGAAAAATTGAAATGTTAATTAGAGAAACATATGCACTAGGAAATGGCTTACAAGAAAATTTGGTAGAAATATTGTGGTTATTGAATGCTGATTTTTTTTAGGGGGGAACTGGAGTTGGCTAAAGTTGAAAGGTCATTTAATGTGTTACAGTTATCACACAACAAATTGCAAGTGAAAACTAGCCATGTTTGACGCAATAATTTTTTGGAGCAATAATTGAAAATTAGATATTTTGGCATAACACAACCTACATATATTTGTATGGAACCGTACATGCTTGCATTAAAGTTGGCCTTTACCTTCCAGTGCTGCTGTGCAAATAAATAAGTTTGTAACAGATATGTATAATCATTATTGTTCTTATAAAAGAAATGAACATGTATGTTCCTTTTTACAACTTGTACATCCTACACATTCTACTTATGTAACAACATTTCAGCAAAAACATTTTCAGCTAAATAAGAGTTCAAGGATGAGAGAAAAGTCATTTATCAGGATGTTTATGAGGTTAGATATAGGTCATTTCTCCCATTTTCAACAATTCCCATGACCATAAGCAGGCTTTAAACCAGTATGGGTAAAGAGCAAAGAACACATTTGCTCTGTATAAACCAAAACAATGCAGTGCTATGTAAGAATTTTCTGAAACATGCAATGCGGCGCAATTTCTCATCCCCACACCACCACTTCTCACCCTCTTCAGTTTATACCCTCAGTAACATCAGCTCTGATTTATTCCTCTGGCCTGCTTTAAAGACTTGGATCACATAACATGCTACTTTAGTCCAGTGCCTTTAGTGGTTCTCAAAACCACATAAACATTATGCAGTAAGAAATAGTAATAGAGCAAAGTGTTTTTTCGGGCTTTATTCTAAATAAAATACATGGGATGGTGGCAGTGTGTTGAGACAGCAGGATCATTATGATGCTGTGGGTCAAGCTTATGACTCTGTGGCTTTGCTCAACAGAATGGCAGTCGTTAGAGGTTCAGCAATGAAATAATGTGCTATTGTTTCTGTCTCTGCGCTGTTTGTTTACTGAGATGCAATCTCACATCCTGGAATGACTTCAAAACTTCCTCACATTTTTATGTAGTCAATGCTCTGACTGTAATGGTCTGGAAAATAGCAGTAAATGTATTTTTATTCTGTAACCCATCTGGTATTACCAGTGTTTTGCATTATTTTAGAGAGTGATTGATCAGTGTTTTTTTTTAAATGCTCCAAGGCTGGCACTACACCATTGCCAGTGAAGTTCAGTCATAGTAACAAAAGAAATAAAAATATGCAAAAATTGCAGGATTAAAACAGCCTTCTCAGTTAGCATCCAGATGTGCCACATATGGACCAAATACAACAGGGAAATTGCGTCATCAAATTCAATAAACTTGACTCATCAGAGAAAACAAGGATCTTAACTACAAATGCAGTGATCTAGTGACATGGGATAAAAAAAACAAAATACACCAGCAGTTGTTATCAGACGTTTTCTCCTTTTAATAATAATTTCAATAAATGAGCATTAAAATATAGCCACATAATTATTCAAATTATTTTCAAACGTGTTATATTAGACTGAATCTTGATCATATTATCATGCACCCACTCAAACACATATGCACCCTGTATAGCATGAGCTTCATGTATAAGCATTACTTCATACAGCTGTATGAAACCAGACCAAATGATTGAGCCAATCACTGTGTGCATTAGAGTGATCACAAGAGTTTACGTGATACCAGAAATACAGGCAGCAAGAACTGGTTTTCACCCATAACCACATGTTTTGCATCACCCACTGAAAGTCTCTGGCTAACCAGAGCCAGCTAAAGGGGGTACTTAACTGACCCCAATCAGTGAACATCTCATTACCTGCCAAAAAAGAAGTCTCATACAATTAATGAGATTACACATTCAGCTACATATTAAATTAAGTTCTACACCGAACTGTTCCATGTTGTTGGAGTAACCATGAATGAAATAAAAGTAATCGAAGAAAAATATCAAACCACCTTAAAAACGTAAGACGAAAATGTAAAAAGACGAAAAAGGAAAATTATTGCTTGGCCAGAAAAAAAAAAAAAACATTTAAGAGGATTTTAAAACGCCCACCCAGACCATAGTGCCTCATTCAGGTATTACCATTCATTCAGGGATCTCTAATTGAGCATTAATGTGCCAAAATAAGCTAAAAGAAATAACATTAAATTTGCCAAAAGCGTCATAAAGAAGCATGTCTCCGGAATGGCCGAGAAAAGTTGGCAAGAGATTTATGGCATGTTAACACATTCAACGACAGAGCAGGACACGCCAAAGCATCACAAGCTGAAGCACGAGAGCATGTGCATTAAGGAGCTGATTCTCTTAAACAAGCTGATCAAAATATTAATGGTACGTGTAAACACAGCCCCTTTATCTGACAGCAATTTACATTACAAAGGCCTTCATCCAAGAGTGAAGCCAGGGCTTTCCTCATTAGCTGCAGTCTTTACCTCACACTTTGTGGCTGTGCACACAGGTGGATGCACTGCTCTGGGCCACTATTGTGTTTATGTTAGCTTTTCATAAGCCCTGCTTGAAATTTGTCAAACTGCATCATTGTTTAACTATGTGCCAGTCAAATGCATGAGTGCCAGATGGGGGTCTTTCCCTTCTAACCTTTCACTCAGCAGAAGAGACATGCACAGTTTCACAGCATAGTCACAAACAAGAAAAGCCTACACTTTCATATTCACATTCTCCTCGCCTCCTTTTTCCCCCAGGGATGCCGTGTGTATGGGTTGAACCTGACATGGTAACTCATTTCAAATGGAACAAACTATTTCCATCTGCCCACTTAGATGCTGATATGTGTTTTAAATGTGTGAGAGTTAACTGATTATGCAGAAATTGTACATTTTTAAAGTGGCAAGTCCTATATAGAACCTAAAACATCAAACTGAAAGGCAGTGGAAAAGTGAGCTAAATTTGTCACTTCATTAGAAAGTGAAGTATACCAACCACAGGCACAAGATTTAAAAGGTAACCATGGTGAGGGTGTTTTAATAAGTGGGTGTCAGAAACTAAAACTTTTAACTTGAAACAGAGGACTAAGTAATATTTAAGGGAAAAAAAAAATCCCCAAATATGTACTGTTATATCTGCACCTGGTATGGAAGAGGTATTTTACCAGATGTTTGCCAAGAGTAGGAGTCAAGAATGTGTTGATGTGTTTAAGACAGTCTACGAAAGATTAAGGACCCTAATAGCAATTGCAGATCTTTGTTTTGACAAGCTGAAAAAAGCCCCAGAAATAATATTTACAGCAGACAAGTATCTTTTTGCTAGACAGTGAATGGGTTCCGTAAGTGATCTGCATCAGTTTCCTCGACTAATGCTTGAATCTTATTTTCAACAGGGCTTTCACCATCAGATGTTACAAATGAGCTCTTTGCCCATCCATTTTCCAGCCTGCATTGGCTGTGGATTGTCTGCCGCTGTGTCCTAAGCTAAGGTCCATCTGGCCCTATCAGCTTCTCAGCCCCAAATCTAAACAGGCTGATGTTCTGCAGGTGTGGGCTGTGTCTGCTTGCACCTTAGGAAAACACCAGGATCAAGCACAATTTCCCTTAAACACATATAGAGTTCAAGGCCCCCCACAAACAACCCAGATCAATAATGTCCTCTTTTTTTGCCTACAGTGCAGAAGAAAGGAAGAAGCTTTACTGATGATGAAGTTACTTCATAAAATAAGGTTGCAGATGGAACCATTAATCACTGGCTTTATATTATTCATTGGATGCATTAATATTTCATGTACCTTTTATTTCAATATTGTAAAACACCTTAAGCATGTGTGTAAAAAGCACCAAGTTACAAAAATAGTGAATGAATCAAAAAGAAAAATGAGATACTACATAAAAATTTATGAACCGTTTGGAATTATACACTAGTTTCATCATGGAATATTTAAATTGACTCAGTGTTATTAGATAAACTATGCTGAAGCACCTCTAAAGTTTATTTCAGATGTATGAAGCTTTTTATCTCCATTTACATTTATTCATTTGGCCGAGGCTTTAATCCAGAGTGACTCACAGCGGTTTAATGTTAAGGACCTTTGCTCAAGAGCCCAACAGCTCCAACTTGGCAGTTCTGGGACTCACAACCTTGCAATCAGTAGTACAGAGCCCTAATCACCGAGCCACCCAGGTTGACAGTAAGCAAATAAGACCACTGAACAAGTATTTCAGACAATAACCTTCCAGTGTAACCACAGATGTGATCTTATTATAAATAAGCATGTATGTATTAATGGAGGTTGTTTTTTTGCTTTTCTTTTCATGCTTTTCGTCCCTATATGAAATACAAAGACACAAGAGGTATTTATCACCACTTATTAATCTGAGAGACGAATGATAAACAGCATCAAGAGGTTTAAGTACTGGGAGGTTGTCTGTAAATATCATCTCCACATTACAAAAAGAGTCACTGCGTTCTTTTTTCAGTGTGGATGGGCTTTCCTGGATATCTTCCCCCCTCCAGCCTCCTCCCCCTCCCTGGCCCATGGAGTAAAGGAACAGCGAATGCACACAGCCGAGTGCTGAAAGGCCCAACCTCTGCGCCCTTCTTCTGTCAGGCTGAAATTAATAACCGCTGATTTGTATTTAATGCTCAATTTCCTCTCTATTATTACAGCAGAGCAGCACAGCCTTGGTTTGCGGGAGAGTTCACATGACAGGATCTCTCTAGCTTTTACCCTCTTTTTCCCTCCCCTCTGTACTCTTTTCACATATGCCAAATAGCTTGCACAAATGTTGCATGCATGTCAAATAGAATCTCATTACAGTTGGCCCTTCAGGGCTGTTTAGGTCCTGGATATATGGACAAGCGGGTCCATTTTGTGTTCGTCATTGAAACTTTACAACAGGAATGAAATACATCCATTCACACCACTCAAAATATACTTGTGACGTTTTGGTGAGCGAAGTGTGAGCAGGGTTTTTTTTTTTTAGGCATCATGCCATAATGGGGGAAAAACCACCATGGTCTTTTGGCTTAAAGAAACAAAACGTGACATAAAATGAATTCAGAGCCTTATTGAAATACAGAGCTTAAACCCTACTAAGAGAAATACCCCCATTTCCCTTGGTTGTTCTCACTGTTAATGTTTATCTAAGATGGGTGAATACATCACACCTCACACTATTATAGACCCATTCAAATTCTGTCCTGCATCATTGACTTCAGTTGGATTTCTTTGGCCATAATTTATCAACCTTCATACCTTTCAGTGAAACATTTGTCATCATTCATCAAAGTCAAGCAAAAAAGATTTTTCCAAACCCACGCAGTTTTAATACTCAGTCCTACAAAAACAGGATAAAGATGTGTTTTCATGATAATGACTGTGATTAACTATACATTCATGTTTCTATTACAAAGAACAGAGCAATGAAGGAAATTTGAAGAGAGTTAAATCAATAAATTAAATAGAAATGTAACAAATAAAAAAGTTAAATGAAGAAAAAAAAAAAACAAGAAAGGAAAGTGACCATTATACTTGTTTAAATGCAGGACCATTTTCACAGCTTCAGACACTTGTGTGCTCAGTACATGACTGAATACTGAGCAAATAATTGGAAGCCTTCATTAGATATACTGACTAGGAGATATAGATATATATTTATATTTATATACCCAGATATATTTTAGAAGAAAATTGTAAACAAACAGTTCACACGTGACAGATGCTTAATAGCAGTGTTTAATACCCTTCTTTATCATAGTCTTAACACAGAGAATAGAAATATCTAATTTTTCATTCCCTTATGACATCTAAACTTGAAATTGTTCTACTTATCTCCTAAGTGTAAATAATTTATCTCATGAATAATTTATGATCAGTTTTATATGCATTCCTCAAGCTATTGTCTGAGATCTGAAATGTTTTGCGCCAGTTCAGTGGCAGCACTCTTCCAAGAGTACTCACCATTTTGCAAGTGTCTTCATTCATATAAAACACATACAAATGAAACACCCCATTAAGAACATGATTTAGATCGATAGTTACAAATGTCATAAAAAATTTACAACATTTTAACATATACATGAACTAAGAAAATCTCTCCTTTGTCTGTTCATTCGAATATTTTACTGGATATTTAAAGCAAATGAGCTGTATCCTGTCGAAAATGTCACAGCTGGTCAGTTTTATTCTTTTTAAGCAAATGCGAGCATTATTCTTTTTAAAACAAGCATGCCGGTATTATTCTTTTTATAAGCAAACGTTTGTACTGATGTTAAACATAGAAATTGCAACCGCTTGTGAGAAGTCAACAGGTGTGAAAAGGATATGTTGTAGTGCTGTTGTGGTACGTTGCAATCATGAGCAACTGAATGACACACTTGACACGTGAGGGCATTTATTCTCTCCACTTTTGCTCTGCTCCCTCACCCTTAACCCCTTTAACTATTTCAATTCTTTCAAGTGTATGTCACAACCCCATTTGGTTTATGCCTTGCCTTCCTCACTCGGAGGTTAGATAAACATGTTAACACACAAACCGACACACCACAGCAAATCAAGACCATCACAATTACCTTGAACCTGGATGTCTCAGAGCCAATTATTCTCAAAATAAATCGAGTGTTTGTGTTTCATTCATTAGTTATTTCTAAAAACATGTTCTATCTTCTTTTTTTTGCACTAGCACATTTTCACAGTGTCATTCCAAGGAGAGATTCCTCAGTGACAGGCCCTGGGACATTATATTGTGAGTGTTCATGATTTCTCAAGCCTTTTAGGGATTGCAACCTGTGAAAGTCATAACATAGTCCACACTCCTGTAACCCACTCCATCCCATGACAAATGTCTCTGTGTGTTTTGACATACAGCCCTCAAAACAGCCATTGTAAGTATATCAGTTAATGTCTGTGAGGAAGAAAAACAACCCAAGCCATTTTATTAAGACTGTTGAAATATTGACTGGCACAATTACAGCATGATCCATTAAGAGCTCCAAAATAATAGGTGCCACAAGTCAGTTTGTCAGCAAGTGTCTAAATGGCCTGTGGTTTACTGTGCAGTGACGTAATTGTATGTCCTTTGAGCCTGAGTGTAAGCCCTTGTAGGAATGGTAGCGCTCTGCCTAGACTTGTACTGTAGTCACTTTCATCTAAAACATTTATGCTTAAATACATAGTTAAAAGCATCTGACTTAGCCAGTGTTTGGAAAGTTCAAACTGTCCAAAAGCAACCATTAATACTTCATTCAAGTAAATCTTTTTCACTTTTTTTTAAGTTCAGGCAACAGAAATCTTTGAACAGAAATCTAGGATTAGTTAGGCAGTACTCTTATTTGGTGGTATGTGTGTATTTTGACTCTGCAGGAAAATTGGAAGAGTGCAACACATCTGGAGAGGGCATTATAAAACATGTCTATTCCCTAACCTGGACGACGCAAGAATGTACTTGACAGGCTGTCATGCAGGAAATTGCTGTACTTTTCATAATTATGTATTCCATGGTGGGGTAATGCAGCTGAATGTTTCTTAACTCACATTATTTTTTTTTATTTTTTTTTGAGAAATAACATTTTATGAGACAAATTCGGGTTGTCAAATCTCACCCTAATGACCACTTAATCATTTAATGTTTTGAAAGTTACTCAAATGTTGTTATTACCTCATATTTGACTACCAAAAGAAGTGGCGTCCCACACAGAGAAATGAAATTTAGCTAAACCAATAGCTTCACATGCAGTGAAATTCATTTGTAATAATGTGTCATGGAGCGGTTCAAATAGCTCCCTGTGTGATTCACAGCACACAGGCTCATCTGTCATATCAGTAAATCTAGGAGGTCCTTAAGGCCCTGAAGAGCCACTTCATGTTTGTTTAGTCACTCATTCAATGTAGAGATATATAGGGGCTCAACAAGAAACAGTAAAAGAGTACTGTATGTGCGGGTCACCAGGCAATTTGCTTTAAGGTATAATTTTCTGGAGGGGTTTCAGTTAAGAGGCAATTTTTCATCATTTTCTGTCAGCAATCAGTGTCTTTAATCACAAACATGTTTTTATGTGAGTTCACTGGCACCGTCTTGTAACTCTAAAAAAAAATTGGTTTACTCAAACCGCAGTGTCAAATCATATCTGAGTATATTTACTTTTTGGCATGAAAGCCTCTTTTAATATGAAGGAAGGGCATATTTGAAGAGATGAGTCTATCAAAACAACCAGGCACCCCTCCATTAGGTGAGATCTACAGATTTTGGCCACAGTGTTGTTGAACAGTGGTGGATATGAGGGCGCATTGAAATTTTTTTTGCCTGATGAGTGATGTGACCCTTTGTTGGCCTCTCTTTTGCAGAGGACTCAGCAATTTAGCAATCACCTGTGTACACAGTGCTTCCTCACTGTTCTCTCCAAGCACTCTGAAACACAGAGATGACACACAGCATATTTTCACCCTTCCCTGTGGCCATTCTGCAGGAAATGTTGTAACACGGACGCTGAGTGTGATGGTTAAGCTGTTTTGAGTGGCAGTTGAGGTTTTCACTTAACAATCATCTTTATACAAGAGATGATGAAAACTTAAGCTTTTAATGTATGTGAGCTATAGACCACTCATTAACATTGGCATTAGGATCTACTTGATAGCTTGCTGCTTAAAGAATACCAGGTTTAGATTAATGCTCTAAAAACATATTTTATATATATGTGGAATATATAGTATATATATGGAATATATAGTTAGCGTTGTGAATGTAGATTTTTATTCAAAAGTGTGAAAACATTTTCTGATTCTTAGATCATTTTCTTTACCCAGGTTGTATTTTGGCAGGAATAACACCCAGGATATTAGTAATTGCTGTGTCCTTCCAATGTCTACAAATATTACTTGAACTATGGTACCAATTGAGGTCATTAGAGTCATGTTCATTTAATTGCATGTTCTAGTTTAGACCATTTTTTTCACACTGTAAATTCAACATTTACAAAAGCAGCAGTGTTTATAATATGCAAAGGTTCAGTTTATTTAACTCTTAGTGAGTTTATATCATGTATCACTACACACACACAAACACACACACACTAACATACACACAAACACACACACACACACACACACACACACACACATAAACAGGTCCTTGACTGGCCTTAACAGGTAAGTTTGCCTCAGATCATTTTTTCTTAGCTGACAGGAGTGGAACCTGATGTGGTCTTCTTCCGATGTAGCTCATCCACCTAATGGATGTGTTGTGCATCTTGAGATGCTTTTCTGCTCACCATGATTGTAAAGAGTGCTTATTTGGATTACAAAAGAATTATTCTCAGCTCAGGCCAGTCTGCTGATTGGCATCATCTCTCTCTTCAGCAAGTTGATTCAAACTGCAGACCCTCTGCTCATGGGATGCTTTTGGTTTTTCACACCCTTCTTTGTAAACACTAAATCCCAGGAGATCAGCAGTTTCTGAAATACTAAAACCAGCCCATTTGACACCAACAACTATGCCATGGTTATGGTCACAGAGATCACAATTTTCCCTATTCTGATCTTTATCGTGAAAATGAACTGAAGCTTTTCGCTTGTATCTGCATGATTTTGTATACTGTGATGCTGCAACGTGATTGGCTGACTGGATAACTACATAAGTGATCAAGTATACAGGTGCTCCTATTAAAGTGGACAGCAAGAGGACAGAGAGAGAGAGAGAGAGAGAGAGAGAGAGAATTAATATTTAATATATTTAAAGATTTTTAAATTAAACATGGACTCACACTAAGCATTTGTTAAGGATGCAAATAATAACAAAAACTTTCAGAAAAAAACTTTCTATAGGTATAAAGAAAAAATTAACCATAGTCAAGTGGTATGTTTAATGATAGGAACTCCGAATGAAGCCAGTTTGAAGAGGTAATACGGTCTTTATTCTGGATTTAAAAACATATGGAACCTGTGTTGCTAATATCCTCTGGAACTAAATTTAGGGGCAATGTACAAAAACTGTCTACCACTGTCTGAGCTGCAATTGATCCTAAGAATTAATAGCATACTTGGCCCTGTACCCAATAAATGTTAGTCCATGTCACTGCTAAAATGAGCTCTTGTTCTGTGAAAACGTTAGGTACTCAGTAACATCCTGTGTGCCTATCCACTGTCAAATGCCCCACTAAATTAAAAAAAAAAAAAAAAAACCCAGCCATGCTCGGACACTCTGGCCTCAGAAGCCTGATATGATGCAGGCTAGTTCAAGCTCTCCCAATTGATTCAGTGGCACGTTCCTTGTTTAACAAGGTAGAGGGGAAAAAGTGGGGGGTAGAGAGGGTAAAAAGACTTTTAGTTCATTCATTAATCACAGAAGTAAACAGCCCATCCAGTGACACCTGGCGGGGTTAATGCCTCAGACCCTGGAGTAATCACCACCACCACCACCACCCCCACATACAGACCCAGCCAGCCACTCACATGAAAGTTTGTGATTATAAAGGAAATGGGAATTAGCAGAAACATTTAGGGGGGAAAAGTTGGTCTCTAGTTCGCTGTTAGCGAAAGAGGAATTGTGAAGGTAGTGGGTGGGGGGTGTAGAGAGGCTGCAGGCTGATTGGAGTGTTCCCCTGGGGCTGCAGAGTGGGGAGAGGTAGAGGGCCAAAGGTTGAGCCTATACCAAATTAGTAGTGTCTGTTATTCAAAACCAAAATAAAGCAGGAGCAGGGGTAAATGATTCCCCCTCCTTCTTCCTCCTCCATGCTGGAGTGTTTTCTGGTCTCTCTCTCTCTCTCTTGAAATTACAGAGAGGTCACATTGCAATTAGTGGTTTGTTTCTTTTAGACTGAAATATGGCCATAATTCATAGCTTTCGAATCATTTCATTGGAAAAGATGTATGAGCTGGTCGGCCTGTAGACGTAATTGTAACACATGATACAGCTATTTGTTACCCCAGCAGCAAGTTCACAAGGTATTTACATGCCATGGCATAAAAACAGAAAAGAAGATACGATTTGTTTTCAATACTGCCTGTAACTGAAAACTGCCTGCTGAGGTTATTACACCTCTTTTCTTTTTATTTAAGAAGTAGGAGGCATTACACTTACACAATGTACAAAATAGAGTTCTCCTTGTAATGGCTCTGATTATTGGCTCTTGGGTTTAAAACCCTCTGGAACAATATTTTCTTCATGATAAATGTTCTGCAAAATTCCTGGCCACCTGAAAGCAAAAAGCAAGAGCTGCATTTCATGTTATTTGAATATAACGACACATACAGTGTTCAGAAGCTGTTTATAATCCATCCTTGAAGAACTACACTTATATGCGACTGATTACTGTAGAAATGTGAGGTGTGTTAAGGCTTTGTTTTAATTTTAAAGCCTAATCTTCTGATATGAATTATTAAACTGTATATAATAATTACTGTGTCATAACAATTATCCAAAAAAAATCCCATTCCTAACAAACCCCTTTCATCCAGAATGTTAACATGACTTTGTTAAACAGCAACCTTTCTGCCAGAGAGGAAATAGAACATTCGCTTTTATGCCTAATTTTCTAAGGAGCGTTTGAGGGCTATAGTGACTAGACAGCCTAAGTTATATAAGGAGTTTTTAGAGAATTGGCTTATCAGAGGCAAAACATGTTCCTTTACTTATTACATAATTATTGCTTCATTGCTCCATTAATTAAAGAGGAAATATTATAATTTGAGGGATATGTTGTGCTTGGAAATGTTACACTCATTTCCCAGCTATGTCTCTGGGGTAATTCTGCAGGGTGTTTTGACTAAGTAGCATTGAGTCTGTTTCTGTTAAATTGTTAACACCAGGCCTTTCAGTTTAGTCACTCAACTGTGGCTTCTTTTGCACCAAACAACTCAGATGAGTCAAGAACCAAGGGATTAGCTGAGCAAACCCTCCAGCATGGATAAGCTTATTAACAATGAATTGTGTCACTGAATTACTGAGAGATGATTGTGCTCTCTGGCTAAGTGACGATAATGTCTCTCAAAAGAACTGGCACTGCTCTTTGCTTTGCACATCTGCATCGCAACCAGTGATAAATAGCAAACTACACTTAACATCCTCAGTAGACGTCCGCCAAGGTTTTTTTTTTTTTTATAAGAACGTTTACAAGTGCCTGCAATAAATGAAGCCACAGAAGCACTTAAAATGACAGGAGGAGTAGATTTAAATGGCTGTTCAGCAATACAGATTCCTAACAGCTAAGAAATGAAGGCTCTTTTGCTTGGACAGTCTGGCCATTTTTGTATGCCTGGATCCAGGCCAGGGAAGAGCACACGTTTATAGGACTTACATTACAGGAATTACATTAGTGGTATGTACAACACTAATTCACACTTTGAACATCTGCCATGCCTGGCAGCTGTTTGTGAGACATCTAGAGTGAAAACATTTTGCTTAGTACTCCTGGAAAAAAATAATTACACTGCTGGAACATTTTAATCTGTACAGCTAAATGCCAATGTTCAATTAATAGCTATAGAGTTTACATAGCTACAGAGTCCATTTAAAAAAATAAACACTGCTAGAGCAAATTCAACACTAGAATTTTTGTTGTTTAATAGCATTTAAAAATACTGATGTTTATTCTAAAAGGACTCTTAGAATCCCATAACCAATCTGAGAACCAAATGCTCCTTTTTAACATCTCAGTTTTTTAGGCAGTGATATAGTAGGGAACTCTCAGTACAGAAGCAAACTGTTAGCACTTGGCTGTTCTCTGCACTAGACAGGGGATGAAATGGCTTTTAGAAGGCTAGAGGTGAGGAAGTGCAGGTACCTTGATGAGATATCCACTGTATACAAAGCAGAATTTATTACTCCATCATTCAGCCAAAGCCATTCCCTGCAGTGTAATTTTCCAGTGTTGCTAATGTAAATTCTCTGTCATTGTTTATTTCACCTTGTAACATGGAGTGGAAATTCCATAACAGGTGATTCATCAGGTGAATCAAAGTCAGTAGGCAGAGTCTCTCAACCCCTTTAGATAACCTGTGTTATTATGACTGTACTAAAAAAGTATGGAAGTTGTTGTCAGTTATTAGGGTGAGATATTTTTTATCCTACCATAGCACCGATTTATTTTCTCTCAAAATTCATTACCAGACAAACTCTGCTTGCCCTTCATTATTTTTGTACTTTAAAGAAAATCAGAGTCAGCATTGCTCGTCAGTGATGAGGTTAAAGCAGTTAGCCAGCTATCTGCCTGGCCCATTGAATAACACGTACTAACCTTGTACGCTGAATTAGCAATGGGTTTCTGCATCAATAATCGTCAATCTTCCATGGCAGTAACATGCCTTCAGTGAGGGTCAGGGGCTGCCATGTGCAATCAGTGATGATCTGCAAGCATTCAGAGTGCTCGGGCCATCTCTGACCAATCCCAGATGGAAGCACTGCTTCCTTTGTGCACTAGTACAGAAGTGTACTCCCAAATCCATTCAAGGACTAGAGAAGACAAAGAAGCGCTAAGAAGGCTGTGGATGTTTGCAGCCTTTAACCTAAAATGGCAGAATATGGTTCATGAGATGCATGGGTTATATGAGGGACTCATTCTGATTTTGCTGAGGTCATTGCTGAGTGCAGCTTAATTGTTCCTTAGCACCTCAAAGGCACGAAAAATGCTCAATCACCATCACAGTGGACAAGTCCATGTCTAAACAGAAAGGCGCAGCCAAAATACAAGCCATTAGATGCCAATAAACTGTGGAAGAGCAGAATGAAAGGTATTCACAGTTTAGCTAAATGGAGAGGAGATAAATGCATTTTGTCAAGAAGAGCCGATGCAGCTGGCTAGTGGAAAATGAAAACCATACCATACCTGATGTTATGCTTTTATGGTATGTGTTCCCTTGTGTGTCTTATGTCTAAATTTTTACCTTTTTCGATGGTGAATTGGCCTAAATAAGCTGGAGAAATAAGATAGAGGAAATTTAGTTTCTAATTTAGTTTCTAATCTGAATCTATTGTCTTTTCTTGACTGATAGAAATGGTCTTTAAAATTATAAATTACCCAGCAGTACATACGTTACCTTTTATAGAACTTTTTTTTAAATTATATTTTGAGTCAAGTCTATACTGATTACACTCTCTTGTATAATGTAATGATTCTAAGAAAGATAACTCTGCTATTTACACTTCATCAATATATAATAAATGTGCTTAATTTAATAATTAAAACCTTATACTTATAATTAATGTTTCCTCTCTTGCTTCCATTCTCCTTCAGTTAAAGGCAAAATCTCAGCTTTTTTTTTTTAGAAAATAAATATTAAATATTGTATGTACACACACACACACACACACACACACACACAATGGAAAAAAAAATAAAATTATATATATGTATATAAGTATAATAAATATAAACATATTATTTATTATAGAGCATTATAAACATTATAAACATTGCAAACATGTATGAGTTAGGGTATTATTACTATTAGAATTATTTATATTTTTGATAATATAAATAAATAAATAAATAAATAAATAAATAAATAAATAAATAAATAAATAAATAAATAAATAATCAATTTTTTTAAGGCTGTTTTCAAATTGAAATTAATCCTCTAGAATCATAGCATTACACAGGTTGCTTGTTCATGCACTTTCACAAAAATACAGTAATATTTATTATTCATTAATTTCTACGGTGTGCTTAAAAATGCTTTATAAATTTAAATATGGAAAGTATTGTATTTAAAAAAAAAAACTCTTGTATATAATTGTCACAGTTGAAAGAACTTAATTATTTGTAGTTAAGTGTGTTATACAATAACAAATATTACTTTGTCAACACTTATAAATAATAATAGTAGTCAGTAGTAATGGGTCTGTACATCTTTACCCTCAGTTCAGTATTATATAGAAATGCAATTAGATCACTATATATCATCTCCAATAAAAGGTTTATCTAAGGGGAGGACAGGGCTTTTGAAAGGTACTCTTGCTGGGGATATAAGTTTAAGGGCTGACACCACATACTCAGATGAAGAAAGATGTTGCTTGTGTAGTGCAAATGGCCCGTGACCAAGCTCAAACACCAACTGTGGCATAAAACCTGTTGATAAATGTATCATAAATCTCACAGACAGCGAAAGCACTGATGTTTCATTCATATTCATATTTCACACTCTCTACTTCACAATTCAAGCAATAAACAGCTTGGTTGTTATCCAGTCTGAGCTGCAATTAAAGTAGTTATTGGTTATGTTTACAAAAGTATTTGTGCGCAGCAGTTCCCATGAAAAGAGTAATTACCTGAGCTGAAGTGTGATCTGGAAAGCATTTGAAGTCCCATCAACAGGAATGAGAGCTATCATTCAGAGTGGTGTATGTTCTGCCATTCATATAAAAAAAAGAAAAGAAAAGAAAAGACATAGCATGCTACAGGATGGTTGGAACAGACATAAATGAGAATGCTACACATAAAGACAGCCTGGATAAAACACCCGAAACCCTTTAAACATGCTACATTTGATTAGTTCAAAATTATGAACTCAGTTCTTTTCTCTCTCAGCAGCAAAATAGTAAATTCCTGGTGGTTTGCTTAATGCTATATTTAATGCTCAATTGTCCTCTATATACCTGAATAAATAATTTAAGATCAAGGTTTTCTTGTAATGAGAGGCAGTGAAGCTCTCCTGTTCAAACAGTTGGTACATTAAAATGTCAATGTTTAACAAGCAGTCTTATTTCCCAAGTCAAAAATCCGGATCATATTCATTGAAACTCCCTTCTGCTTAAGTCACCACACAGCACACAGACACATTGGGTCTTATTTTCCTAGTGGGTGGTCCTTCTCTGGCTTGATGTGGAAACTGAATTAACGCAAGCCAATTTTTGCCCTCGATCTGGAAACATTTTCTTCCTTCCAGCACAGGCTTAATATAGAGATGTAATAAAACACCTTCAGCCTCTGGCATGTTGTTTTACCAAATAACATCTAACTGGCCATTACTCCCCATTAAGGCTAATGGCTCGACTAATTATGATAATTCCATAAAAGGTGCTGTGTTTAGCCCAAACTGTAGGCGAACATTAACTTAATGACAACGCTGACCTCTCTCACATACTGCCAGTGTACATGTCGGTGATGGGCTATTAATCACCAGCATTTTGAATTAACCTTATGTGACAAAAGCTTATGAAGGGCCTGCACAGTCATACCAGTCTTGTTGTTTATCATATATATGTATATGACTTTCATAATGTGGATGACATAAATTTGCAGCCATTAGGCATATCCTGTCACAATAGCCTAGGAAAATGAGTACTTATGCCTTGCATTGTGTTGTAAATCGCAAACTATATGCATTTTACATAAAAGGGGCTCCTATCCAGTTCTATCACCGATGATTACTGCAAAAATCTTTTCCAGTCCCCTTTAGAGGAATCAAATCTCACATACAAAAAGACCCATAATCTTCCCTACACAACCCACACAGCTTTCAGATGCAACTGGTCGTGGATACGCCTAGAGGAAATATCTCAGTTCACCAAAATGACAGTCATCAGATTACAAAGAGATACAGTACCTTGTATCTTGATATTGAGATGAAGGACAAAAGTGCATAGTCCAACAGTGCACGGAGGCCCCTTAAATATATTATTATTCGTTATTTTTTCCCCCCTGGATAATGTTTTCATCAGGATGATTTCCGTTAAATGTTGCCATTTGGTTTCTCCCAACTAAGAGTCATTACACTCTGTGGTATTCTGTTTTCATAGGACCAGTGCTTTTGCCTGTTAAAAGGCAGACCAGTGCATTAATTGTGCACACGAGCCCTTGGCTGCTGGCAGGCATTCATTGCTGCTGATTAACACTGAGTAAGAAACTAAAGCTGTTTCCCCAGGCACATTGTGTTTGCAGAGGGACTGTGTCCAACAAAGAGGAAGTCTATCTCTGGGCCAGAGAGACTACATTTACCCACCTTGAGTCTGCTGTTCCCTCCTCAATTATGTTGTTACAAGTTCAGAGATTTTTGTAATAATGACCAAAGATAAAGACTCAGCTGGAGGACTAAACTGAACATTGCATTTCGCCTAGATTGAAACTCGACTGGCAAGGTTTTCTGCATTGATAGTTCTATCATTCCACAGAGCATTCTGCTGAGGAATATGCATTTAGTAGATAGACATTAGGTTGGACCACCGCTCTGAAATTTTCAACACATGACGTTAAGCTAAATAGTTGTGATGCAAGTAAATGGAAAATGCCGGATTAGTGCCGTGTTGTTGGGACTGGACTTGTCTACACAATGGAGCACAGCTGAAAGAGATCAGCGCAGTCTAGAGAATGTTATGATTTCCCTTCTATGTGCGCTTTCCTTCCGAGTTTTTTTTTTTTTGTTTGTTTTATCCAAAAACATTGATCACATTCAGAATATTCATCATTTTATATGCAGACCTATGTGCAGGCCTCATGCATCTAGACACATTTAGGATTCTTAACATATCTGGCAACCTCCCAGAAGCACCAATAAAATAAGTGTTATTGTTCCTGACTTTGCTTAAGAGAGGCCCCATGCTTCGCGCAGCTGCCGGGACTGCCACAAACGGTGTTGATTAGAGCAATTGGGGCATTTTGAGCTGAAACAGCTGCTTTGATTCGGCCTGATTGCTGAGTGAGGGAGCATGTTGAGTAAAGTATGCATCCGTCAGGAACTGTTTGGCAAGTTGCATGTGCGATTTTTTTTTCTGCTTTGTATTCTAATGCATGCTCCATTTAACTCCTGCCGTTCAAATCAGGGATGACAAACTGATGATTAAATGACCAGGATCAGTTCGGATGTCCGAGGCCTGACACTGTGGTATATTATTGTCGGCATGCAACTGCCCTAACTGGCTGCAGATGTGGTCACTTAGTTTGTAAATGATTTCTTGATAGTTTTCTTGATGAAAATATGTAAAATGTAAGCAAAATTACTTTCTTTTTAGATTGAAATGGAATACAAACATTTGAACATTTGTTTTACCATAACTGCTTGGCACAATTTGCCACATTTCTTTATTTTACTTTCTTATTCTTTTTTATTAAAAAATTCTCATATAGCTGGAACAAATGCCAATGTAATTCCTTTTGCTTTGTTTCCCTTTACATGTTTAAGTCTGTTCATGGTCAAGCTGGACCAACACTAGAGAATATTTTAGGTCCAAAACAAAGGCCTTAACCTGTTAGACGCATTTATCAAGGCTCTTTCATTTTATATGTAGTTTTTCTTTTGCTCATGCACAAAGTAAAGCATCTGCAGCTCTGTAAAATCAAATGAACTGCATGCACAGTGTTGATTTCCATGATGAAGGACTGGGCTGTTCTGTGCGTGCACTGAAACACATTATTACTTCAGCCGCACTGTGCATAGAGTAATTAATGTACGTACATGCTCCTGTTTCCTTCAGGCTTCTGGCTCTATATTTGGCTATTGAAATATGAATGACTCACCAATGGAGCACAGGAAAAATCTCCCCTCCTCTCTTAACACCTTTTAATAATGTGTCATCTGTGCTGGCACTGTAAATGACCACTTGCGTTGAGAAGCTATTATCATTTATAAATGTATATTTATGTGCAGCTTAATTCTTAATTCTAAAAAGTCGTGGCCGCCTTATTTATAGATTGTTTAGATTTCCTGAAGAAAAATTCTTTAGAAATTAAATTCTAATGTAATAAACCAGATTATGTATGATCCTTTGTTGTGTGGCAGTATGTTTTGGGTGATTGTCTAGCTGCAGGTTCCTCCCAATTAGATTGGGTGCATTTCTCTGTAAATGAGCAGTGTCAAGACTTCTAAATTTGTTCTACTGCTACTACCATGAGTTATTCGTCAGTAAAGATTAGTGAGTCTGTTTGAGAAGCAGCCATGCAAGCCCTAGTCATGACACTACCTCCTCCACGCTTGACCAATCATCTTGTATGTTTTTGATCTTTCTTCACACTGTGGCTATTCCATCAGATAGGTAGAGGTTAAATATTGGTTCCAGAACTTTTGTGGAACATCTCTGTACTTCTTCACAGCTCTCGCAATGTTGCTGTCATCAGTTGCTATTTTCCGTGGCTGACCTGCGAGTGTTAGTACACGAGTGGTTTCTTTCTGTTTCAGGACATTCCAACGTGTTGTATTGGTTATTCCCAGTCCTTGTGCAATAAATTTAATTGATGTTGCTTCCTTTCGCAGCTTCAGAATGTCTTTCTTTTCTCCCTTAGACAGCTCTTTACTCTGGTCCACACGCTGCTTTTTCCTGCTTAACAAAAAATGCTTCACAGGTGAAACCCATGGCACAAGAGTAAATATAATATAAGTATAATATATAAATATAAGAGTAAATATTCAGAACTATTAAGTATTTATAACTATATCTACCAAGGCATACTTGGGACACAAGAAGCACCTGTCATTCGCATGTTCCAACATTTCTGATCATTTGGGAATAAAGGATTAATTCTGATATTATAGTAATCTTTTGGTTTCACAAGCCTAAATGTCTATACATACATATATATCATAATAACAGTCAGAGGCGCCATGGAAGATTAGGATATTGTGCTGTAGTTTACTCCAGTTGTCAACAGTATCTTATAACAGACATTTCTGACATAAACCCCTTCCATGACTTGAGACGCGTTGACAAATGTGTTCCACTGAGCACATACTTATATTTACTCTTTTTCTGTAACTACACTACTGTGGAAATTTGCCAACCCAACAGACCCCCAAAAGACATGGTCCAATAGATCAGTGTCAGGGGCGTTGATAAGTGTGTCTACAAGATTGTGAAAAGCAGTGGGTCAGTACCGGCAATGTTCAAGGTTGTATGGTGTGTGTGTGTGATTAAGTTTTTTGGGGGGTGCACATCTGAGAGCAATCTCACCATGTGACAAAATACAGACATAACAATCTGCTCTGACACTTGTTACCGGCACATAAACACTTGCCTTAGTGAGATGGGGAGGAGAACACAAGGCTGTAGCAGTTGAGGGTCTGGTGCAGATCTGCTATTTATCAACCACTAATTAACTGTTAATTTGCCAACCTTTGAGTCCAAGTATGCAGACAATTTATCACATCCAGCAAATACACTCTGCTGCCATCCCTCGGGGTGGTCGAGGGGCCTGCTTAGACTAACTATCCTTCATATCTTCAACTTGCCATATTAAATATCACTCTGTTTTTTGTGCAAAGAAGAGAAAGAGAAAAAAAAATACCTAATGGTTCAGGAAAATCCTGCATGAAATGAGTCAGTGATACACTCCTGAGACATGCCGTAGTATTTATATTATTAACAGACAGTAATATGCACATCAATTATCATAATACTGAGGGATTTTATGCCTAAGTGCATGTGGATGTATAGGGTGTGTAAGCTGGTGTAGACAGCATGTAGAGCACACACACGCAGGTGGAGCTCTCTAAAACTAGTAGGTGACAGCAGCTGTCGATGGGCTGGTGGAAGTGAACACAGACAACATCTTTGCTGACAGACCTGTGATCCTACATCTGTTCTGGAGTGGGCTGCCTCAGCTAACGTCATAATTGCCAACACCTCTCTGAAAGATCACTCCATTAGAGCATGACGTGACTGAGAGCTAAGCATGAAAAGAACTAATGTAAATGTCACTGAAACCCGGATAAAGCATTGAAACTGAGCTGTCATCAAGCGCTGTTTTCTCACGCAGATAGTTTTGACAAAGCTAATTGGATAGAACATGCACAATAGTCATTAAGCAGTTAGTAACACATGAAAAAATAGCTAGCTCAGATGGACAAATGAGTCGAATTCTACTATATCTAATCATTTTTTTTCAAAAAGTGAAATATAATAATAATAATGTGCACTTTTTTTGTCCATAATAAGCAAACACATGCTCTTACAAATGCTATATATATATATATATATATATATATATATATATATATATATATATATATATATCAATATATTAAAAACATTTATATATATATATATGTTTTTAATATATTATGAAATATAATATATTTTAGATATTTAATTTTTTTCTTTGCATGTTCTTGTTCTTGACATTTCACTTTCAAAATTTTGTATTCTAATACCTACAGGAAACAAGCATAGCAGCTCTACAGTGCCTGCAGTTGTTGTTAGAGTGCTTTGCACAGAGATAGTGAAATGAAAACTGGGTCCTGCAGCAATTAAGATCATTCAAGCATGGAGCTAGAAGCCCCAAGCCAAATTAGGTAGTTTCGCTGTAATTTGACTTCCTGGGGCAAATCTCTTGGGCACTTTTGAGAAAGGACAGACTGTTTACAAACAGTCTCCAATTGCATGGCTTAGTACTGGCAAAGACTGACATTGGACACACACAAACAGATGTGCACATTGCATTGATTCAAACACACCTGTTAAGAAGCCTCAGAAACCTTTTTACACTGCAAATTAATGAAGTGTCTAAAAATGCAATTATGTTTACTAGAATTCAAACTCACAATTGCAGTATGAAATATTTTCAGTTGGCTATAATGACATAATTTAGTTTATTGCACTGTACTAACTACTAGTAACTTAGACATCTCTTTCCAAAATATTCAACTCAAGAAACATTCAAATAAATACTTATTTTGCTGCCATTTAACATATCTACAGGCAGATTACAAGCAAAGCTTAAGTTCCAGGTAAAATACCACTTTAAGAGCAGCTGGATTGTCCTTGATTGGTATTGGTCAGTTATAATGGACTGTGATGGTCCCACTAGAGTATTTCCTTACACTCTACACCAGCTTTGATCAGATGCAGAACTCAGAGTAGCAATTCACCCCCACCAGTCCTGTGCACGTGTGCCGCTGTGTGGGGCTCTGCATGAGAGTTTACCATCATAATCACACATTGGAAAGAAGCCAAACTCAGGGTGCAACAAGCTTCCAGCATTCAAGTGCCATTTGTAAATACCCATACATGTCAAGAGATCAACAGGTAACAGGTTAGCAAGAGTTCTGGGGGTTGTTTTCTATTCCACCATGGCCAATATGGCATATGCTATAAAAAACTCCATAAGCAGCCTAAATTCTGTTTTACACTATGAATGTCTAAACCATTAAGACTATTTTGACACCTCACAAGATGATTCTAATAAGTTGTTGGTCAAATCCTATAACAGACTATGCAATAATGTACTTTCCATGTTAGATTATATGATGAAGATTCTCTAATAATAGTGATTAAAGAAAATTACTGTTGTGTCTATCACATTATACGTTTTAAGATCCTTAAACTCACGAACAATGAAACAATAAATTTGTGTGATTAGTTGCTAAAAATCATACTATGTAAAACCTAGTTCCTAAACCTAAACCTAAAGCTAAACCTAAACCTAAAGTCTTATTTCACTTAATTTTCCATTCTCCAGTGAAATTAATCTTCTCTTCACCTGTTATCTATGTTGTTTTGTCACACCAGTGAAACCCGCTTGGCTTTCAAATCATTACTCCCTCAACACATCATCAGTCGTTTTCAAAGGTCAATGGGACGGTAATATCATGACAATAGCTTAAATATTTGTGCCACATGCAAGAAAAGTATCATTCAATCAAAGCACTTTAATTTTAATTAGTCTGGTTTCCTCCACAGTCTGCTGCCCATGCTTTGAAACCAAAGAAACAGAAATAAACACACTTTCTGGGAAAGAAAACACAGCAGTCAATTTTTGTCTTCCTTGGTGCACAACACAGTCAAAGAAACACATGCATGCACATGGCCACGTGCACACACATAAGTAAGCCTGCCTCAACTAGGACACACATGTGTAGACCTTCACATACACACAGAAACCTGCACATGCAGACAAGGCTGGGTGCTGGCTCGTGTGGACAATGTGCAGACGGCGCTGTGCTATTATCACAGCTGAGAATGTGGCAGTCGGGCAAACATAAATGAAATTCAACTGAATTAGAGGTGCTCAGCCAACTCTCTGCAAAACACACACGTGCACACACACATGCACACACCCCACACAGCGAGACACTAATGCTTGGTTTATTTTAAAGGTTTTGCTTGTAGCAAATCATTCCTTATCTGACATTTGCTTATTGCCCCACTGGGTCACCAAAAGAAAAAATGGCTATCTGTGTGTGTGTGTGGGTGTGTGTGTGTGTGTGCTGTGGGACAGGGGTATTCAATGCTGAGAACTGTTTAAGGACAGTTTTACTCAATACAACAAATAAAACATCATGTTACTTCCACATATACAACAATTCAATGTGTCATATAAGATTTATTATTATACTGAATGGGAAAGCATTTCTACTGAAGCAGCAAAAGTGTAGATTTATCCACCACATGGTTTCTTTTTTTTAGCTTGTTTTATGGAATGTTTAACAAGTTAGTAATTCTCATTTTATGTTGGATTTCATCATGATTTGTTCACATCACTCATGTCCATTTTAATTGTACTTAAAAACAGAGAAACAGAAAGACCACCAAATTTTAAGTTTCAACAACTAAACAAGTATTAGTTTACTTTAGTTTACTTTGCTCTTTTTTGCACATATTTTCCAAATTTATGTTTCCGGGAGCTGACACCTTAAGAATAGATCAGTGTGATTTTATTTAAGCTCCTAATGTCTCAATCACTAAATACACTGTATTTACAAGCATCTAGTTCATAAGAATGCAATTCCTTTCAAATATATCCTAATATAGTGTATAGCTACATTTATGTTAAAATTGTTCTTGGGAATGACAACTTATCTTTTGTGCAGTGAGTTTGTATCTGGTTAGGTAACTGAGTTCTCAACTAAGGCATTCACCTTTGCTTTTATGGAGAGGTGCCAGTGTCTCTAAGAGTTCACTATCCCGATTGTGCTTTTACAGACTGGGGTCTGACCAATTATTTCTGACACCAGTACAAGGAGAGAGTACAGTAGGAACGGTTTCACTGAACGGTTTCTGCTTTAGAGCAAACAGGGAATCTTGGAATGCTTGGTCACTGTCCTTTTCACTCCAAGAGGCATAGGGACAGGCAATCTGGCTTAGGGTCCCAAACCTTTCTATCCATTTGGGATAGGAATGAAGCTGCCAAGGCATCCAAATGTTAATGCTTTAATCGCATAGCCTACTAAAGAGACTGATAAATTAGTGAGTGATGAGACGAATGACACTATAAATAGCTGCACTTTCCTCTATGCTATTGTAGCATCATCTTTCATTCATCAGTCTAGCAGAAGAGAAAGAGATTTCTGAAAAGTCTCACAATGAATATGTACTATATTTTCCAGCAGATGCATTTATCCAGCTTACTAAATAGAGCATTGGGAGTGTTCTTACATATATGATGAACATCACTAAAGGTTATTTTTGGATGTTCTTTGCAGACACTAGTGACATTATTGTGGATGAGCAGGAAGCAGAAATACCTTTTTGGTTATAATGCAGAAGTGTTTGTGCAAGAAGCGCTTCTAATCAAGTTAGCAATGTAATGTTAATAGTCTTTCAGACTTTAAGTCTTTATTTCCTACTTTTGTACTAAACATTCATCTGGAATTTTTATGCTTTTTAATCCACACATTTTTACATTGTAAGACTTCAAACAAGAAAGCACACCTCAGGCATTCTGGGACAGGTCTATAAACTCTTCAGATTATGCATTTTTAGGAAGCCCCAATGTGTTGTTTTTTAAATAGATTGATTAATGAAATATAAATAATCATTTATTTCCCAATTTCCCCGTTCAAATGTGATTTTCTGGTTGTTTAAATCCAAATATCTCCCTCTGCTGGTGACCTTTAAGGGGTTTGAGACTTTTTAGATTTTTATGTACACCAAAATAATATTAACTACAATTATTTTTAATGGATTTTTTTTAATGAAACAAATCGTGTTTGATTTTTGAGGAGGAATACATTAACCGTTTTTGTATTAACCTTATTAATTATTAGTTATTATTATTATTATTACTATTATTATTATTATTATTAATATTAATTGAACGGAAGATACATCAACAAATATTTTTTCCACTTTAGGGTTTTTATAACAACACAAAAAAACGAATAATGATGTGTAATATACCTTTTTTTCGGATTGCCTGGATCTATTATTGTTTTAAACACGGATTTATTCTGCTGGTGTATGAACAGTATTGCTTAGTAAAACAATGTGGTTCACGCAGTTTGCATATGATAACAAGTTAAACCGTGTGTAGCTCCAGTGTGAAACTAAAGCAAAGTTTGTGTAATGTGCACGTGAGAAAGATGGACAATTTTAAGGCGCAATATCCCTTTAATTTAATTTTACAGATTCTACTTAAATGTTGCTGTGCGTCATGTGCCGCTAAACCAGTAGGAACCACGTTTTTATAGGTTAACAATTCAACACTTTAACTCAGATTGTGTGTGTTGTAAACGCTTTCGCCCTGACAGCTCATTTATTTCGGTTGCTACATGCGCTATTTATAGATGTAAGGGAATGCATGTGAATTCCCTTCTTGTCTATACCCAACATAAAGACATAAGCGCTGAGGATCATTATTGCTTGGTTTAGAAGTGTTTATTTACCCAGAGGGCACGAAATTGCCACCCATTCACGCTTGGCAGTCCAGATGGCAATCCATAACCCATGCATGGTTAGGACTGTTTCACTAACAAATGAAGAAACAAAGTGTAATTGCTCTCCGCTTTGCAACCTACAATTCCGGATTCCCTCTTGGATTATTCAGTTAAGCAACTCAGCCGCCATGCTCTGATGGGTCTAGACGATTTTTTTTTTTTTTTTGCATCTAAATCTTCTTCCCAACACAACTTCTGCAGAACAAAGATGCAAATTTATGTTAGACTCCACCTGGTGTGTGAATTTGCCGCAACACGATCCATAAGCCGAAACAACAGCACGCCTTTTACTTTTATTTGAAAGAAATGGAGCGCGTCTCAATTGCTATCAAGAGGCGTGTGTGTGTGTGTGTGTGTGTGAGAGAGAGAGAGAGCAAGTCAAACCGTCTACACACACCTGTGCATTTGCTCAACACTAAACGAACACGTGTTTGAGGATCTTAAAGGTGCGTGTTTTCGCCGCCACTTTGCGCGCTCGGCTTAATGAAGTGCCCTTCATTCACCTTATCGCGCTAACATCGGGCGCGCCTTTCTCCTCGCGCTGTCGCGCTCCATTTGGCTTTCCCATCTCCCCGAGGCGTTTAGCTGATTAAAGCCTCTGATAATGTAGTTCGGAAGACCTGTTTACGGCTTTCTCGTTGTTCTTTAGCTACAGCGGTAAGTTGGGCTGAAATTACACTCGAGGTGATGGGAGAACTTGAATGATTTAAGCACCACGAGTATGGCAAATATGGAGATAGCTGAATAGAGTGTCCCCTTTTCTGTTTGTAGATATGGTTTTGAAATCCAAATTATGTTGCACCTTATTACGCTTCAATATAACCCCATGACATGTAGTACATTCCTCTTGCTCTTTGAATACTAGCAAAGATGTTCTCTAGCATGTAAGAAGGCTTCCTGTATAAATGTCCATTTTAAATCTGTTCAGTTTCAAGTCAGAACTAATCATGTTGCCAAACATGGAAGCGTGTTCACATCTCTTGATTTCAATCCCAAATCCCCATTCGTACCAGTGCAAAATTCCCAGATTTGCATGAACACTTAGAGTACTGAATTCATGCACACCATGTCCAGTCAGACTTTTCTAAACACTGTCAGTGTTAACTCAGTCTTGCCTCTTCCAAACCCCAGTTCAAATCAAACACTGATCAGAACCAGGAGACGCATGCTAATCTGAAAGGAAGCGTTGAACAGCATACCGCTGAAGCAGAACGCTGACTGGAGATAATGGAGACATTGTGCACTAATGACTTGGCCAAAGGTGGGGTATTACTACGCCTGTCAAGGCACCTGAGGAGACACAGGGGCCTGAGGCTGCTGCTGCTTCCTCTTGGCCTGCAATTTAGTTTAAAGAACGAGTTCCCCAATTATTTACACTTCAAAATGTCAAAGGTTAGGCAGCAGAGCTTGGCAAGTGAGCACCTTGCGCCTGCTGCATGCTCCAGGTTCTGGACATTAATGCAACTGAATCTATATGGTTACAATTAATTTCAACCTGCATTTGTAGGGAGAGGAAGGCTTCGGACCAAACCAAGAAATTTTCCACCAAGACAAAAAGTTATAAATAAGTGGTTGTTTTGGAAAAATAAATAAAGGTAATATGACTCATGTTTTTCTAATGATAGCTGAGACAGAATACTCGCTATATGTTCATATATTATTATGAGTGATATAGGAGTCTTTGTTATGCTGTAATTACTTGTCTAATTTTCTTCAGATGAAATGGAGAGTTCAGCTTCACCTTGGCTAGAAATCTCCAGCTAGGTGAAAGCGCTCTCTTTTTAACATTCCTATTTAAACACCCCAAATTTGAGGATGTAATACCTGCTGTCAGTTGCATTGGTCTGCCTCACATCATCTAGAAAGTCTTTAAAATGAGCATACCACATATGTCTCTATAACAGAAAAACTGAGTTTATTGAAAGTGCAAACAAGTTAGAAGGATTTAGGCAAAAGCATTATAGCCAGTAGGCATGTGACCACATAATTTCAAAATTCCCTTCACTTCCTCTGTGTGCTATCATGGTGACTCTCAATAGCCCACATAAAAGGCCCAACTATCCTGGGCCTTTTGCACTGATTGGCCATTACTGAAAATGAGGCTGTGTTCTATATCAGGGCTCTTGACTACAAAACTAGCCTTTTAATATTCAGAGGAAGTACTGGGGGTCAGGGAGCTCACGGCCGCTTGACCCTGTGGGTTCAGAGGGCATAGTGCCAAGGGGCGGAGAGAAAGTCCTAATCATTTAGATATCGGTTACACACACAAGGGAAAGCCAAGCAGTTGATTCCAAGCATTACTTAAAAAAATGCGAAGGCTGGCCTAGTAAATTCTGATGCAAACGATAATGAGTTTTGATTTTGAGTTATGAGTTGCATTTGAATTACCATCACTAAAAATCCTGCCAAAATTGTAAATAACTTAAAACAACTTATCACTGCAGTGTTAGTGGGCTAAGAATTAATGAATTTTAAATAAAGCTGCTTAGAATTATTTGATGACCCTAATTTAAGAGACTGATTTAGTGGACATTTAAACGTTCTAAAACGAACCAGGCTACTTTTTCTGTCCTGTTCTCTCACAGAAACTGTCTTACCCCTGGTAAGATTAAATTGCCGCTTGCTTGAGTGTGTCTGAAAATGAGTCCTTTGAAAGGCAATCTCAGACACTTGCTGATGCGTGGCATGGCATTGAGTTTCATCTAAATACCCGGGTAAACATGAGGCTTACGCACAGAAACAAAGCCATGTCCTTCAGAAGCAATTTCCGTCTCATACTGCAATATGTAAACGGAGTAATTGTAGTTGGGAGACTCCTAACACCAGCTGACTACAACCGAGCACGCTTTGAGAGATGCAAAATCTGAATTGTAGTCTTTAGTTGGAGTAGAGCTGTAATTTTCATGTAGTTGTGTTGGTTGCACTTGCATGTCACATGAAGACTTCTTTTAGTTCTTAGATGCTAAAAAAAAAAGTCAGAATCCAGGTAAATTTTTCTTTAATAAAAAAAAAACTCACAGGAATAGTAGTCAAAATTTCTAGAGAAGCATGACTTTTTGGATGGAAGTCCTTCATTATGTTCACCATTCTCAAAATAACCATGGCTAATTACCCACTAAGGACTACTTATTCAAATTAACTCACAAGCACTCCTCTGTTGTTATTTAAAACGCTACGTCTACCCTGAAGTTACAGCTAGAAGTGTTTCCTTATGGACATTGGGATTGCTTACATAGAAAATGGCTGGTTTCATATGTATGGCTAAAAAAACAGATGTTTGCATTTGGAAGCCTCAAGCCTAAATTTGTAGCATTTGCTATTTGGTGTGTTTACAGAGATCTAAAAGGTTGAGATTATAGGTGTTTATTCATGTCAGAAGGATGTGATCACGCTGTAGTGTGAAACGCCTCACAACCATGCACATGAACGGGGGTTAGGGGGAGTTTAGCAACTTAATATGGAAAACTAGTTGGCTAATGGAACTGGAGATATGATTCATAAAATTTCCACGCAAATCTTTCTCCACACTGTAGTACTTTGAATGTGAAAGCCTCTTTAGAGTTAAGTGAGTAAATCTAGCTTTTCACATGCCATAATCATATTAATAATGGTTTTTTTATGCAGTTGTATACATAGAGGATATTTTGATAATGATGAAATAAATGGGGGGGGAAGAGTGGAACACAGCTGTTAACTGACTGCTCATGTTAAAAGGGTAGTCAAATACTGCATTGTCCAAACATATCAGGTACCAATCCTGTAGATCCTTTTTACAAACAAAACAACTGGCGGTTATAACTGTGAAAAGGGTTGTGAATGTAACTATTCTGTAGTATAGAATTTTTTTTTTTCTTTTAGAATGAAAGGGGTATTTAGTTGCTCACTAACACAATACACTAATTGCCAAACCGCTCTTTGGGTTGGCATACAGCTGTATTGGTTACTTATAAATGTAATAAAATCGTTACAGGATTGTTGACCAAGATGTTTCAGTGGAAATCAAGTAATACTTAATGCTGAATTGTTGCTTTCCAGGTTATTCTCATGTATGTGACAACATGTATTGAGCCACTGCTTTCTCAATGTTTACTTGCCTGCATTATGTATTGAATGAAATAACTGTAAACTCCTCTTTCATGACAAATTTAGAACGAAGTCTAAGAATAAAGGAAACCTAATGGCAGGCAAACAAGTGAACACACAACTAGAAGTATTATAAGTGGCCTTGCAAGGAGCCTGTGCTCATACCATCCTTCCTGCAGTCCTCCATAGTGTGCTCATGGCAAAATCAAGGTAGTGTCATCGTAAACTACAGCTTTGAAGCACTGAAAAGACCAAAAGCTACCAAGCTGAGGAGCAGCCATAAGCCCTGAATAGTGGTGGCCACATAGAGGCACATGCTCAGACCTTCTGGTGCAATTAAAGCATCTTTCGGCCAGCACTTTTGGCCATAACACTAAGGACTATGTTAATAGCACATCTGTGAGCGCTACCCTACAAGAGCGCATACAAAAGCAATGAGATCAACTCACACATGACACACACCAGGCCTCCTTCATGCTGCTCTGATGCTGCCCAATTATGAACCCACTTGCCCTGCTTCAAGGAACTCATCATTAATGCTTCCCAGGCAAAGGAGCTCCATTTAAGCTCCACAAACCTCAGCAGGTATGTACTGCATTATTTTCACTTTTCACAGGTCAAAAAAAAAGAAATACTGAAATGCTCACATTATAAGTACTTTATGCGAGTAATTATAATTTTATATGCTCAGTATTTCATTTTCACTAAGTACTCAAGCTGCACTAAGCCAGCAATGATCCTCAAGTCAGTTTTCTCTTCTTTTCTTTGTAGGGAAGCCCCAGTCTAATGCATTTAATCAGTGATGCTAGGCAGAGGGAATTTCCTGCAAGACTTGGGGCCACCTGCTGTTCCCAACAGAGCAAACAACACCAAACTGTCTGTCTGTCTGTCTCAGTTTTTAAAAAACAAAAAAAAACAATTTGTGTGGGTGTGCATTAAATATTATCCAAGACTCAAAGGTTATATTACTAAAGTTCTTTTTAACCAACAATATTTTAGGGGGGAAAACAAAATATTGTTGATTGTTTTTAAAGAACAAGATCTTTATGCATGTTAGAAGGTGTAAATAAGAAACCAAAAACCTTGTTATATATTTGTCTTAAAACCTCTTGTTATAAATCTACTATACACAAACTACAGCTGTTGTGTGAGAACATCCCTTCATTTTTTCAGTAAATAAAAAAAAAAATATGTTATTTAGAAGATTAAAAGTGAATTATTATAATTACTATAGTTATAATAGTAATTATAATTACTATTATAATTAATTGCTCTACGTAATTCATCTAAAATATGGCTGAAACCCAAAGTCTATATTTTATTTAGCATTACTGGGTTAAATTCACAATTACTTTTGCAGCTCTTCACAAAACAAAAAAGGCAAAATAAATAAATAATCAGAAATGAATACAGTCAGTTAATAGAATTCTACTACAATTTAGCATTAGTATGGTATGATGATGTGTAATAAACAGTGTTTTCCTGAGTGCTAGCTATAGCACCATCATACGAAAACTACAAAGAAAATACATGTTAGACAAATACATTTTAGAAAATAAAAAATGCATGTGAAAGTTTAAGTATTTAAGAAGAAAAATGTCTTGAAAAGTCTTACTTGAAAAAGAGTTTTTTCCACCTATGGGGAAGTTAAACCCCAATATTCTTTCCTAATTTGTATATAGATATGTTGCTGTTGTTGTTTTTTTTGTTTTGTTATTTTGTTTAAATCCACTTTCCCCTCTCTTTTTTTAACTAACTACTAAAGCTGTGTTTGCTAAACAGTGCAAAGCGGAGACAAACAAACCAGTGGCAGGAACAACCCGAGGCATGATGTAAACAGTATAAAGGCTTGATGTGAAGACCGTAAACAGCGTCAATACTTGGTTGCAGGGTTTGAATATGGACTTCTGCTCGGAGACGTGGCAGATGTTGATGTCTGGGTTGGGCGTTTTTATGTTCACAGTGTAACGTCGTCAAACAATAACAAATGTGGACTCAAAGGACGTTTATCCCAAATTATTTTGAAATTGATGTCATGCTCTTAAGATTTATGTGGGAGTGGTTGAAATGGCAAAGACCGAAGAGAATTAAATTGAGGGAAAACAGCTAAACAGGTCATGTACTTTTAATGATTAGGCTATTTGCTTGTTTATATTTGAAGATTTCAGCTCCACATTTAAGTTCCCTTTATATATATATATATATATATATATATATATATATATATATATATATATATTGGTGTGTGTGAGACATAATAACAGCAGCAGAGCAGAGTTCCTTTTAAATGTACTTTTAGTCCAACCATAATTCCAATTAGCTCTTCATTACCTGTGTAAATGCACTACATGAGATATAAAATAATGGGATTTCTACACAGTAGTGAGCACTTTAGTCTCTATTTTCAGCTAGATGATTAATTAACCCACCTTCCCTGAACGAAAGCCCGTCTTCCTGCCTGAGCTATCTAGCGCCACCTGCTGGTAGAAAACCGGTAGACTTGCTCACAAAGGAAAAAAAAGATTTTATTTCAAAATCCTTCACTACTTTAAAACAAAAAAAGAGGAAAACAAATAGAAATAGCCACTGTTAATGGTGACTGCAAACACTAAACACTAAAAATTAGCCAATTATAACTATAATTTAGTGATATTATAAGAATAATCAGCATTTCCGATACCTTTACAGAGCCTGAAGTGAACTTGTGTTTGTTTAACATAGCCCGACATTTTTGAATTGGCCCACCGCAGGCTCCGGCTAAAGCTAATGGACTTTTAACGGTGTTGACCTTGGCGTCAATGCAATATTCACTGGCTCTTTCTCTCCCACTTTCTTCTCTCCTTCGACTCCCAGTGGCCCCCAAAGCAAAAACCGGAAGTGGCTGTGTTTGAGGAAGACGTTCTTCTGGGCTGTGGAGGCCTGAGTGTAAGAACATTGAAGTAATTTACTCAGCATGTTGCGGAATAAGGTAACAAAATCAGGAGGTAATAGAGAATACAGCACTAGGTGTAATGGAATAGTTCAGTATGAACCCATTGCTTGCACTAAAAGACTCCTTTGTGTTACAGTAGATCTGTGTATCCTGGCTGACCCCCAAAGAAAAGCACATTCTAATGTTTTTTTAATTTAGTGTGTGTTTTGTAATTACGAAAACATTGCAGAACCTGCTGTAGAAAAATAATCAACAATATCGTTGTGATTTGGTCCAACATGAAGTAATGTTACTCCTGCAAAGGTGATTATTTTCCATGTCAGCGCATCCTGAAGTGTTTTTTGCCTCTTATACCACAGCAAATTTTAATTTAATTTTTAATCCATTGATAAATCCTACTTATCGTATCGCATACTGTTAAATCATTTATAGTTATCCCTTGCAGTTAGTAGCAATAAAAAGTCATCCCCCCATCAGCCTTTCTTTTTCTCTCACTTTTGGCTAATTACATGATCCAGAGAAAATGGGAAGTCCTCTGCGCTGAAGACTTTTCCCTGTGGCAGTATTTGGAGTATTCGGAAAGTCTGCCGTATTAGAATTAGTGCATTAATTAAAAAGAAAAAAATTATTTCATTTACAGCACTTTTGTCAGTGGCATGCTGTTATAGAAAATTAATCTACAGTTTCAGTGTTTAAGTCTAGGCTGAAGACACATTTGTGTAGTCAGGCTTTCAATGTATAGTTTTTCTTAGGTAAAGAAGCAGATCTGGAAGGTTCATGGACATAGAGTGTTTGGTGTACTGGGGTGTTTGGATGCTGTCGCCTTACCACCCTCGCAAGTCACTCAGGTTTGCGGACTGTGAAGTGGTTCACAGTGGGACGCTTTATGTCCCGGGAAGCCTTCATGTCTGTCACTTTCTGGCTCTCCCTTTTAGTTATGCTGTCATAGCTAGTCTTGCCAGAGTCCCTGCCTGCACTTTACACATAATCTACATTGTCTTTTAAACATCACATGATCACAAGCATACTTAATATCTTTCTCTTTCTCTCTGTCTTTCTCTGTCGAGCTATACGTCCCACTCCCGAGCTCCCAGTGTTGTGAGTTTCCAATGTGACCACTGGCGCTACCCCTGGTCAGAGTCTCGTCGCTTGGTGGTACTCACTGATGCTGTGGATAGATCTGTGTGGACAGCCTGTGACCAGGAGACAGCTGTGGACAGAGCCACTTGGGGACTTTCACACCATCCCGGATGTGCTGTTACATCTGTCAGCTTACGAAAGCAAGGAATTAGTGTCTATAATGAACTCAGAAACTACACTGACCTAATAGTTCTCCATACGCCCTTGGTTGCTGTTGTAGAAAGGACATTAAATAGTTACAGTTACATTATTTACTGTCCAGTGTCACCCAAAATGAGGATGAGGTTTCCTTCTGAGCCTGGTTCCTCTCAAGGATTCTTCCTCATATCATCACAGGGAGTTTTTCTTTGCCTCCATCGCCGCAGGCTTGCTCATTAGGGATAAAATCGAGATAAAATAGTAACTTTAATTTAAATACATATATATTTTTCTCCTTCTCTGTTTCTCTACTTCTGTAAAGCTCCTTAGAGACAATGTCCATTGTTAAAAACGGTATACCAATAAATTGAATTGAATTGAAATTGAACATTGTCTGGCCAATCAGATTCAAGATTTCAGCAGCAGTCATCCAGTGATCCTTACTTGTTAGATTCACTCTGAGTAAGCTTGTATTTCATCTAGTTCTTTTAAATAATTATTAATAATAAATAATAATAACCTCCACAAGACATGAAAATTACCATTTGCACAAATCGCTTGGGGGAAAAAACGCTCTAAAATAGATGAAGTATCACATCACCACAATAAGAGGTATCATTCACTGCCCTGGTACAGTGGATGTGTTTAATTGGTTTGAACATATAAAAATAAACCACAACAAAGCAACACACATTTTTGTACAAATAAAACCTGAAATAGATCCATCGACAAAGATCGATCTGAGTGCTTTACACTCCAGAAAAGGTGGATACAAGATTTACATTGATAACTGAAACACTGCAATTGATCAGCAAACCTTGTTGAGAATGTACATATTCTGTTATCAAAATAAATGATAAAGTTCATGGCATATGGTTTTTAAAAGAGCTGCATGATGATGATGCTAATAATAATAATAATAATAACAACAACAACGTAACAATTTAAATGAATGACCTGTTTCAGTTAACAAAATGAAAAAGGCAAAAACAAAAAGGCAAAAATGAGTTTTATGGAACTCAACAAGGCATTTTAATGATAAGTTTCCTATGGGGCTTTCACACTGATAAAATATTTAAAACAAAATCTCATAAGAATTATACAAGTATAAAAGGCTACAAACATTAATAAATTACATCACTGACACAGACAACACTTCACAAGGTGCTAGTAAAAGAACTTTGACTCCCAGTAAGGGCAGTTAAACCCAAAACATGAGGCTGTGTGTAGAAACTTTAGTTTTGACTTGACATTTTCCCCCCTCAAAGTTGTGTAAATGATTCAGTACAATACGTGTAGTTTTGTTTATGTAAGGCCATATGAGCTGCTATGATGATGCTTTTGTTCTCCAGGCAACACCGTTGTCTAACAAAAAAAAAGTAAATAAAACAAAATAAGATGATTAAAAATAAAAAAGCTCAGCTATTGTGTATCTACCAAAAAAAAAAAAAAATAGAAAGAAATGACTATTTCTATATCTTTATATATATTTTTCTTGTTTACACTTTGCAAAAAACTAGTAAAAATGTATAATGAAGTATTAAGGAAAAAGGATACAAAACGTATTCATTTAAAAAGCTATATACAGGCTACATTCTACATACTGTACTGTGAAGCAATATAAATGCATATTTCAGTCTAGGGTTAATGGGTGCTGCCTGCGAGACCAACATAGGAGAGAAAGTATCCCTAATGTAGTGATACACATCAATGTGGATGAGGCTTATCAGAGCTCAAGGTCCCATGTAATTAGTGTTTTTTTGTTTAGATCATTATAGGATATGAATTGTTTTTGTTTTGTTTTTAAAAAAGAAAAAGAGAGAAGCTACATTTTCCAACATTACAGTAACATGAAGCTCAGTTCATATAAAAGACACAAAACTTCCTCAGGGATAAACATGATGATTTAATATAGTCAGAAAAGAATCTGGGGTTTAAAATACTTTTGAGTGTTGCTAGCAGTTATCAGTCTGCCCTATTAGTGTGTTGGACCTAAAATTTATAATGCTTCAATGTGAACGACAAGCTTATTTGAAATAATGAACCTGATGTGGTTAATATTTGATATACACGTAATCAGGACGTTTTATGAATTTGGATGATTTTGGTTTCATGAAACTGAATTTTGGCTGAAAAAAAAGAAAAGAAAGAAACTATCATCAGTACATGGTTCACAGTCACCGTTATAAAAAGACGTTTTAAACTACTCACAATGTCGCGGTTTTGTGCTTTGTTGATGTCTTTAAGTGCCTTCTGGCGTTCCTCAAGCTATCTATCTGACGTACAATTATATTAGGTCAATAAATATTATTATTATCAGTGATAGTGCTCAGCAAACAACAGTAACTCATTCTAAAATATCCTTTTACCACAAGACAATAGGATGTGGTGATGTGGTGGTCTCATGGGGGGCAGTCGTTGTGAAAATGAACGAAAAAAAAAAGTTCAGTAATACTTATTCAACATTGAAAGACAATGATAAGCCACATCCAAAGAGTAGAAGTGAATTCCTGGATTTTAACCCCCGTCCCAGCCCTCTCTACCGATGCATGCATGCAACCGGATACATGCAAGGGATACTTTCTTTATCTTGGAATGACTGCTATTTATTATTTTATAATATCTTAGCAACCCCTGATAAACTGACAGCTGTAGTAAAACGAGACAAATTCTTCTTACAAAATATTAATAGCAGGTATTCTGTACATTTTTTAATATCTGAAAGTTATAAAGTATAAGTAGAAGCAAAAACCTATTCTGACCTAAGCTCTTCTTTTAGAAATCGAAAAAGTTGCGTGACTCGCACACTCCCCTTCCGTCTTTCAGTTCTTGTCCACAGTTTGGGGGAGAGGGAGAGAGAGAGAGAGAGAGGGAGAGAGAGAGAGAGAGAGAGAGAGAGGGAGAGGGAGGGATCAGATTGGCTAGTCCATTGTGTCCATAAGAACGTCAGGAGAAAATGTCAGATCTCCTCCACTGTTCCTGTTACAGAAGAAGCTTCCCGTTCCGATGGATCTTTAAGATTTTTCCCAGTCTTTGTTTGGCTGTTGCCATGCCTTTCTTTAGCCGCTTGGCTGGAAAAGAAATAGAGTGATGTTAAAAGTACCTGTACATCTGGAATTGTGCAATAAACTTCTTGTTAAGCATTATTCAGATCTACAAAAAATGAACAAGTTGTAAAGTTGATAGAGCATGTAAAACCAATCACCTAACCTGGATGCTGATCTTCAGTATTTTGTGTAGATGCGATCAAGTATTAAATTTCTTGATCTGGCAGAAGTAGCTTTTCAATGTCCAAGCATACAGCTGAGCAAATATGCTGAAAAGTGACAAACTAACAGTCCTACCTTCTGCTCATAAACACAGAGTCTTAAAAAGTGAGATACAACTGCACTCAGATATTTCAATTTACCTTTGGCATCTGTTGAGTTGCCACGTTCCACTTTTGCTGGCTGTGCTGAGGCATTGTTTGGAGATGAAGTGGAGGGGCGTCTCTGATTGAGGAAGACTCCTGGGGCCATGGGCTGTGAGCCGCCGGCTATCTTGACCGTTCCGCTGCCGTACTCCTGGTCAGCCGCGTTACCCTCCGAGTCCGGGGTTGCCTCTGGAGAACTGCTGTCCTGAGAGTGTTTCTGAGGCTCCTCTACAGCCACGGGCTTCTTTTTGACACTTTTCTTTTTCTTCTTTATCTTCTGCTGCTCTTCCTGTAACAAGGACAAAGTGAAACATGAAGCAGCAGCAGATAGAGGAGAATGGGCTCCCCCTGCTGAGTGTTGGTGCTTTTCCTTGGCATTGATTACTGAAGCCACTGATAAAACTGTTTTGAGAACATTTGTATTGTAAAAGGCAAACAAGTAAAATGTCTGTTCTGTTGTACTGTGTACTGAGATAAATTCACTGACTCAGTTCAAATAAAACAGATCAATAATCTGCATTCTTTTGATTAGTGAAAAGCAGCAGAACCAGAATCAATAATCATTCAGGTAAGGATGCTCAATATTATAATCCCAGCAGGGAGCACTTACAGTATTCTGTGTCTTTAGAAAAGATATAATTCTGGGAACTAAAAAGTATATGTTGGTAATATCATTTTATTTAATCCCTACAAGGATTGCAAAAGCAGTGTCATGTTTAGGATGGAAGCAAATAACTTCAAAATCTTAAAATGCCAAGAAGAAAATGATCAGGATTTTGTTTTTCATGGTTTGTAGGTGGAAACTCTACAGCTAGCTCATAAATTGCTAAATACTTCAGAAGCTTTACAGAGGGCCTTACACATCTGATTAACCACCACTTAACCAGCACCACTGTAAAAGTGAAAGAGCATTTTGTAAAGAAAAAGCTCACTATTCCAAATGGACAAGATACAGTGAGCACGAGCAGCAGTGTAGGCATTTGCTGGACCTGATTTATTCAAGAATGCACAAATAATCACTACATAAGATCAAATGGAAAAACCTGGGCAAGGAAGTAGCTAGCCACTTTATTATGTGTCTGTTAAAGTAAACACAGTAAGAGTTGTCCAGTGTCAATCAGCTTGGGTCATAAACTTGCTCTCTATAAAGAAGTATGTAATAAGGAATGGCCATGTAGTTCATTAGCTGTCCATGATGATGTCTCCTCTGCTCTATTTCACATCATTTTCTTAGACTTACATAATAAAGGGTAGACCTATAAGGTACACCTTTCCAAAGAAAACAGATTATTTCGTGAAGAGAAAAATGCCAAGTGGAAGTTGTTAACCTGATGAGAGAGTTTGGCAGCAGCAGCGGCCAGGCCAGTCTCTATGGACGCGACCCTGGCCCCTTCACGTGTTGGTCTTTCCTGTCGTGGTACAGAGGGTCCAACACGTGCTGCAAAATACACCAGGGACAAATTTAACATTTACTCATCTCATACCAGAGACTCATAGGGGAATATTAAGGACAGGAATGATATAATCCATACCTGTTGGACTATATGGAGTGTCATCTGAGCTTTTCCTTTTCTTTGACCGTGATTTGAAGATGGGGCTGTCCTCTTCAGACTCCAGAGAAGGGTAAACTGAAGCAAACACAGTTCAGCACATTTCAATATTCATCAAAACAAAACAACTGCGGGGGAAAAGTATATAGTTTGAATGTGCATTTAATAAACTTCAGTAGTGAAGATTTTCCATAGGGATAGAGGCTTAGCACAGAACAGATGCAGGGCAGCTGTTTAATACTCTGCCTGATTTACCTAGTCTCTTTGAACTCCTGCATGAAAAAAAACACACAATTTCCAATAATTATAAAGGCTGCAAAAAATCTCTGTTTACAGTAGAGAAAAATGCCAGTGTGCTTGATAAAATGCTCCCTAGTGTGATCTAGATTGCAAATATGTGTGCTAGTAATGAGTAATTAGGGTATCAGATCAAAAAGCATTTAAAACAACAGTTTAGAATGATGGCTAATGGATTATTAACGGAGCTACTAATGGCCTTGCTGTTTTTGGAAAGGGTTCACAAGAAGCACCCAGCTGAAAAAGTAGTTCATTGGAATTGAACTCAAAGACAAGATTTGGAGATCCTTCCATGCGGAATAAACAAAGCGCCTGTCACTTGGCTCTAATGAGAACCTCCCAGTCTAAATCAAAAACGCAATCGCAATTGTAAATGACTCGGTTTCTCTTGGTTCTGCAGGAGGGTTCTTTCCAGCACTGGAATGACAGAACTACAACATTCCCTCAAACCGGTACTGGATGCACCTATTTTGGGTTAATAATGTACATTGTGATATTTAGTAAGTAAATGTTAATGTTAAGGTCTTTAGTCACTCACCCTTGTGTTGTATTTAAGAAGGAAAAACCAAGATAAGCAATATTTTAGGCAAGATTTGTGCTCTCATATGATATTCAGCCTGTAGCAAGAACTGTATTTTAATTATTTCAGCCAGTGTAAAAGTCGTTGAGGATGGTCCTGGTCTCTGTAGATACAGACCCCAGGAACTCTGGGTGTGAGACGAGGACTCTGAATGAATCCAAAAAAGTACCATGTACTCCTAGGGACAATTTTGTTTAGTTAGTTTGGTTTAGTTTATTTTAGCCAAAATGCCTAGTGGGATGTTTTGGGGAGGTAGAACCCACATGGACATGGAGACCATGCAGAGAAACTTTGTAACCCCAGCTTAGGATCAATCCAAAGAACATGGAGCTGTGATGGCTATATTGCAAGCTGCACCTTAATTTACTCTTAAAAAATGTATGTATATATGTATATATATATTGGCTAAAACTGTAGCATATGTTTTGGAAGCGTTTGTGATATGGAAATTAATCATATGACAGATATCCCTGAATAATTAATTAGCAGCAAAGCTGAGTCAGCACATGTAAACTTGCCTTTGTGTTTCAATATAATCAGTATCACTCATAATCAGTAATGAGAAGCTCTCATGGTGCCAATTTGAACCACAGGGCAAATGACAACAAAACCATGTTGCAGTATGTCAAATCTTACCATAGTCTGAGTCCTTGAAGCAGGCATCCAGGTGGTCCTGGTCATCGTCGTCATCGAACATGTCGCCACTGTCCACGCTGCTGCTTTTACGTGGCTTTTTGGGAGGCCGTTTGGCGGAGGGACGCTTGTTGTTGCTGGCTGCTGCAGGTTTTTTACCAGCCGTCCCGCTGTGAGAGTTGCTTTTGGCCTGGCTGTTGTTCCAGGCTGGCTGCAGACAGGCGTCCGAAGACTGCAGGTTAGCCATAGACAACATGCCCTGGATGGCCTCCTGTGTACTGGGGGATGCAGGTGGCTGACTGTAAGTCCATCAACACACAAATAACAAAACTCAATTACATTACTTTCAAGTTCCCACTGCTAAAGTGTAGAATTCTAGGGTTTAGAGTGCAGGAAAGGAGATGAAGAATATAACAAGCACCAGAAACTATGCAGATGGCTGTACATCCAGTGAGGAACCATATAGTATACACATTACTACCAACTTGTCAGTAAGAATGAAAAAGCTTTAACTTTTAAAGAGAGAGGAAAATCAAGCAGAGGTTAACAGAGAACGCAATGCATACGATTAGGATTGATGGTGTGGCTTGGGACAATGACAACAGTTCAGCTAAACTCGCTGAGAAAGGCTTTTCCACTACAGGCAGTGTGTGTGGTGCTGGTGCCGGGACTTCTGAGTTCAGTTGTGTTTTGTCATGAAAGATTTTTTAACTGTTTGGGAAAAAGAAAGCTTTTTCAACATGGAAAAGACTGGAGACTGGGGAAAAGGGGCTAGGAGTGATGGGATAGGTCAAAAAGTTGACAGACAAGTCCAGAAATAGCCAGCTAAAAATGCATAAACACTCAAAGCTGAGGGTGTGTCTGTTTGAGCAGCATAAAAGTAAAAACATACGGCATAGTTCGGATTCAAGTCACTGCATAATCTAAGGGCAATGGCAAATTCTTACATTTCATATGTCAACTATTTCCTATAATCTCATTACACTTGCACTGAAATGCAGGGAGCCTCAGAAACTTCCCTGCTCTTTTGTTCTTACACTAAATCTTTATAATTAAAAGGCAACACAGCTATTTGACTACTAAGTCAGAAAAGCTCCGCATACTTTTTCATAGATTTTTTTAATGAAGTAGTAAGGCATCTATTTGAACTTGCACTTAAATAACAGACTATTTGGTTTCACAAATTAGTAACATAAAGAAAAACACTTGGCATAATATTTTGATGTCTTTAATTTAAGCACCACTAAGCCAGTTGTTGTTCATTTAAGTTATTGAATCCAGGTGTTTTTATCATGGTGCAGGATATAAGAAATGTGCTTCCATCTGCCTCCAGCCTGTGGAAACCAGCAGAAAAATACAAATTTCTCCTGTCCAGATTACCACCTATTAAGTCATTAAGCAGTGAGCTGGAACAACGAGAAAAAAGTGGTTGTTTAATGTGGTTGAAATTGAGTGCAGTCATTTCCTCTACACAATCTGCAGTCATACAATTCAAGAAAAAATAATTTGAGAAATTAACATATTTCAGCAATGTTTTCGTTCTCTTTTGCTTAGCTTTCTGCCAATTTGCAGATTTCAGCCCAGCTGAAATAGACCATCAAAAACGGTTCAGAACAACAAGCAGTAAAACGAAGAAGAATGGCCCCGAGCGTTTACTGCATTTTGACAAATTAATAGTGGAGGAATATCAAACAAATAGTGACTACATATGTAAACTGCTGACAAAGTGGTAACTATTCATATAAATACTACAGTATAAACTATTACTTCAGATATCAGCCGACTAGACATAAAGGAGGATAACTGCCTGGCTCTAAATGAATTTCAGTGCATGCATTCGTGGAGAAGTAGATTTCATGCATTGCTGTATTCCAAAATGTGTAGCAAGATTTATATTGCAATGCAAGCTGCATTCTGAGCATCGCAGCAAAGGGTGCTATAGGCTTATGATCTCTATAGCTGAGCTGTAGCTAAGGGCAGAAGCTAGTTTCTCCCTGTCAACAGTCATTTCAGACAAACAGTATGATGAGTCTCTTGCTCTTTTCAATATATATAAACATATATGTAGCATGGCATTATCTCTGCATTGGCATGTTCTGTGAGTTCTGACCACTAAAGAGTAAATGGAAACAGAAGATTTTAGACTAAGAAGATTTGAGAGCTCTAAGCCAAGCATGCATTTCACCTCCTAAAGGGAGAAACCCTGAAAGAAGGTGCAGTACAAGCCTGGAAAAGCATCATAAAGGAAGAATGCAAGAGGATGGTGATGTCAGAGGATCGCTAGGTTGATGCAGTTATTGCAACCAAGGGATATGCAGACAAATATTAAGTGTTATTTATTTTAAGTAAATTGGGTGGTCTGACAACAAAGGTGCCATTTTCTAAACTGTTTAATGCATATAAATGTAAATATCAGGAACGCTGAAATTCTGAAAAGCTAAAATATTTTTTAATGTAATACAATAATTAAAAATTATATTCTTTACAGGCTTATATAAAGTATAGCAGTATAAAGTAAGTGCTGTGTTGACTGAGCAGCATTGTACATGTAATCATTTCACTAAGCACTGATGTGTATATATATATATATATATATATATATATATATATATATATATATATATATGTATATATATATATATATATATATGTATATATATATATATATAATTTTATTTTATTAATTAACATTTAAAAATGAATACTACAAATCTGTTTGCCTCCACTTCATTTCTTCTGTTCACTATAAAAGCTTTCTGTTTTAAGACAAAAAGGCAGTAATCTAATGCAGGGTTGTTCAAGCCTTGCTTGTGGAAAGTAATGGGGGTTGGAGAGAATGAGCAGGTAATGAGTGATTGTCCACACCTGTGTGTTAATGGCAGCCTACTCATGTGTCTGTCTTTCCTCAGTAGGCTGTCAATGACCCGGGAGAGTGATGTGGAGCTGAGTTAAAAGCGGCAGAGTGAGTATAAACTACTCTGCTGCATTGCTCACACTGAAACAAACTTGTATACACTTGTGTTTGTTTTGTATAAATACAGCTCAGCCATTCAACGCTTGCATCCAATGTGGGTATTTTTTGAGATTTCTGAAATGTGCCACCTCGTTAAATACAGTAATGATGTGCATCATTATTTAATTAATTGATGCTCTATTTCTAATTTTGTCCCTTTCTACTACTGCAGATAGTCCCACATGGACACCCCAAAGATTTGCACTTCCCAAAACAGTTTATATCAAAGTCTCACCCTTGCGTCAGCTAGCTATTCAGCTTCTTGCCTGAATACTGTGCCTACAAACTGCTGCTTCTGTGTTCATTACTGTATAAAAGTAATGATATATAATTCCATTATACCGTGTTACCCAGAGATGGGTTCGTTTTGGGTTTGGATCCTCATTCTCATCTCTTTTCCTTTCCTTTCCATTTCTGTAAAGCTGTTTCTTATTATGTCTAATGTTAAAAGTGCTAAACAAATAAAATGTAATTGAATTGTATTACCTGTTTGAAATCGAACATGACCAATAATCAAAGCATTTTACAAGGCTGTTTAAATTGTTTTTGCAGATTAGACAAGTTTAAGAACGGTGTACCTGTTGTTGTAGTCAATGCCACCGACTTGCTTGCTGGCTTGCAGGAGGTCTAGGATCCCTGCCGCGCTGCCCCCTTTCTTTTTGCAAGCCTTGGAGTTACGGCTTTTGACCTCTGGCTTGGCCTCTGTGTCTATGTGAAGTGACTCCTCATCTGAAGAGTCTGCACTCTGAATGAAAACAGGCAATATAGTTAACACATATACAGTTGTAAACACTGAAGTATTGGAGTTTATTAGGCTTTAGGTATACCGCTATATTACAGTCGCTCTCTGTGTATAGTCATATTGCAGATATTTGTGTTATGAGCCAGATTAAAATCTAATAATATTTTGCATGTTTCTGCCACAACATTAGTGGCTAAATCGGTCTGAAATACGATCAATTTACTGCACTAAACATCAGCCCTGGACCAAAATAACCATTAGTTTTGTAACTTATTTTTAAACAAGCCATGTTTCCTAATAAGAGTAAATGAAATGAAAAATTTGTGAAAACTCTGGCTTTCCCTTTTCTGTAGCTAGTTCTCTGCTTTCGTCTACATAATTTTGCTGAAACAGATGATCTGCTACAGAAGTCAAACTGGCTCAAATTTTGAAAACTGGAGTCACTTTCATAAGTCTATCAGCTCTGTTCCAGTTTTCTTTCCAAGAACTTGGTTCGGTCTTCTGAAATACTTTGCTGGGTCAGCAACCAGATCTCGGTCCAGCAGTTGACGACAGTCGATTACAAGATATTTATGGGTTCACTACTGAACATTTGACTGTCTCTGGGCCCTGACAAGATGTTTATTAGATCTGTCAGGCATTATTTGACAAAAAAAAAACCATACAAACAATTAATGTGAAATTCTGATAAAGAGACATAGTTATATTGCTTCAGTTTTTAATAAATACTATTCTGTTTATTGCCGACAAACTATGTATTTCTTTTTATATTTATTTTCTTCCAAATCAAATAAACATGTTATTTCAAAATATTTTTTTAATATTTTTGTATCATATAAAGATGAAAGATCGATTAAAATCTGATCCTTTAATGACTATAAATTTAGTGGATTTGTGTATGTGTATTAGATTCAAAATATTTGCGTGCAAAAATACCTTAGCTCAGGACTTTTTGTTATTTGGTAAATCCACAGTTATAAAAAATACATATATAGTCACACATCTTACTTTTCTGCAGGAAGCTGACACTAGTAGAACATCCACTAATTTCCTATAGATGACACAAATTATGCTTGTTATGAGTGAAGAGAATGTAGTCTAGTAATAACTATGGTACTATTGCATGCAAATGGTTAAATATATGGAGATTATTTAAACCAGCTGCTAAAATCCTAAACCCTATAGAGTGATTTTTTTAACTTCAGGGGAAACTTATTTGTAGAATGTTTTTGTTTTGCTTTGGGGTTTTTCCCCACCATTTTCAAGACCTTTGTTCCATCAGAACTAAAAAGCTTTCTAATGGTTAGACACATAACATTAACATTAATTTTAGCATTCCTAGTTGTTGCTAATATTAAAATTTGTAAGGTGTGTGTGTTTTAGTAAAAGAACAGCTATAGAAGAAAATGCTTTAAGCACCCATTGTCATTAAGCAAGAATTAATCAGATTTCATGGCTGGAAATAGTGCATGAATGTGGCCTTTATCATATATAGTAGGCCCAGAAATATTTTTATTTTATTCTATTAATAGAATAATAATAATTAAACTGTGACATACTGCTCTGTTGCTTCTGTTCAATTTACTAGTTTAAGGGTATGGGTTTAATTTAAGTTAAAGATTATAATAAGATTATAAAATCCATAAACAAAATATTCATCATCAAATTGTTTGCAAAGTCAAGGTTTGTTTTTTTTTAACAGGGGTTTGGTCTTAGAAGAAGGCTTTCACCTTAAATCCTTCCCCATTTAAGGTGGAGCACGGTACAACAAATAGAGCCGACTGCTGGGCAGCGGAGAAACTGTATTGTATTAGCATTTAAAAAGCTGATAAATATAACATGAGTAGCTACTGAACTGCTTGTAGATGCATTCACAAATATTTCTTTATCATAAGACACTTTATCAAGTGTCTTCCTTCCATTCCATTCAGGTGACGAAGTCGTCTTCTTATTCACCAGCTCCTTTCTGTCGAGTTCTACACCATTATCTATTTATTATGAAAATGTCTTTAAAAAGTCTGACAAGTCTGCATGAAACTAAATTTAATAGATTTTCTAAATTCTCTATATGCAGAAATTTACTGTAGAATGTTTTTACTTCACATTTGATAAAATTTCACACCAAAAATGGTAACATATTATTAAAATAATGATATAATGGTCTAGGAGTTATGGGGCAATAATGTAAATTGTTTAAATTATTATTTAAAAAATCCTAGTTCAATTTCTTCATACATGTATATTTATATTCCACAATATATTTGTTTTCAGATGAAACTGTCAGAGATTTTGGGATGTTTTTAAAATGACAACAACATGCCCTGTAGTGTTTTATTCCCTGTGTGTTGTTCTAGCCTGGATGTGACAGCAGAAAGCAATGTGCCCTTTGAAACACACATCCTGACTTTAAGAAAAGTTGAATGTCGAGGCATGTAAGTTCACTGATAAGCCAGCGCAAGGAATTGTCCTTTTAGTCACTTACAATACACACATGGTACTGACATAATAAAATGTCCTATCGTTTTACAGTAGCCACAGACATTTTATAATGTCCATCTGGGGTTTGTCCAAAATGTTTGAGAACCTCTGTGTTAAATTAGTTTGAATATAGATCAAATGACACTTAAATTTGGGCCATATTTATTTTCAGATTCAAAGTTGAAGTTTAGATGACAGACACATGTTCACCATTATAAATGTCCTGGAAATGAGTGATCAATTCTTTCAAATTACAGTTTAAATTTTTACGCAAGGGTAAAAGGTAAAGCTTGTCCATGAAAGGTGAAGAGCCTTTGTTCCATTTGGTTCTTATCTACAGAATACATGTAATGTAAAGACAGACTAACGTCTCTGTAATTAAGCGTTATTAATAAATTTGTTAATGAGATGAATACATATGTTACTCATTTTTTTGTGTTTTATGAAGAAAAGTATTCTCTCTGAGAGAACAGAGGCATCCAATTGGTTTCTCAAAGCATTTTATTATGATCTAGAACAAACTTTTAAGATATTTATATATAATTAAATAAGTAAGTTCTTGTAGAGTAAAGTAGAGATTCATGCTTTCAAAAATCCATGTACTGGAAAAGTTCTCTTGGTGACCCCCTAGAGCCTTGCACTGTCTGCCTTTGTGTATGTTGTTGATTGTGTATGTTGTCGATTCGCACCACAGATATTTCCTTCATCAGTCATGTGGTGACACTTTCCTCAGCCTTGTGGCTTTCTCTCTTTGAATTCCTCTGTGTGTTGGTTTAAGTTGGAACATTAGGGGGAATTACTGCAATGCCTGAACACCCGCCCAGCACTGGGATCTGGGTGCCAACACATATGATCTCTATTGTGGAGAGTATACTTTAAACACACCCAGAAGGAATCTATTAGTTACTTCATGAAATAATGGATGGTGATTAAGTCCCAATTTTGTAGAATTTGAAATTAATCAGCATTTTCAAGTTCATGTCATTGTCTGTTTAGACAAAAGGGTTGCGGTTGTTGATCCTTTAATTGTCAAGTCAAGATCCTTCAAGTTCTCTAAGAAGATCTATAAAGGATCCCTCATGCTTACCTTAATATCCGAGGATTGCATTTTTGGCTTTTTTGATGTCTTGATGGGTTCTGATGTCCGGATGTTCGATAGAACTAAAGAGCAAAAAGCAAAAGGTAACATTTAAACATAATAAAGACTAAAAAGTTGTAGAAGTGATATAACCGTGTCCCAAAGGCTTTATAATTCATTTCCTGAAAAATGATCATCCCAAGTACTAACAATAAATTGTTCCATATGGAGTAAACTTCTGCTTTTTATTCTGTAGAACTTGCTGCACTGGCACTACTTACAGGAAAAGTCCCTTTTAACTGGAGCCTTTTTCCTCCTGATGGGGAACTCGTCAATTTTGAGTTCACCCTCATCTGAGACGTACTCATACTCGTCTCGTACTGGCTTGGCTTTGTCTTCTTTCACGTTCTGTAAGGAGCCAAACAAACTCGAGTTGGTCTGCGGCTTCAGCGTCTTTGCCCTGAGGGAAATATCACATTGTTAGAGCCATCAACAGAGTATCCACAATAGATCTGACAAATTAAAATGAATCACAATACTATCAATAATAGAAGAGCTATAATTGTAACATCATGAGCAATTTGAGGCCAAAGTGCAAAATATGCATAGTATCCTATCTACAGATATAGAATGTATTCAGTCCTTTTTAGCCCAGCTTATGTTAATGCGGCTCTTATATATGGATCACAGGGACAAACTAAGAGCGCTGAGAATACTACCAACAAACAATGCTTCTTAAACTGTTACAGAGTGAACACAGTGACATACTTACCCCAGCAATTTCTTGTGAGACATTGTAAAGGAAAATCTATTGTCTCTATGTCCTAGAGGTGTTTTTTCAAATTTGTGCTCTTCCTCCATTTTTAGTAATGAATCTGGTTTGCTATTCTGCAAGAGAGAAACAGATCACACCTGAGTCAGGCATCATTGTGACAAAGGCTAGAGAGATAGAGGACTAGATAGATAAATCAGCCAGATAGATACTGAAAACTCTTAACTGTAAGATATGTAAAACGGTCAAGATCTAAATCAGTCTGTATAGTCCAGTGGTTTCAGTGTTGAAAGTGATCGAGAATGAAAGACAGAACACATGGGGTCTGATGACCTTGGTGAACATATAGCCAAGACTCCCTCCATCTGTAAGTGCTTGGGGAGCTGCAAAGGAGCGTTTGGAAGGAAAGACTTGGAGCGACTACAAACATCCCAGGGCCGTTTGGCATTGACTTTTCCATGAAACCAAAGCTTTCTAATGTCTTCCGTTCACCAGAATTAAGCTTTTCCTTCAAAAGCCCTCCCATGTCATCTAACAATAATCACACAACATGCTTACTTTTTGCAGCAGAAATGGGAGGCATATGTAAATACTTAGTGAGGATGTCAGGGATATGACATAGTGTAAATGCATTAGGTAAAAATTCGGAGCTGGGGTGAAGGGCTGCTGCCTTTGATGAGTTCCAAACAGAAAGGATGACTGAGCCACGGAATTATTTCTGTTGATTGCTTTAATCTGAGATGTGTAAATCACTTTTGGACCAGTCCCCCCTCTTCCTTTCACCACTTGGCAGGGGTTTAATACCATTTGCATTAATGTTTAAAGCTGGCTCTGGGCTGATTTTACATTAAAGGTTCATCATAAGGTATGATTTTGTAGAAAACACCAGGTTCAGCTCTTTTAATTGTAGATAGTCGTACCTTATATTTCCATTTTGCTTCTGTTTTGTTCTTGTTGGGCTCTCGCATCTCAAACTTCTCCACATTGTTCTGTTTATTCGTTTCTTTTTCCATGAAGCTCATCACACTCTTTGGAGCCTGCAAAATTAAGATTATGAAATGAGTAAAAGACGTTTTTTCACATTTTTCAAAATGTAGCTGATTTTGTGGGTCACATTTACTTTTTTAGGCTGATCCATCTTGCTAAGGATGTCCTTTGCATGGGACTCGAGAGCTGCCAGGCTGGATGGCTTTTTCTCTGGCAGACCACCTTCTTTCACTTTTTTCACTTTCTTCTTGCCACCCTCTTTCACTTTAGGAACTTTGGGGGGCTTTGGGGCCTTGGGCATCTTGGGTGGTTTAGGTGGTTTTGGAGGTTTGGTGGCTTTTTTCCTGGCTGGTTTGTCTCGGGGTGGAGTGGACATATGGGATGGAGACATGGGTTCTTCTGGTTCTGAAGGGGCTGATGGGGGTTCTTCCGCTGGAGGCTTGGAGTTGCTCAACTCACTCTTTATGGCTTTAGTTGCATTCTGGATAACAAGAGATACATTCCCAGGCTGTTTAGTTGGCTGTAACCATAAGCTTACTGATTCCAATAAAAGCTGTTAAGATAAACATGTAAGCAAAATATATATACAACATTCACTGTAGTTCTTAGAGGTACTTCCCATATAACTCACCTCAGCAATCCGAATCTCTTTGGCAAGGTCTTTAATAAGCTGTGTGGGTTTCATGTTTTCAGGAAGCTCATCTTCATGTTCAAGAAGGGCCTTTAATGAGGGAAAAAACTCATTAATGAACCAATTCTGACAAATTTCAGTTTAGACAGATCAGATCAACAGCTATTATTTAAAAAAAAAAAAACCTTATAACCTACCTGTTTTTTAGTCCATGATCTAAAGGCTCCGTTGATAATTTTGGCACCATGTATAAGGTAAGCTGCTGGTTGTTTATTTGCCTTATGTAAACCTGCAAGATAAATGAAAAGGGAATAAAAAATGTGATTTATTCACTGCCTTGCATTGAATTGCATTGCACTGAAACAAGTAGGAATGCCATAAAATTTGGATCATATAATAGAGAGGTTCTTTTCATGATACTCCACATGCATCAGAATATGCATATAAAACACCATCAAAGCAGACCACATTTTTAAAAAATATGGTAATAAAATAATTTCAATAAGAAATGGCTTGACCGAACAGAAATAAATGGAACATAATTCCAGGTGTATAATCCTAAGTGATATCTGTTAACATTTTTGATTTGATTACAAAATCATCTAAACTCTTCTTTCTTCAATAACAAAACAAATTTATCAAATTTATTTATACAGAAAAATAATGCATTTGCTTTAAAAATCTAGCAAAGTTGGGTTTTTTTTTTAAATTATATCTGAATATCCTGTCGGCTACTGGCTACTGCAAATAACAACAGAGTCAGCTGGCTTTATAAAGCTATGGTTTTTGACTGGGTTTTTTTTTTTTAAGCAAAAGCTGACCAAAAGCTGTAGAGCTCTATTTAAAACAACTATAAGAAAGAAAAAGAAGAAAAATGACAGAGTCTATTACGACATATTTAATATGCGTATAAAAATCGAAGGCCAATAATGTCATTTTAAATCACAATATTATAAAATACAGCAATTTCCAAAATGTTTGAAATCTCTGTCTTTTCACTGCATCCTCACTGCTTTAGAACTACAATTGACATTCTCATTAGAAAATAACAAATGGGGATAACTCCTTTGACACTGCTAAGTAATTCTACTTTCAACTTTAAAGAAACTGGACCCTCAGTCGAAAGCATGACAGTCCACTAAAAGGCAGAAGGATATTATATCAGAAATAAAAATAGAGTCCACTGGCAATGGCAGCCATTACTGTCCAATAACAATGACCATTCATACATCAAACTGATTGCTCCAATCTGCCGGGGCCTGAAACAGTTGCGTGCCTTTTTCTGAACACACGCTTCGACATTGATTACATTGGACTGGCTACATGGCCATTACAGGAAACATGCTGCTCACTGCATTAAAATTAACAACATGAACATAAAGTGAAGGCTGAAAAGAGTGGACGGAGGGGAGCACTGGGTCTGGCAATGAGCCAGGAGGCCTGTTGGGGAAATGAGTCACTCACACACACGCACGCACACACACACACGCACACACACACACCTGAATCACACATGGAGCTCAAAAAGATGACCCTGAAAACTGACTCCCCTTCTCGAGTATCTGAACATTAGATAGCCCAGGGAGCAAGTGTTTTCGTCAAAGCGTCCAGCTGTGCGTGTACTACTGAGATCTGGCAAAATTAAGAAACGTGAGCACAGTGGAGAAAATGGTGGAAAGATAAATAGAGAGCAGAAGGCCAGCTGAGAAGAGTTTAAACCGGGTTGTAATGGAGCAAGTGATTCTGCCTTTTGAAGCTAATCATCTGTGAACTCCATGATGCACTGATCTAACAACTGCAATAATATTCTTTGCTGTATGAGTTCTCCTCATCTGCTCAGCAGGCCTCAGCTGGAAACAGGAGGAGCCCTTATGACCCAACTCCTTTTGAAACTTTGCTTGCCCTCAAGCTGGTCTTTTCGTTTTAAATACGTTAACGTATAGGTGTAACAGAATTTAAAAAAAAGACAATTATATAACTAGTCATAATTTACTTGGAAGCTACAAGGAATATTCATATCCAGACTTGCCCTGAGTGTTTAGGAAACGTATTGATCCACCTGTTTTTAAAGCATAAGGATTTCAAATGTTGGACTTTGGCTATCTGATATGGATCCAAATCACATTAAATAACTCTAAACAGTATGCCAATGCAGTAATAGCCCCAATGACATACTGACAAGCTATTTATTATGGCAGTATGGGGTTTGGAATATAGCCCAATATTCATGACTCTGAGGTTGTAATTAAATGCTGCCATTTCCTCAGTATTACAGAAGCATTATGGAAAAAAAAAACCTTTAATGTGCCCATTAATGTGACTGTCACAGTTACTGAGTGCCAGGTGAAAAAAACAATAGCAAGCCCCACTGTACGCTCTGTGTCAGAGATCTCTGTGCATCTATGAAGCCAAAGGACCATAAATTCTAGTAAGTTAAAATATCACCTCCAGTTGCTGACAACATGTGTTATTAACTAACTGATTCGTGTTGTCCACGTATTTTATTACCTAAACAGAGTGTTTTGTTCTTCAGCCTGTCAAATGCATTACGCACGAGCAAGCTAGTGTTAGCACGCTAGCGAGCAGTCGCCCAAGATGACTCACTCTTGCCCAATGTAACAGTTTAAATCACGAAAATAGAGAAAAACACAAAAACATCTCCTGTTTTTTGTTCACAAACTGGCTATCATGAGTCCTCAAGCTAAACAACATTGCAACTGTGTAACAAGAAAATCCTCTGACTATCATTCAATAGCTACAAATCCATTAAAAAACAAACCGATGCCTTGCTTGATCCTTTAATATCAGACTCTTTCACGCTTGCTTTGTTTAGCGTCTCCCATTCTCTCTTTCCTGATTTCTCTCTGGATGGAATGTGATGACATTTAACATGTCAACTGGCATATAGTGTATAATTCAGTGCTGACTGAATAATGATTACAGAATGTCAAGGGGACTCACAGAAGCTGAACATCATATTATACTTTTTTTTTCTTTTCGTGCCAATTTTTGACTAAAAAGATCCTATTCAATGCAGCTTTAAAACAGCTTTTTTTTAATTGTAACATATCACATCAGGTGTGTTCCTCTTGGACCTTTTCCATATTTTTTTAACTGCATTATGTCAAGAGTACAAATATTTCACATTTCTTCATTGTAGCTAGATTGTACTTCCTTCACAGCACAAAAAGCTAAAATCCTAATACATTTACACTGGCTTGTACAACATTTAATATACAAAGTCGTACTCACTTTTAAACCTCTCCAGGTAGTGCCTCCCCGCGTACCAGCACGCCGTCTCGAAGTTGGGAAATGGAGTGAGACTAGCGATCTTGAGTCTTTTTTCCACCTCATATGCCCTGAGTGGAGAGAAGCAAATTGACCTTTACAATATGGATGAACAAAAATTGCACTCTAACAGGCGTACTTCAGCCTGCCAGGTGCCCTTGAGGCTGACTGTTAGGAACAACCAGAAGCAGGGTCTTACACTCAAATACTCATCATGCGTAAACATAGATCTAAAGTAGAAAATCTGGAGAAATGTTTCCCACTGTGATACACCATATGCCTTATGAAAAATAATTATCACTGTCATGTTGCCTTTAATGTATTGTACTTAATGGAGAAATGTCACTGACCTCATCTGCATCTCAACACTTAGATTGTGGACAAAGTGTCCGGCGAAGGCAAGACAGTCCACAGGCGTCAATACTGCATTAATCCATCCTTCAAGGACAGATAACACAATTTCAGCAGAGTTACACTATTTGGGCGTCAGCCTGAAAAAACCTTTTACATGGTGAAGATTTTACATTTTATGTGCATCTCCATCACAAGTAAAGCTGTACCTTCTCAAAGCAAGTGAAATTTTTGTGAAGTGTAGTACACAAGCACTGCAGTTGGACAGCCGGTATCTGATTACTACATGAATTGATTAAGTTTCTGTTCATTTCCCTATGCTACATTACTGTCTATATAATTCTTCACTGAAGAAGGCACAGTTTGCTAGCAAAATGTCAGACATCTTTAGACAGACTTACTACATTTTTTTTTACCTACAGTGCTTCTTAATCTGACTCCTTGTCTAATTTGTTTCTTTACATATATTTATGGTTAAGAAATCACAGTGTGTAATAAGTAGTAAATATAATAAAAATATAATATCTAATCAAATATGTTTGGCAGAACTTAGCTAAGATTTTAATATCTAAGAAGAATCTTGCCAGAAAAGAATTTTGCCAGACCAAAGCACATTTTGCTAGCTGTGGAAAAAAATCTAATATTATTAACATTATTATTATTCATTATAATATTATTAGCATTCAAAATTACTTGAACGTGAGAAAAACGCTTTAGACATATTTTATTTTTGCATGCACCCATTTGTGGTTCTTTCCTGAAATGTTGCCACAATATTAAAACCACAGAACGTTTCATGATGCCTTTGTGTGCTGTAGCATTAAGATTTTTTTTTCACCGAAACTAATCAGCCAAAACCTGCTCCAGTATCAAGATCAAATGAAGAATCAAGATCAATGATTTGGCAAGGCTGGTGTGGAAGAACTCAAGTGGCCTGCACAGAGCCCTGACCTCAACCCCACTGAACACCTTTGGGATGAACTGGAATGGTATGTGCCAGGCCTCATCGCCCAACATCAGTGCCTGATCTCACTAATGCTCTTGTGGCTGAATGAGCACAAATCCCAACAGCCATGCTCCAAAATCTAGTGGAAAGCCATCCCAGAAGAGTAGAGGTTAGCAAAAAGGGGGACTTGATCTTGAACGGGATCAGCAAGCACATAACTGTGATGTTCAGATGTGCAGAAACTTTTAGCCATATAGTGTATAACAAGATATAACAAACCAAAAGAGTGGGTCAAATATTGAAACAATTTTAATGTAAAATATTTTTCTAGTTTATAAAAACAACAGTGCATTCCATTGACTGACCATTACACATGCAATGGCTTTCTGATTTTCTTATATTACCTGATGGAATGAAGAGCGTCTGGCCCTGCTTCACTGTGCATTTGTAGCACTTGTCCACCTGGTCGGCAAAGAACATCTCGCAGTGGTTGGAGGAGGATCTCCAGCGCTCGTACAGAGACAGGTTGGCTGAGGTGGGCTTGATCAGGAAGAAGATCTTCTCACCCTAAGGACAAAGGCAGTATGTTACCTGCTGCATCCTAAATGTTATAATTAATGTCCAATAGTGTTCTTCATAGAACTTCAACCATTTTATTCTCCAAAAGCTGGAACACATGGAATACATTATGAGACTAATACAGTGTAGTTCCCGTCCGTGTTCCTGTCCCCATAATGCACTGCAAGCATAGGTCGATTTTAATACTAAAGAGATCTGGGTTAAATTCTTTTCTTTTTAAATATCGGTGCAACTTTTCACAGGAGAGAGCAGAGTGTTGTTTGTGTTTATTATGGCTTGTTGTGTGATTTATTTATTGTGTAGCTTTGCTTTAACTCAACTGGAAGTGATGAAAAGTTTAAAAATGGATTTGTAGTTGTTTAATATCATGTAACTATGCATGTTTGAGGAGTCTTTCACATTACCTTTCTTCGCTACATGATCAATTTGTACAAATAATGCTGATTATTAATATTATTATTATTGATTTAGTAGTTTTAACGGTATCGATAACAGTAAAATGCATTTCCAATGTAATTTCCTTTACATTTCAGATTAAAGTGAGTAACAGACAATTTTATCAGGGAAGAACTGCAAATATAAAGCAGAACATTATTTTTAAAAATGTTATCTAACCTAGAGACACATTTCTGACCTGCAATAGCAACTACAATTTTATAAAATAAATAAATACATTAAATTAACAATAAATTAAATTAAATTAAATTAAATTAAATTAAATTAAATTAAATTAAATTAATAATAGACATCTCTATCTTGTTACAGTTTTAAAATACAGGTTTAAACTTTTTTTTTTTTTTGAGAAAATTTGGTATATTTTGGCAAGACCCTTAAAACTGCACCTATTTTAATGTGCTTCACAGTTATCAGCGTTACTATACTTTATGTTAAGCAGATTTGTTTAGGATCCCTTAACTTCCTTTCAGGCTTCAGCTGCTTGCATTGCTAATTACTTGATTAAATAGCAAGCAACAATGAGACTACATGAGCAATCACAAATAACATTCAGTTAACACTGGTTAAATAGACTACTTACTATACAAACTACTTGCTGGAAATACAGTACATTATTAATTAAAATTTGAGAAACGGAGCGTTCCTTAGAAAAACTGATTACTATTAAAGAAACTATTGTTATTACAATTATTATGAACAATGAATAAACATTTGAGCAAATAAAACTTTTTAATATCCCATCTTAGGGCAGGTTTGAGATAACAGGTTTATACATTTATATTTGTTAGCATGGCAATGGATTATTTACTAGTTTTGTAGAACCAAGTGTAACAGCACCACCAACAGTGTAAGAAAAATACAAAGAATGGTGTGAAGAAGCAAGACTGGGGCTGAGACTCATGCAGCCGCGTCTGGTGATTACACCGAGTGAAATGCCCCGTATATTTTCTGTCCAAGTAGCTGACACATCATTAGCAGTTACTGAGAAGGTGAATGTGAAATACAGTCACAGACATAATAAAAGTGAATAATGTGAAATTATTTACACTGTTATAGAAAGGGTTCCAACTTTTGCATTTAGCACATTTGGTATTCTGATAAAACATGGAATGAAGCCTGAAGACTTACAGACTTGAAAAAATATATATAAATATTGATACACACCGATCAGCCATAACATTTAAAACCAGTAACGGGTGAAGTGAATAACATTGAGTATTTTATTACAATGGCACCTTTTAAGGGGTGGGATATATTAGGGTTAAAGGGAACAATCAGTTCATGAAGCTGGTGCATTGAAAGCAAGAAAAACAGGCAAGTGTAAAGAGCTGAGTGACAAGGATCAAGTTGTGATGGATAGACGACTGGGTCAGCACATCTCCAAAATGGCAGGTTATGTGGGGTGTTCCCAGGATGCAGTGTTTAGTACCTACCAAAAGTGATCCAAGGAAGGACTACCAGTGAAGCAGTGACATGGTCATAGGCACCCAAGGCTCACTGATGCTCAATCTGATAGAAGAGCTACTGTAGTACAAATTAGAACAGAATAGAATAGCCTTTATTTGTCATATATACATTACAGCACAGTGAAATTCCTTCTTCACATATCCCAACTTTGGAATTTGGGGTCAGAGAGCAGGGTTGGCCATGATACAGCGCCCTTGGAGCAGTGACGGTTAAGGCCCTTGCTCAGTGGCTCTACAGTGGCAGCTTGGCAATGCTGGGGCTTGAACCCCAATCAACAACCCAGAGCCTTAACCACTTGAGCCACCACTGCCAATTTGCTGAAAACATTAATGTTGGCTACAATAGAAAGGTGTCAGTGCATTGCAGCTTGCTGTGTATGGCGCTGTGTAGCTGCAAACCGCTCAGAGTATCCAAGCTGAAGCCTGTCCACTGACGGAAGAGCATATAGTGGGCATCAGAACTAAACCATAGAGCAATGAAAGAAGGTGGCCTGGTCTGATGAATCATGTTTTCTTTTACATCATGTGGACAGCCGGTTACGTGTAACTTTGACATGTTCCACCTACCTAAACCTTCAAGGCAACAATATTCCCTAATGGCAGTGACAGGATAATGCTCCCTGGCACACTGCAAAACTGTTCAGGAATACTTTGAGGAACATGACAATGAGTTCTGTTGACTTGGCCTCCAAATTCCCCAGATCCCAATCCAATCGAGCATGTATGGGAGTTTGCTGCACAAATAATTGTGATCCATAGAGACTTCACTTCACATCTTACAGGACTTAAAGGATCTGCTGCAAACATTGTGGTGCCAGATACCACAGCACACCTTCAGAGGTCTTGTGGAGTCCATGCCTCGAAGGGTCAGAGCTGTTTTACTGGCAAAAAGGGGATCTACCCAATATTCGGCAGGTGGTTTTAAAGTTATGGCTGATTGGTGTATATTTATATTACTTACAACGTGTATAATATATGAGGGCATGGTATGTGTGAAAATTCAGTAACTTTTAAAGTCACTGGGATTTTTGAGACATTAAAGAAAACCTTATTCAATAACAGTCTGGGTCACCAGATTTCAACCCAAATGAAGTCTTATGGGAGGTGTAGGCTTTTCCCTCACCCCCCATACCTATATACTAAATGGTGGAATTTATTGTTTCACCCCAGCAGTAAAGCTCCACACCTCTGCAGAACCTATGCCAAGGCAAACTGAAGCTGTTCTGGTACCTTGTGCTCTATTAAAATACTTGCTGTTGGTGTTTCCTTTCCCTGTTTCCTTTAGTTTGGGAGTTTACCTCCATCTAAGCGAGAACTCACAGAAGGCGTCTCACAGCTCTATATGAAGTCTGTGTGTTCTTGGTGTCAGAAACACAGTTTTTATATTTTTTTATTGGCTGTTTCTGTTCAGAAACCTGTTTATTTTTGCATAATGATTTCTTAACTACTTTGACCTTGTCAGTCTGCAGGATTAAATGTTACCGCTGTTAGCTGTCATAAGAAAGTGGAAAGTTTCTGGTGGCCTGTGTGATTACATATTACAGCATTAGGTCTGTGGAACAAGTGAGTAGCACAGCCTTCCTTTATGTTTATAGAGAAAACCTTGCAAATTGAGTCGATGAAACACTAAATGAGTCATGGCCAAGAGTTTTTAAACTAAGAAACCACTGTCTTATTTAGTCAAAAGGAAGTTTTAAACCTCACGGTAAAATAGATGGTGGTCACTGGGATATGAATGAAATTATAAGTTATCATAATGACCAGCTTAACATACAGACATCACAGAGTGGTAAGACACCATCTGCTCCAGTTCTCATTTTCATAAAGTTGATTTTAGAAAAAGATAATGTAGCGCATTTGTTTTAAGACTTGCTAGATTAAGGGATTGCAGATCTCTTGTATTGTATGGTATAACAGTTCAACAAAGTAACACTGGATATCTCATGTAAATTATTAAAATAAATCAAACTATCTCTTTTGCAGCACTTTATGCATTTTTTTTAAATTTATGTGAATAAACTCTTTGCTTGTTTGTTTAGGATTTGTTTACTGATATCACATCTATCTATCTATCTATCTATCTATCTATCTATCTATCTATCTATCTATATCAACAGATATATTTTTTAGTCATCTACGCATCCCTATTACTACCCTATATACCCTATTACTATTATTATATTATTACTATTATTATTATTATTATTGTTGTTGTTGTTTATCTTTTTATTCATTTTTTAACCCTAAAGTTTGACATGGACTATAACAAATGCAAAAAAGTTTTTATGAATGCTGCTGACTACTGTTCAAAATATGCAACAAATCTTTATCTGTCATTTACACCAGCTGCTTTTATTATAATTTTATTACACATTATAACAGTTAAAAATGTATAATAGGATTTCAGGATATTCACCTTCAGGACATGGTACCACACAGAGGCACCGGCACACTCAATATGGAAATCGGTGTAGCTGTCCTTCACGCAGATCAGACAGTATTTGGTGACTTGGGGCTTCCCAAGCAGAGCATCATCAGGCCAGTAGTTAGCCACCCATGACAGCCTCCTCACAATCTGCGGACTTTCAACAATACTTGCCATTCTGGGGAAAAAAAGACACACGGAATACAAAGACAAAATGTGCCTTACATTAGTGACTGTATTGCATTACATTCGTGTCTAGTACAGAGAAAGAGAGTCAATTTGTAGCAGAGGCTGCACAGTACAGCAATTTGTATCCTTCAAAGCTAAAATATTTACAATTAACATGACCTTGATTCACACAGACGTTTTAGTTTAGTTTATACTTCTTTCATAGACAGTGTGAATTTGCATTTTGTAAGCAGTTCACTAACATGTGTTCAGTGCCACAAACTCTTTTCAGGGGAAAGCAGCTAATGCCTGCTCAAAAAGTCACTACAGGTCACCAGGTGAGATCATGAGCTAATTTCTACATTCACTGAATCATCAAGAACGAAGCAGTATGCAGGTGGGACCAACCATTCATATGCTGTGATGCAAGCTGGAGAGCAATATCAAGCACAGGACAGTCATAACGTCTGCTCAAAAATCTCACAAGTTTTGACCCTAGGCTTTTTTATTATTAAAGTCACTAACACAGACTAAAAGTACACCAAAACTGCTCAGTTGGCAGCACTGCATGTGTTCATCCCTACATTCCTATAGTCATACTTATCTTGTGATTGCAAGAGATCGATCAAACACCGAAGGATGCAAACACTTCTATACATTTTTATTTACGCTTGAGTGCAAACAAGTCAAAAGATGTAAAGAGCAGGTAATGTATAGTTTGTCAGTTTTTATTTATGTCAGGACAGTACGGACAATTCCTGCTATATTCTTACACTGTTGCGCTCACCTTGTCTGTGAGAATTCCAGATTGATGACGTTTAACACCTTCTTTCTGTTTGTGCTGTAATAATAATCCACAAATTCTTTTAACTTCATCTTGCTGTCTGTCTGTTTGGTGACATCCACAACATCCACAGGAACATCTGGCCCTGGAGTAAGAAAGAGAAACATTTCAGTACCATTGATTATGATTTATAACACTGATTCAGCAGAAACTCAGGTCAGGGTTAAACATTTATGATGCACTGGTGCCCTCTAGTGGACACGACTGAGGTCAGATTTAAAGGATATTAAAGGACTTTAAAGGACAGATTTAGAGGACTGCTTGTAAATGATGTTCAGATAATAAACTACTGTTTTATTTTATTTTATAAAGACAAAATAGAATTTCTTCTTGTTTATATTTAAACTATATTTTAGGTATATTTTGGGTTCTTACCAACATAGTTTTCGACATCACTGACGTAAAAGGTGGGAGCAGGCATGGTCATCCCGAGCCCCTCTTTCTTCTGGATCAGGATGGGCTCGTTGAAGCCGTTTTCTTCTAGATAGTCCAAGGTCAGCTGATTCCCACTGAGCTTGACCACCACATCCTCTGAACTGCAAGGAAGCACATCATGCACATTTTGTAAAATCTATATAATATTCTTGTATGAACACTACAGAAAATTTGTCTGTCTCAGTGGGAATGAAGTGACCTGAAACCTCAAACATTTAACGCAACAAAATAGTTCTACAATCAGAAATATTGTATTCAAAGACAATGACAAAAAAAACATTAATAATAACAGTACATGATTAATTGATAAAAAATTGCTCAAAAGCTACTGACTAACTTTAAACACACACACACAATGGCAAATTTAAATACTCTTTAAAAACATTCAAAGGGGCTCTATAGAAGAAAATAAAAAAACAATCTCCATTAGATTTACAATGTGAACAAGAAATAATTAAAAGAAGTTGACTACATGATCTGTATGGCAAAGAGCTCACAGATTTACCCTATAGTCTGTAGTTGGTGGAGGAAACTGGAAACCCCTGAATCACAAGGAAGGCAAACTCTGCATACACAGGGCAGAGCCAGGAATCAAACCCCCAGAGCAAGGATGCTTAACCATTAAGCCACTGTTCCCTCTCCCTTTCTTATTGTTCAGAGTAGAATCATTCATTTTCATATTCATAATTGCCAAGAAATTTGGCGAGCCAGCCAGGAGGGCAGTAATCCAGAGAAGTGGTACAGAACGGACTGCCCGTGTAGGGAGAGGACTGCTGGCCACCATAGGGAAAAGGTAAACACATAGCCGGGTTTATCCTGCATTACTAGTAGTGATTTCCCTGCCTTTGTAATTTGATGTTAAAGTATTATTAAATCAATTTTTTCTTTATTGGCTGTAAACACCTATAGTCTGCTGTATAATATGTCAGTATACTATTATTCTAGTTTATCCTATCCTATTCTATTCTATTCTCGTCTGCATGACCTTGCTCTTTTTCTTTGCACAATCATCCTTTGAGATCAAAATTATGATCAAAGAGCGCCATCCATTGATGGTAAAGAGGCACTGAAAACTTGCACTGTGCTGGGTCTATGCATTATTAATACACAATATCAATAAAAAATAAAGTAATCTTGAAAAGTAAAATTGAGCAAATGCCGCTGTACCTGGGGAACGTCCTGCTGCGCAGCTCCTTTATAAACACCTGGCTGCCATTCTGAACCGGTTTGACGTCTCCGCTTTGCCCTGTGTCATGTTTATTCCAGTTCTTTTTCTTTTTCACTGTAAAGAAAAGTGCCAGAGGCAGACAAATCTGGTTTAGCCAAAGTCCCTGGTTCACCCAAATTCCTGGTTTAACCTCACATTCCTGAGAAAAGGCATTGCAGTGGTGCATTCATTGAACTCAATCACTCATAAAAATATATCTTTCACAAAAAAAATCTGTGCTATTTTATATTCTATAAATAATTACATGCAACAGATGGAAAGACTATTAGACTTTTTAAGGAAGAGCTTCAGAGAGAAATAACTCAAAAATAAAAATAATTATGCTTTTAATAAACTGTAGAAATCTCGAGCAATAGGGTGTTATTTGCAAAGTCGGTTTCTGAAGACTGAATAAAAATTATTGTGTGTATCTTTTAGTATGAAAAACATAACACACAATACAGAAAGGGTTGCACAATATATTGTTGGTTAATAATACAAATTATAATTCGGATATCACGATGGGTGGGAATATACAAATAAGTCCGCTCACAAATCCCAAATTTAAAGTCAACATTGTGTGTTGTGAGCAGCTGGAGTTCCAGATAAGTGCTTCTTTAAGCTGTTGAGCAATCATAGCATTTACATAAATAAACAACAAAACTCTAGTCTCATCTTCAGATGCTTTCCCATGGCATATAGTGTGCCTGAAATCTCTTGCTCGTAATCCGGTAAAAGAAACTTTCAAAACACTGTAACACAATGAAAGTTTAGAAAGCAAATAGAGTTTCAAGCTTGTTAGACTGACGGTAGAAAGTACTCACATGTGGATTTGCCGTGTGTTTTTTCGCAGTTGGGGCAGTGGTAAATGTCAATGTCCGGTGCGTCATCCTCATCCACTCCCACACAGCTACAAAACAACAAAAATAGAAAAAGCCTCATGAAGCCTCATGAGATTTTTTAAAATGGACCAAAGCATACAAAACTCACAGTGTTTGTAAGCAAATTCAACTCTTGAGATTAAAAACAAGATATTTCATTAAAAAATAAGATCTACCCATACTTAGCTGTAACTATATCAAATGAACCTACACTAAACCATCAAGTTTCAATATATTTTGTAATATTCAAAGAAGCTGCTTGTCATTTTTGCAAATGCAGTGAAAATAACTGACAAGCCTGCACATTTCTTCACAACCAATCATACTGGCTGTGCTGAAACTACTACATCCTGTGGTCGTTCGTAACATTTCAGCCTACATGAGTAATAAATTGTGAAAACAGCAAAAACAGTTACACCATTTGGACATACAGTAACTATTCATAATTTAATTAAAAAAAAATCAATAATGAACAAATAGAACAGAATCATCTTCAAATCACATTTTGCAGACACACCTATATTCACAGTGTACAACATGCAGTAATTATGTTATGTAGTGTGCAGAGTAAACACTCTGTATCATGCGCCAGCTGTCACTTCACACTGCTGTTACACTGCTGGTACAAAACCCCAGTCTTTGCTTCTGCACACAAGTATATCTGTTAACCCTTCACAAATAAATGTATGTATAAATGTATAAATAAATGTTGTATCAGCGAGAAATGCACACAAGCTTGTGATCACATGCACTTGTGATTAGACATAGTTTTAAAATATCACATGAAAACATGTTGATCAATAAGAATATACACCAGTCAGCCATAACATTAAAACCACCTGCCTAATATTGTGTAGGTGCCAAAGCATGGACTCCACAAAACCTCTGAAGGTGTGCTGTGGTATCGGGCATCAAGACATAAGCAGCAGATCTTTTAAGTCCTTTAAACTGTGAGGTGGGGCCTCCATGGATCAGACTTATTTGTCCGATACATCGCACATATGCTTGGATTGAAGTCTGGGGAATTTGGAGGCCAAGTCACAGCCTTAATTCTTTGTCACGATTCTTAAACCATTCCTGAATAATTTTTGCAGTGTGACAGGATGCATTATCCTGCTGAAATAGGCCACTGCTTCCTCATGGAAGGGACACACATGGATCCAGTTGTTCACATGTTGTAAAAAATAAAGTGATTCATCAGTCCAGGCCACTTGCTCCCATTGCTATATGGTCCTGCTTTCAGCAGTGGTCAGGTTTCAGCATGGCCACTCTGACTGGTCTGCAGCTACATAGAGCTATATGCAGCAATCTGTTATGTACTGTGTGCTCTGACAACTTTCTTTCATAATCAGCATTAATGTTATGGCTGATTGGTGTGTTTCTTCATCATGTTTTGATGTATAGATTTTTATTCGATGCATTGCTGTACATTAAACACACCCTTGGCTGAGCACCTCTGTGTCCAGATAAACTGGCTCTAATATCCAAGACAGAAAACAACAGAAGCCTGTAACTGTCGAGGAACTAGTCAGATCCATTGCAATGCAAAGCCGTGTTTCACATTTTAAAAGAATCTTTGAAATTCATTCTTTTATTTATCTTCAGTAACCACTTTATTCTGGTCAGGGTCTCGGTGGATCTGGAGAATATCCTAAAAGCACCAGGTATTAGGGAGGAATACATTTTGTCTTGGACACCAGACTATAGCAAGGATACACACACACACACACACAAACACAAACACACACACACCTTCACAGCTAGAGGCAATTAAGAGTCACAACTACACCTACGAGCATGTTTTGGGAGGTGAGAGGAAATTGGAAAGCCCAGAGCAAACACAAAAGGACACTGGGAGAATACTTCACAATAATTGAAGACAATAATCTGAGCTCAGAGTCAAGCCTGAAACCCTGGAACTGTAAGTTGGGTAGCTGGAAGACAATGCTACCCACTACATCGCTGCCACCCACTTTCATAACAATATGATTATTATGCATGTAGGAACCCTTTCAAAATGACTATTTAAATTAAATAGTTTGATGAAGAACAACTGCTACACAATTTGAATCAAAGTGTAAAACAAGTTCCTTGAAAGCTCATGAACTCAGTTGCACTTGGTTCATCTCTGCAGCTGTAAAAAGATGAGGGTTAACAGGACTCTCCATGTCCCCATGCAAACCTTCCACATTCCTGACAGAAGAGGGAGCCATACAGAAGTAAATATTGCCATAGGAGTCACCCATGTGGGCTACTCTCCAGCAGGATATTACTGCCATATGTGGAGGACAAAATATTATGTTCACTTCATTCATACATTTGGAAATGTGGACCTTAAAAATGTAATAAGTGGGTGAAACCCTGTATGAGGATAAATAATACGCACTCTATTCGCATGTAGGAAACATGGGCCCTTAATCATCACTGTCTCAGAGAAAACAAGAACCTTCACCAGGAAATTCAGGACACAGCAAGTTAGTATCAAGCGTTCATCTCTCTCCTGCTCTAATCTTCCACTTTCACTTCTTTCGAAAACAACTGTTTGTTTATTTGGGGTTCTAGTTAAACCACTGCAGATATATACAGTCAACTGCACAATTTATGACATCCTTGGATAAGATTCGAGCTGCATTAGCTTCAACACACACTGAAATATAGCTAAATCTAACCATAAGTCTAACCTTGAATATAACCTCAATACAGAATATCACCTCGGGGCTTTTTTGTGTGGACTCTCCGCTTCAACTGTTCAAGTAGGGTTTAGGTAAGGTAACTCGGGAAGCGATGACAAAAGCCACCCGGCATACAGGCATATGTTTTGGATCAGTGTCATTTAACTGTAACTTACTGGCACAATCAGCTACATTTTCATTTAAAGTCTCCTGGTATTTCATGGAGTCACTGATGCCATGTATAATAACAAGGTTCACATCCTCTCATAGAACATCACAGATCCCCAACCATATTTAACTGTGAGGATTGGGTTCTTTTCTGTATAAAAACAAACCCTGTTCATATGCACATTACAGTTTCTACTGCAATGAATTTGACCGTGCTGGTCAAACTAGTCCAAGCAAACAGCGTTTAAAATGATTTTATAATAAACATTATCATTAAAATGACCTGTAAAGTGTTAGATTAGACTTCTTCGTATGCTTTCCAGTCAAAATATTCAGCCACATTTCTATTTCATCTGAAAAAAAGATGCAAGTTTTGACCAAGCTAAAAAAAAAACTTTCAGGAGCTTATCTAATAAATATAAATACTGATGTTAAATATATACTAGTTTAATGTTAGATGCTGTAAACATACACTGATGATTTTACCTTAACAAACTTCACACATAAAAAAAATATCACACATGTGAGATGCCGGGAAGGGGCGGGGCTTCCAGGCATTTCAGTTCATATAGGAGAGTTCAAATCACCTGGGTAAGCAAGATTCATATGTCTAATGGCTCATTTTTATTTAGGAAAACTTTCTGTGTATTTTATGAGTCATAACTCACAGCAGTGTAAAAATTTGAGGTTGGCATGCCTGCATTGCAAGTAAATGAAATAAAATTCCTGCTCTTGGCACGCCTTCCAAATATTCTGTTTACACAGAGGCGGTGTCTCATTCTGGATTTCGAGACTTTAGTGACTCTCAAATGGTACCATCTTCTGCAGATCTCCATGATGCTGGAAAACTCTAAACACCTTCCTCATCCTTTGCATAGTAGCAAAATACTTGTGTCCTCTTTCAGGCAAGTGTGTTACAGCTCCGGTTGTTTTAAATTTCTTAAATACTGCGCTAAGAATGGATGCAGATGCTGCCTGATTTAATGTAGGCCAACTCACTTATGCCTCATTTCATTTGTATACTCTAATGTCCTCCAAGCTGATGAATGAAAGGGAACTGGGTCTCTATGTCAGTGCATATTTATTCCCCAGTGAAACAGGAAGTCATGTTAACCATTTACGGTTTCTGAGAGACCTAGATGAAAATAGTTAAATATACAGAGTAGCATGCTTCACTTACATTTCGTTCATGAGAACAGGGGTACTAATACTTATATCTCATTTGATTTTGCTAAAGTATATATTTTGAGAATATTTTTATTGCATATTTTATATAGATATTTTCAGTGTGCAATGAAGCTAATTAACCATAAAGGCAAAACCTCAAAACTAAAATAAGAGTCAGGTCTAGAATTATCGGCACCGTTATTGAGCAAAGAAGGCTGCCAACCATTCTGAAGCGTCTGAAGTCATTTTGGAGGGAATGGACCGCTGCCTGTGCTGCACTGAGCGCTGAATCCTTCATGGTAATGCGTTTTCATTGCTCTTTTGAGCATCAAGAGAAGTCATAATAAAGAGCATGCTGCTGGAGAATCTCCAACGGCTGTCTAAAGTTAGCAAGATGGTGACTCCAAAATGCTTTTTATACATTACTAATGCTCACTTACAGCCGCGGCAGTAACAATAGCTCACAGGAACACATTTAATTAAGACAGAACTGCAATAACTGTTTTAAGTAACTGATAATTGCTTCCAACTGAGCAAGAAGATGAAAGTGAAACTATGATGAATCAACTAGGCAGTGTTTTTAAACGCTTCACCATTTAGGACCAGGTTGCTTTCCCTGTACTAATTATTATCATTAGTATACATCTTCCTGATCCACATGGCTGGTGCAGCTGGAGAAAAGCGTGTTAATAAATTATTCACTTGAGTGGCAAGTCTTTCCACAACAAAACAAACACAGTATCGGGAACAGAATTTGCACAAATACGGAATCTACAGGAGAATTGCAGCCTGTGGATTACTTTTACTCCCTGCATCGGCAGAAGACTTCCTTCTCCTTCTACTGAAACTGAAAATGCTTGATCTCAGACATAACAAGCAGTATTTTTCTGCTAGGGACTGTGCTGCATATTTTTTGACTCATTGCTGGTCACATGGGTGGTCACAAGGGAATAACAGTGAGAGTGACAACACACTTCTTTGAGATTTAGAACCAAATTACTCAACACTGGTCATGAATTTGAACTCCACTAAAAGCATTATTTCACCAATTAGCCTTCAAACCAATAGCAAAGTTATACCTTGGGGTGAGTTATTATTCTGGGAATCTGAGAGATTTTACTGGCAGTTCAACGTTTACATGCTATTAGTACGGTACATTGTTTTACTCTAATACTCTACTATTTACTCTAGTAATACTACTCTAATTACTTACATGACTACAGAGTTATCTTACTATGTACAGTATGTACTTCATGTACTCTCATTACATTCAATGCTCACTCAGCCTGCGCAAACAAACACTCTCCGACTCAGTTATGGGCAAAAGAGTGCATGTCTACACAGCTGATTATCATAGACTGGCACAACCATGGGTTAGTAACTCCAGTGATGTCATGAACTGATAAAAAAACTTCACCACTTATGATCATGGAATGTTCCAGCAGGGGTGGATAAATCAGTAGAGTGAGAGGCTGGGACTAGCCGAATTTCTATCCAGGCTATTTGTGGGGTTTATTTCTACCGTTGCCTGGTAGACAAGTAGCCTAAAGCAACCAGAAATAAAAATCCTCGACTTTTTATTTTGGTATTTAGTAAAAGTGTAATGATACACAAAATGCAAATGGTGTCTAAATGCACTATATATTTTATGTACATCATGGATCAGCAGTGCCTGTCATTTAGCTTCATCAAAATGTGTTAAGTGATATAAGTGCAATAACCCAAAGGTAATAGTGACAGTGTTTGTGTGATTGAGTCAGAATCATCAGAAGCATAGAACAGCATTATATAGAAGCAGATAATGACAATAACAAAAGATTTGCATTGGTATTAAAATTTTAACATGGCTAATTAAGCTGTAGCTCTTTGGCCAGGCCATAATATCAATCCCAAATCTCAAATAAGGCAAAAAAAACCCTGAAAGTGTAAAAGACTTTGGCAATTCTTTAAGCTGGATAAAATTAGCCAAGAAAGGCTGCCTGAATTAAGAAGAGAGAGAGATACTCTCTCTCACTCACACACACACGCACACACAGACACTCTCTCTCGCTCTCTCTCTCTCTCTCTCTCTGTTTGTGCATATGCGTGTGTGTGTGTGTGTGTGTTATTAGTGCCAGCTAGTATGCTAGGAAAAGCCTGTTTTTGTTTTTTTAACAGAACTTCATTTGAGCTACTGTTTCAGAGGAGGTCTTGATTAGTTTTAAATGTTTATTTCTCCTCATGCAATATAAGCAGCATTTTATGTTAATGATATTGTTTACTATACAGACATATCAAATTATCATAAAATATAAAATGCATTATCATTACACTCCTAGTATTTAGTTTTGTCTAAATGTCAACACATTTCACGGTGGTGACACATTTCAGTGCTGTTACTATACCACTGCCTGCTACACTCTAGACTCAGCTGAGTGTTCTGGCTGACGGCTGAATGATTTTTCTCGCTGGATTAATTAGCGGCAAGGTTGACCAACCATCTTTTTATAATGTGGTATATGCAGGTATGTGGAAATACTGACAAATACAATAAAGTTCAGCACAAACGTCACAAACAACTTTCCTGCCATAATCAAATCAAAACCACACAAACAATATCTCTTACATGCAATGTCAGAAAAGGAAACACAGCTAGAACGTCGGCCCATGGCTTGCTAGCACAATTCATGATGTCAAAATGAAGCAACTGTTATAAAAGATGTATTACAGACTAGATGGTTTCCCTTCGCATGTACCAATGTGTACCAATAAACTAGCTAACTTGCCTGCCAAATGTACTGAAGTAATGCATTGAAAACAACCCATTTTAACCTATTTATGTTTGCAACCTAAATATTTTGGGACTAACTAACTAAAACATGGGACTGGGCAGCACACTAGATCTTTTACTTGTATGGTGAGCTAGTTAACAGTATGCAAAAATACATTATCGTCATCTTTGGCCCAAAATGAACTAATGTTCTACATTGTGTAGTCTTATTCTTCTTAGTTTTGCACTGGAGCTACGATAAATCTGGAATGTATGGGTACTGTATGGATACATTCATTTTAATGTATGATTTTGTTTTCTGGTGTATTTAATAAATGTACATTTGTTCCAACGTATTTTTTTCTATGAATTTGCTCGGTGTTAAATCTGCCTTTAAAACCACAGGTTATGGATTTGAGATTTTTAAACTACAAAACTACATTAAATATAGATTTTATGTAAACTAGGCCAAAGGTGAAGCATCCAGGACTCCCGGGGAAAAGTATACATTTTCAGTGGGTTGAATTCACCATTTAGCCAATAGCATATAGACATCTGACACGATCCGTGTAGTGAAGAGTTGTGGACTAGAGTTAAGTGGACAAGAGCTTAGGCTGGTAGCTGTTAATGATTGCCAGCAAACTAACATTAACTTAGAGTAACTAGCTGTAGTGTCAACTAAACAGTTACACTGGGCAAACCTGTTGAACATCTACATCATACACACTATTTGAGCAGAACACAAGTTTTTTATTTGTTTGACCACTCTGAAAGAGGGTTTTTTTTCCCTTTGGCCTAATTTATAGAAGTTCTATATTTCTGTGAATTGGAATTTTGAGATTTCCATTTTTTTTTTTTATTTGAATTTAGGATCATTATAATTTTTTTAACATCCATTTATAACATAATTTCTATGGTAGGGTTAGGGTTTGGAAAACATAGCTCACCCCTAGCAAAGCACAGAAAAAGAATTGCCATAATTTCTTTTATTTGTACCATAAAGTATATTTGATTTAATGTGATGTGTGTATATAGTTGAAGTATCCAAAATATTACTTTTGTAGGCTTCTGCTCCAACTCAATATTAATAAAATCCAAACTCACTCGCAATCACATTCCTTAGTCATTGCAAACTCACTTTAAACTACGTCAAGTTGTTCAGTACCTCAAAAAGACTTCCTTATCTGATTCCTGACACTGTATGACAGAATGACCTGCAAACACGGATAAGAGTACAACTTTGTTAGAAGTGATAGCGTTTATTAAAACTGTCTAATTAAATTGTATATCGTATCAATGTTTGATTAATTCGATATATCTATGGACTTATGAGGATGAATGAGTTAAACAGTGGATAAAGTTTCATTTTACTATAATAAACCTTAAGCTGGGGGAGCTAATGTAATCAACATTCGGTTTCAGTTCACCACATAGATTCTATCATGACAATAAAAAAAAAAACAAATATTGAAAGAGCAAAATGTTTGAACAGACAACCGTTCAATTCAGCTTCTCCTTGGTTGTGCTTGCAATTACCGGCAGCCTTCCATGATTCACATACACTACCATTTACATTACTACACCGTGTGGCACATTCATTTGGGAATTGTAAGTGTAGAAAATAAAAAATAGTACATAGGAAAGTACACAAGGTTTGCGACATCACATGAAAACACTGCATTATCAGAAAAATATTGAAAAACTCACAAGTTCTCACAAGTGAATTCTCACTAACAAGTCCTACAGTATCTGTGCAAAATATGAATTATGTAGTAACTTATTTATTAGCTATGTAAAACATATGTTTCCAATTTATTTCGTTATCTTCAGTAACAGCTTTATCCTGGTCAATGTGGTGTTGGATCTGGAGCCGATCCCAAGAACAAAGTGTGTGAGGTGGGAATGCACTCTGGATAGGACACCAGGCCATTGCAGGGCACCATGCTCAAGGGGCAGTTTAATGTGGGCAATTCACCTACCAGCATGTTTTTGGACAGTTGGAGGAAATTGAAAAACATGGAGGGAACCCACATGTAAGGGGTGAAAAGACAGTAACCTGAGCTCAGGCTCAAGGCAGGAACCCTGGGGCTGTGAGCCAGCAACACTACCTATTGCACCACTGTGTCACCTATATCACATATAACAGCTTATTTTAGAATTTATTACACAGTCTTTAAACTCTTGAATATTTAAACCAGCCTTCTGCTGGCAGCCATTTTTCAGTGGTAAACTGGACTAAAAAACCTAACATAGATTTGCTTTGCAGTATAAGATTACAGTAAGCCTATGGCCGCCAAGACTACACTGTTGGAATATAATGACTCAAGTGTGATATACAATGCAATGTTGAGTGTCTCACATATACCAATCAGCCATAACATTGACTCTTGTGCCACGTGCTCCAGCTGTCCAGCATGGACTGTACAAGATATCAAACTTGTTTGTCCAGCACATTCCACAAATGCTCGATCAGACTAAGATCTGGGGAATTTGGAGGAAAGTCAACAGTTGAAGTCTTAGTCATGTTCTTCAAACAATTCCTGAACAAAAATGTGGCAAGACCCAGATCTGATACTCACATGCCCACTGTAGGCTCTGGTGGTGGACAGGGTTCAGCATGGACACTCTGACCATTCTTCAGCTACACAGCCCCATACACAGCAAACCTTTCTTTCACAGTCACCATTAACCGTTTCAGCAATTTGTGCTACAGTAGCACTTATATGGGATCAGATCAGGCGGGCTAGCCTCCACTTCCTATGCACTTCAACAAGTATTCAGTGACATGACCCTGTCACCAGTTTCCTACGTTTGGTATGTACTAACCACTGCATACCAGGAACACCACTGCTGTTTTGGAGATGCCCTGTCCCAGTCATCTAACCATCACAATTTGTCCCTTGTCAAAGCCACTCAGTTCTTTAAACTTGCCCATACTTCCAGCACATCAACTTTGAGAACTGACTGTTCACTTGCTAATATATAATATATCCCACCCCTTTGAAAGGTTTAAACCAATCTTATTTACTTCACCTGTCAGTAGTTTTAATGTTATGACTGATCAGTGTGTAATATGAAAATTCTATAATATTCTACTTGCAGACTAAATACTAGTATTTTGTTCAGAACTGCTTCTCTATTCCATTATACTCCATGTCCTGTCTGCTCTTTGGAAGGCTCTCGTGTCCTACAGTGATTAACAGGTTGCCACTGTATGTTTGTATGTGTTTGTGCTTATAAACTCACGGTTTTAATAAATGGTTATTTGTTCATCTTTGTTGATTTGGTAGCTTCCAGAGACAGGATGTGCAGGTTGAGGTTAGGTTTGTTTGCAAACTAGACTCAAGGAGTTTAATTAGGCAGGTTAAAGAATAGTTTCACTTGTTACGACACATTAATGCTCATTAACGCTTGTAGATTTGCCTGGTATTTTTTGGGATGACTGTCTTTTTAAATGAATTCAGTAACCAAACCTGGAAACATGTACGAGTTAAAATGAGTTAAACTCCACATAATGCACTTCTCTGTTATGAAGGCATGAGCTGCAGATAATAAGCTTCTCTTGTTGTTAATGGGATACACCTCAGAGTCTGCAACGCACAGTTTCTCAGACTGGCTCTGTGCCCAGCAGACTGAGACGGGGATAGAAGCGATGATGTCATTCATTGCTACCTCAAAACAAGGAGTCACACAACAAACAGGACCACGCAGGGCTGAGCTAAAAAGCTGAAGGCTGCAGAAATCTGCTTTACTCTGACGCAACCACTGTAAGAGAATATGTCTTTCAAGGATTTGAATTGCTAATGGTAGTATGTCATTGTGAATGGACTTGTGTTATAATCTTGAAAACATTACGGCATTCATTCAAAGGGATCTGTCAGTTCTGTGAGCCAAAGCAGTAATACAACAAGCACAGGAATAACTCAGTGGTTAAGACGCTATGCTTGTGACTGTATGTTAAGATTCCATGTACGCTAGAGAGCAACCCAAACACAAAGACTTGGAGGTTCCACAAAACTAATGTAAAATCAGCGATGGTGGCTACGTCTACATCTGGTATTGCACAGGAAACCTGATGCAGTGTTTCATGGTTTTGCATAAGCAGCACTTCTGAGCACACTTACAGCTCGCAAATTAAATTTGAGTAGGTGATTAGTTGCAATGTGATGCGACGAAGGTCACATATCACTATAATTAGAGTCAACAAACACATCTGCAGATCTGGAATGTCAGGTAATAATCAATCAGCGTGTAGTAAAGAAAATTCATGAACAACATGTGTTATGGAGCGGCATCACTTATCAGTGGTTTTATTATAAGACATTTTTAGCTTTTAAATATATTGGTCCTTGTGAACTGTGTAAACTGTTGCAGATTTAAGCAAATAAGGTAGATGTTTTTTTTACCCAAAAGCCTTTGGTGAAGAATTGTTTTAACAAAATTTTTACCTGTTCACCGTAGTTGTTAGTCAGTGGAAACATTACATAAATGCATTAGGATATTATTTAAAGCAATAAAAAAAAAAATCATAATCACTGCTCCTAAGTGGAGCAACAGAAAAGCATTTGTCCTGTCACTAGGAGCTTGCAAGTTCAAATCTCCATGATGCCACAGCCATCTGTGGAAAGGAGCCAAGGGAGCAAAACTGGCTTTGTGCTCTTAGTGGGCAGGGTGGCATACTCTATCTGCTGTCAGTCACAACGTCACTAGCCATTCGCTGGCGTATGTGAGCTCATGTATGCCAAGGACAGCAGATAGCACGTTCCTTGGAGTGTGTTACAATGCCCTGACACAGCATGGGCGGCAGATTGAAAAAATTGTGGTCGCTTTTGGATGATACGGGCAAGCAGGCTATTGGCTGAGGATTTGCAGGTGACTAATTTTGGGGGAGAAAATGTGTGTGTGGGGGGGATATAAATTACAAATGCAACTAGGTGTGTATCAATGTGTGTGTGTGTGAATAGTTTACCCTCATAGTTTCCCTGCTGGGCTATTAAAAGATATTAGATTTTAGCCCTCCCACCTAATATCACAACCAGTCATCACTGGACACCAACATTATCATAACCTTATGATTTATGAGTGGTAGCTAAGTGGTCAAGGTGTTAGACTACTGATTGGAAGGTTGTGAGTTCAAATCCCAGGTCCAAGTTGCCACTGCTGGGCCCTTGAGCCCTTGTATAAAAAAAATTAGATAAACGTAAGTCGCTGTGGATACGAATGTCTCCCAAATGCTGTAAATGTAAATATCCTAAGAATAATAAACTACATATAATCGTCAAAACTCTATACTGTCACTGCACACACCCACACAGTCCTAACTGAAGACACAGAATAAGTGTTCCCTAAAGTTCAGTCTCACACCCAGGGAGTCAACACTGTTGTTGTTAACACATTAGTACTAATAAGTAAGGCTGCACTTGACACTGTAAGGGTTTATTAAACCCACTTAATGTTTATTCAACATTGCAGGTGTCAATGCAACACATGAATAATGAAATAAACCCTGGGCTACTCAACTGAATAGCATAAAACAGATCAAGGCTTCACGTTCACTAAAGACAGAGTCAGGCTGCTTTATCTGTCTGTTATTGGTCAACCGTGTCTACACAACAATGTCTGGAAAGATGCTGAAAGTGTGAGGAATGAGCAGGACAGATATAGAGACAGATCCGGGACAATTCAGTCAGTTTCTGTCTTCACAAACCATCAGACATGCATTACGCAGCATCATGTAAAGTACACACAGGGCACACAGGGCCAGGCCATTGTCTGACCAGCACAATAACTCATGTGTCACGTGTGTCCATGAAGCGGTGTCTTTATCAGGCTTTACTGAGACCGTCCACGTTCGCTATGCGTTTTTAAAGCCTAATAAGGTGGATCGGCAGCTTTAACGATATCGTTACAGGGCACTAAGCCCCTCGGGCACTAAGCATTTACCACCACCACCACCCCCTTTAGAGTCATGTTGGTAGTTAAAAGCAGCCCATCAAACAATTTAGGACACAGTTTGTTGCTAATTTCTCCAACTACAGCAGGAAAAAAACCACAATAATGTAATCAGGGTTTTCAAATGATCAGCAGACTTTTATTTCCCCCCTAAAGAACACACGGATCAGCAAAGGGTTAAAATAGGCGCGTAAATGTCTCTCTCTCTGTCAATGAGCTGTAACTCTCCTTCAACTGTTTACATGAACAACACGCTCTTATAGGGGAACCTTCACCATCTAAGCGGGCTCGCGCGCAAAAACGTGTCTGCATTCTTCAGGGACACCAATCCGGGAGATAATATAAATATGAATTTATATATATTTATATATATATATATATAAGCAAATGACTTCCATTATTGCGGCGGACTGAACTCATTTCATACGACAAGCCTACACACCGCTGTCAGTGGACGGGTTCCGGTGCCCACACGTTTAGGCTCCGCTGGCAGCGAGCATGAGAAGCGGGACTCATTTGCTAAATATAATCGGTTCTGATCGATAAACATGTGTGTGCGTGGCTGTGTAGTGACAGAAGAGCTATGATCGTGCAATCTCTGGCACAAGTAGCCTATTATTCCTCCAGCACGAAGCGACCCGTGTCCTCATAGGAGAGCGAGGGCAGATTCTAGGCTATATAAATAACCGTGTTTCAAACACAACGAGCCTCCTAAGACATATCAATATTTAGGTAAATATGCGGATGGATCTACATAAATATCAGCTGGAAATGAAACGCAATGAAATAAACGGGAGCCACAGCAGGAACCCACTGCTCTCTGCTCTCCCCCGACAACACTACAGGAGTCCATACACGCCAAGTGTACGGCCAAAGCGCACAAAAAGCCCCAAATACACGAGCCATTCCCGCTATAGCACTAGAAACGACAAAAAAATACAGTCGAAGCTGACAAAATGTTGACCAAAATGTCTATAGAAAGACAGCTAAATGTAACTCCGCCTTCTTCTTCGAGCGGCCTCTCGCGCTTTTGGGCGAACACAAACGTAGAGCTGTTATACCGCGCGAGTAAAGCACACAAGGACGAAATAGAGGCACATCCGTACACAATTCGGAAATATTAAAAATGATATAAAGTCGTTACCTGCCGTGAAACCAGTCTTTGCAGGCATCGCATTCGATCATGAACTGGGTTACGTCGTACGGTAATCTGCAGATGCAATACACTGGTACAGTCGCCATGTTAGCTCAGTTCCCAACAGCGGCGGAGGGAGATAGAAGGAGAAAGAGAAAGAGACGGGGGCAGCAGGGAAGGCAACCGACACGGCAATATGAAGACCGTCAGCACGCTCGCGCCTCCGCCGTCCAAGCATTCATACTCGAGCAGATCCCGAATCACGCACACAGGCTGAATTATTCCGCGAGCGCATCGCAGAGGTTACAATGTTTCCTGAAGCGCAATACCGCGTGCATGCCCCCTGGTGACTACACTCTACTGTAGTGTGTCCGAAAAGCATAAGACAATGTAGCTATGTTTTCCTTATGATATCGCTCAGGCGGGCTTTCAGATGAGTGTATGGCATTAGTGCGGCTCCTTGCGGGAGGTTTTGGGGGCGGTTAGAGCGCGAGATCTCCCCGCGAGCGTCTGCGCCGGTGCATTGAATGCAGGCTTCATCACCGGAGAAAACGGCGGAACCGTTCGCCGAGCTCACCGTCAGCTCTGCACACTGACTGAAGTCGTGGGGGCTGGATGAAACCGAACGCGCGAGCTTATTTGCAAATATGACCGGCATTATACCATATTGGAGAAAATGACTGGCGAGCCCTATGAATAGCTACTATACACACACACACATTTATGTTACAGTTAAACTTCCTATCATTCATATATATATATATATATATATATATATATATATATATATATATATATATATATATATATATATATATAGTTTAACTGTAAGGGTCCACAATATTTAATATTTAAATATGTGAAATAATATTCTGACTATTTATTAGACCCACATTCATTTTTATTCATGAGCTTTCCACCAACTAAGCACATTATGTCCCAGTTGATACTGATATAAAAATGGAAATTGTGTAGTCTTATTATGAGTGTATTAAGCACTAAAATTTTAGGGGGCTGTAAAACACTAGATTTTAAGCAAACTTCACTAGGATCCCATGTAAGCACACATCTGCTCATTCTTGCAATTATCCAATCAGCCAGTCATGTGTCCGCTAATCAGCAGCACGATGCATAAAATCATATGCCGATACAGGTCAAGAGCTTCAGTTAAAATTCACATCAAACATCAGAACAAAGACTATTTTGGGGGGAAACAAATAAAATAAAATTACATTAGCAGAGTTGCATGAATGTGCACACCCCTCACTCAGTCTTTCTGGGGACGAGTCTATCAGCATGACACAACCTGACTTGGTAGTATTTCCCCCCTCTATCATACAGAAATATTTTAGATTGTAATGGCATGTTCTGTCTCCAGCCTGCTTCAGGTCACCCCACAGATTATGAGTTGAATTCAGGTCTTGGCTCTGGCTAAGTCACTCAAACACATTGATCTTTGAACATTAAAGCCATTCTTTTGGTGATTTGCATGCATGCTTTGGGTCATCGCAGTACTTTCATCCTCAGCTTACTAGCAGACACCTGAAGGTTTTCTACTAAAATCTAAAATTCCCTCCACATTTACAAAAGCTCCAAGAAAGTATTGGTCAGATAGTCAGGCAGTTTATTAATGTTGCTATATTCTCTTGGCAGCCTCCCTGGTAAGTTTATGTCCTGCCCTGTTCTTTGTAATGTCACTGTTAGTGCTCCATTTTCTCCATTTGCTGACGATGACCTTTACAGCATTCAATGGTACATCTAATGTTTCAAAAATTCTTTTAGACCCCTCACTTTGAGTGATACCTTTCATCAAATGAGACACCATGTCTGCTTTGTAAGCTATTTGCAGTCCATATTTGTAAGAATATAAATGAATAGGTTTGTGGTTTGTGCCCATAGGTGATACTGTTGCCTGTGATGTCTGCTAAAGTGTACGAGCCCTCAGTCCAGCCTCTCTCAGCCAATTACATTTGAGCACTGATGGAAAGATTTGTGTTTCTGGTGTTATGCAGCTGTTGCCATCCTTCATGCATGATGCAGGTGTGATGTTCAGATGAACCAGTCCTTTGCAGGTGTAACACGCAGTCTGCAAAGGTGTGAGGATGCTCCCTGTAGCACTCTTTTAGGTGTCTCACGCTACAGACATTGCAGTTTATTACCCTAGCCACATCTGCAGTCTTCATGCCTCCCTGTAAGCATGCCTGTGGTACATTCACACAGGTTAGCAGACACCCTAGGCATCTTTTCAGTGTTTTTTTTTAAAGAATCAGTAAAAAGGCATCTTTAGTGTCCTAAGTTATTGTAACTGTGACCTAAATTGTTTACTGTCTCTAAACTGTAAGTGTATTTAATGACTGTTTCACATGAAGGACATGTGTTAATTGTTTATATATACACACACATTATATACAATATATACAGTGTGTGTATGTATATATATAAAATTTTTATATATATTTAAAAAAAAATTGTTTTTTAAATATTTTGTATATACTGTATATATAGTGTGTATATATATATATGTATGTGTATATATATATATATACACACATATACAGCTCTGGGAAAAAAAAATAAAAGACCAGTGTAAAATAATCAGTTTCTTATGGTTTTTTTCTGGTTTGTGACCATCCATCTTCCTCTTGATGACATTCCAAAGGTTTTCAATAGGGTTCAAATCTGGAGATTGGGCAGTGGTCTCTTATTTTTTTTTCCAGAGCTGTATATATAAGTAATATGCAAGTGAAGCTTCTGAAACTATTAGTACAAGCTTTCTTTCTACTTAGTTTCCATTAATGCAACATGTTAACAGTGATTATATCTGAATAATTTCCCCATAATCCAATACCATGAGCCCCAAATCCTGAGCTTTGTGCTCCCAGTGAAACATATACTGCAGTTTGATACTGCACATACTTGCTGAATCTCAGCACAAATGGCATTTGTCTAAAATAGGGAGTTTAAAATCACAGGGGAAAATTGCTTCTCTTCAATCTAAATAGCATAAGTGAATCATTCATCTTCATTTACTCATTTGTCCCCGTCAAGACTATGAGGCATCCAGAGCCATTCCTGGTAATCCTAAGTAGAAGGCAACTTGGTGATAAAATTATTTAACATTTTGGATTTAATACAAATGAGTAAACGTAAGACACTTAAAATGCAGAGGCGAAAAAATGTCCACACACAAGAATTATACTAAAAGAATAGACTTTTATTAAGCATTGTAAGTTGCATTCAATTTCCTTCAAATACATCACACCACAAGCCATCAACAATCACTCAAACCCAACAGTAGATCATTCTTTGACACCCCATGAGTAAGGAAGAAACTCCGGTCAACTTACATTAAGGTAGCCTATTTAGTCTTGCGGGCAGGGGGAATACACCATATTTCTGGTCACTAATGTGCAATGGAAGGCGTCAGGAAGATTAGGTGGAAAACTTGAAGTAATGATTCTTATTCAGAAGTACAATAAGCTCTGAAAACACTAAACAAAACACCAAAATGATTCAAAAGATTATCTGCTGAGGCTAAACTCTCAAATGGGAAGGTCATATAATTTCACTGCTTTGTTTTCCAGCTAAGAAAAAGGGAGGGAATGGGAAGGGCTGTTCATTTGAAGACTGAAGCTTTTTTTTTTTTTAGTATTTTATTTTTCCAGAGATTTTTCTTTTTCCCCAGACATATGGTTGGCTAACTTGAATGCAGAAAACAGCAACAAAGTACAATAACGGATACAGAGATGGATGAGTATACCAGGGTTAACAATATTTAAAGTGGCTAGATAACATCTGATATTTTGGGAGTAAATGCAACAGAGGTCAATAATCACAAAAATTTAAGGTTAGCGCAAATCAGTTACTGACTAACAGTTAACACCTTTTTAAGGACTATTACTGATTATTAGCCTTTTTAAGATTTTGCAAATGGGCACAGTACTTGTAGAGATGGAAGAAAAAGGACAACATGCATAATAACTACACACCATTTTTAAAGTTGTGAACCATGCAAAATGCTGCGGAAACCATCATACTAATGTTCTACAATTGATTCAAGAAACCACACTAATATCAATCATTGATGCATGGCAATTCTTGACAAAGAAAAGAGTGGCATTTGTCGTTGGCTCTTTTGCATCTTTTCTGTGATTTTTCTGTTTCTTGACGTTTCATACGACGCTAGTAGCATGACACTGAGATCATCAGAACTAAGCTGCAGTATTTATACTAGTTACTTTATTTCCAAACAATTCTGCACGTTTTAGCTAAACCCACAGCGATGACCCAGTGAGAAATGTGTTCTTGCTTCTCTCTTCATTTTTCTGTTGTGAGTTTCACTTCTCAAAAGAAAAAAGCATTTACTGTGACAACACAAAATCAGTTACAATGGCAAATATATATGGTGCCAACTATTGGTAAAACGTCTCAACATATGAGTATAAAAAGACTGCCAAAATGTGATATTTGGCTTCAGCAATTCAAGAGAATGTAAAATAAAATGTCTGCAGAAGCAGTTTGAGACAGGTAATTAGTGAGGAGGGAGCAGACGTAACTCCTTATATACTGGTAGTATTCTATAACTGGTATACTTTATATGTCTATGCTTTTATTGAGAAATAGCATCATTAACCTGTACTTGCTTGCTGACATCAAAGAGGGATTCCCAAACAAAGAAAAATAATAATTCATACAGTAAGTCCTCATTAATCACTTTTTCGGAGAGGAGGGAAAAAAAAAAAAAAAGTACACCAACTGTAGGCTTTCCATCTTTCCAGATTTTCCTTATCCCTGAACCTTCCATCTTTCACCCTCTCTATAAAAATAGGTTTACTCTTCTGTTTTTAAGACAGCAGCGCTCAGAACTTCGTCTCTGTGGCACTCGCTGTCTGTATTTAGTGCATTTAAATGAGGATTCATATTGCACATTTTGGAGTCGTTGCTAAAGGCACTTTCTGGTTGGTTGGGAGCTACTTTGTTCCCATTAAGCTCCGCCTCTTTGCCATCCACCCCGTTTTCTGCCACGCCAGACCCTTCGGACGATGTTTTGCTCTCTGCCTTGGGCTTCTTCCGTTCTTTCCCTACGTCATTGGTGGAGTTAGCATACGCAGGTTTACTCTGGTTGGGGGGGGGGGGAGAGGGGGAGAAAAGGGACCTCTTTATCACTTTGTTTTTAATTCATTTCAATGCCCAAGTATTATGTACACTCTTAATGCCATGTTGAATAATTATATAGATTCAGATGATGTGAGAAGTGAATGCCAAAACCATGCCACAGTTACGGATCACACATTCGGATCCTCATTCTGATGTATGCATTAATTGAAGCTCTTGACCTGTGCTTGCATGATTTTATACCCTGCACTACTGCCACATGATTTGCTGATTAAACTGTATCAGCATTAATATCTGAATAAATGAGGTGCAGAGGGGTTTGTTTTAAAGTGAATGGTCAGTGTGTATAGTTATAATGTAGTATGTTATATGACTATAAGTCTGGTTAGCCCTAAAGTGACAAAGACGAAAACTACACTTAAATACTCCATTCCAATTCCAGTGAAAAACGAAATTTAATTAAATGTAAAAAGTACTAAAAATACAAGTGATGATTATTATATTATATTAATTTAAGATTTATATATTATATTAATTATATTGATAATATCTATATTAATTAGACTGACAGGATATTGAGAAGATCTTATTTAAAGAAAACATTCGATTAAAATTGGAGTTTTACTTTGTTAGCGAAATTTCCCATATTTTAATTCTCTGCTATCGGTACCGTGTGTAACGTGCTTTTTTTTGTTTAATGCTTACATTATGGCTCAAATGCACCACAAACATCTAGAAAGCCAGTATGAACAAAGTGAATAGATTAGGAATGTGTCCATTTTGCTACGGCATGTAACGGTCAAAGAAGCTGATCCACAGACCCTGCCCATCGCTGCAAAAGGAACAGACCAAACATAATGATTAGTGAAACTAACCTGGTATAATCCCTGACTTTTGAAACCTCTGCCATGGTATCTGATTCCTCGACCAAAGGTCCTTATAAGAGGGGTTGAAATCACACCTCTTGGTCGTCTACACAAAAGAACAAAAACATTCAGGTTTATGGAAACATTACGGAGATATGGTAATAGTGTTTGTAAAGCAGTCCTGCAGAGACAAAATCTAGCATTTCCCTTCTGTAACACCCATGCAAAGGCTGCAGGATTAATCATATTCATTGTAACGTGAGATTCTATGATGATCAAACTATAAAGGGAGTGATAACAGCTGGAAAAAAACCAGCAGCAGCATTCTTGTGCACACGGGAGACATGATCACTGTAGGAGTCAAAAACACAGTCAAAAGCACTGATATTGTTTATTAAACTAAAAATAGCAAGGAGTGAGAATGGAAATAAAAAGCAAAGACACGTTTATACTCGTGATTTATTTTTTTTTTTTAAAGAAAATAACTCTGAACAAGACGACACCTCAGTCCCTTGCTTTTGTGAACAATTTGCCAAAGTAGCATTCATATTATTGCTAGAAAAACATGTCTGTTACATCTGCAAATAGGCAGGAACTGTTTCCATTCATGCACAGACCTAACAAACTAAATCCAATAATTAAAATTGTGAACTGAATCATGTCTTTGAGCAGGGAAATCACCAAACTGAGTTGGGACATGAGCAAAGGAGACATTTATAAAATTGTTTAAAACAACTTGTGTCTCTTTGAGGCAAACTTCACTGGAACTCACCCTCTACTTGGTCCTCCAACAGATACCACCTGAATAGGAAAGGAGCCCCGTCCTCTGCCCCGGCGAGAGCCCGCCCACTGCCCCACCACCGTGCCAGCGATCTCAAGTTTGCCTCCTTGTGACGGGATGGCCTGCAATCCTGCTCACAAATACACAATTTAGTGATCAATAGCATCACTTATTGCTTATTATACAAATTGAAATATGCATAAAAAAGCCAGTTCAGACATCTCTCAAATGTTCTCCATTTGCACTGCTATAGCAGTTTTGTACAACTCCACCAATCTAATTATTACATCTATTTAATATCAGTTCAACAACTTGTGAAATTATAGGTGAAATAAAAGCATTGTCACAGTATCTACATTTATCTACATTTAAGTAACTTGAAAGTGGGCTTGAGTCAACAGGACAGCCATTATTAAGTATGAGAACAAGTGTATCAGGGTTAAATGCACTTACCTGGCATGGCCCTGCCTCGGCCTGGTGGAGGGGGCAGAGGAGGAGGCGGGTAGAAGGTGCTGTTTGGGGGGTAGAAGGGCATGGCATGTGGAGGTGGGAACGGGAGGGGGTGAGGAGGCCGAGAGAAGTTCAGACCCTCCATAATACTCTGGCGCATCTTCTCCAGTTTGGCAACCAGTTCTGCCTACAAATAGCATGAGAAAACAAGTGCTTAGAGCTCAGTGTCTGATATAGATAACAAAGGGGTTAGGAATTTGGAACATTTTCGTGCTGGACAGGATTGGTCAGAATTCCCTCAGGAGTAGGAAGGACAATATAAATTCATCTAGGAATGTATTGTACAAGACTCGTACAATATATGTTCTCCTATTTTATATAAATTCTGACATTAATTCAATATCTTAATTTTTTTTTAATGTCGATTTTTTTTTAATCTTAAATACATTATGAAAATTCAAGTAACATTATTACAAGAATATTAATGGAAATCTTTTATAATGGATAAAAACATTATTTTTCAAAAATCTTTAAATAATCTTTAAATGATTTAAATACATCTTTTTGGGATAAATTAAGTGAACCAGAGTGAAAAAGAAATCTGAAATCTTTCTTCATAACCCTGTCCTGACTTTTAGTGGGAGAAGGTAAATGATTATGATGATTACCTGACCATCACAGAGGTCGAGAAGAGGGACCTTTTCTCGTGTGGCCCCGATCAGCTTGCTCTGCAGCAGCTTGCCATCAAAGTACATCCACGGGCAGCAGTGCTCCCAGGGTATTGGCTGACCACACACGTCATTTGCCAGCAGCGCCATGTCTACACCACACATGAAGAGCGCCGCCAGCTGTACACCTCGCGCATCCAGGTTCTCAATCTGGAGACAAAAAATGCATTATAAGATTGGAAAGAAAAGAAATTGGCCAAAAAAAAAAGCAAGTGTCCCAATGAAGCAGCAGCGAAGCAGTGAAAGGAAAGGAACACACAACCAAGGACAAGGGGGAAGACATCCAGCCAGCACGAGCAGCCTACAACAGCCAGCCAAGCAGCACAGAGCAAATATGGTGACAAAGAATCAACACACACACACACGGGCTGGGCAATGCATAGAAAATAAGTGCACTTACATTTAATAATAATAATAATAATAATAATAATAATAGTTTACATCACCCAACCCTTTGTAAAAGGGTTGTCGTGGTAACGTTCGTCATTAATCACATTCATTTCCTATGCCCCCCCGCCCCCAATCTCCACACATTCAGAAAGCTTTGCCTGAACAGAAAACATCATACAGCCTTAACCTGGCTTAAAAACTAAACAACCCAGAAATGCAGTCAGATCACATCATGCCCTGCTCACTAGGGTTGGCACGATGGCTTGTGATTAGTGTAAATACCCAGCTGAGAACACAGAAGAGAACGAAGTAGAAGCACATGAATAAATTATTTTCATTTCACTGTATTTTCAATCAGTTGAACTAAAATGCCTTAAATGCCTAATTAAATATTAAGAAAGTCTTTGTTCCCTATTCTGTAATAACTAAATGCTTCGAATGAATGCTTTTTATAATACAACCTACGCCTTTTTCGTTCTCATATGTAACCACTTTATAAGGAGTTTATTTATGATGCCTGCTGTAGCTACACTCCTAAGTACTATTTTTTAACATCATGCCTCTGTAGTATTATTATCTGTTTTTCTTCCCAAAAGGAGAAATCCTCATCACTTAAGCATTAGTGCAGATTAGTTAGTCAGTCATCGCTGGTAAGTGTATTACTCAGTCATATTGCCCAGCCCTTTCACACACGATACAGATGAAAGCACACACAGTGTGGATGGCTTAGGCAAGTAGCAAGTGTCCATGTGCACTCAGTTTAGCAATTGAGATAAACATGACAGAAATAACAAAACCAAAAACAGCAGGAAATGTACACAGAGACAAATTTCCCTATATTTAAAGTCAAAGAAAGATGCAAGATCTTTGCCTACTAAGCCAGATAACATATGAAAGCATGCGTGAACGTTATCCGCTAAGCACATTACTTTGGAATATGTGGAGCGTCCTGGGAAAGCTAATGTCTGCTCTGTGCTGGACGGGTAATTTCCTTTAAACCCAAACCCAAACCCAGAGACATTCAATTGCGCTAAAAATAAGTCTGGGACAGTGTATTTTCCCAGGACATTCCACATACAACAGTCGCCACACAATCACCTTTAGTTCCTGCAGCTGGTCAGGCTCATAAAGTTTAGGAGAAAGTGCTTGGGCTAGGAAAGCGTCAAGTTCGTTACGACGCAAAATTCTTACTCCTGGCCATTGTAACATAAACCTGAAGCAAAACACAAAGGAGTGAAACACAACAACAAAAAGTACAGGAACCAGTTAGTTCTCCTGCTGCTATGGACTGGTTTTCCAGAGGCAGATCAAACCATACAGCAAAAAAAGTTATTTAAAAAAAATTAATAAAATTTTAGTCTAAAAAAGTTTAGTCAGAGTGGACTTAAAATCAGAATATCTGAAACAAAGATGTAATCATAAATAATGACCCCAAGTAACGTTCATTTAATATAAGAAACAAACATTTTGGGGTGAAGTATTCTTCCAGAATATTTAGAAAACCAAGCACTCAGAGTCTGCAATTCTTGTGTAATCCTCATGTGGGTGAACAGACAGGATCATCAAAACATTCACATTTGTCTGGGATATAAGCCTGCAGCTGTGTGTGTGTGTGTTTGTGTGTGTGTGTGAGAGAGAGAGTTCTCTCACCGCAGTACGCAGCAGAGCACCATGAGATGAGTGGGCACGTTGGCAGGGTTCAGCATGGCTGGAGTATCCGACCTCATGCAGGCCAGGAAAGCCCTTATGCGCCGGTTCTTGTCCTCCACGGCCTTGCCCAGCCACAGCTTCTTCAGGTTGGGACAGGTCCACTCGCGGAAAGAAAGAGCCTCCACCAGCTCGGGGGTGTGTGGCGATTTCCCCTTGTAGGCTGCCCACTCTTTTATAACAACGGGCTGATCTGTGATTAGATGATACAGGCAAGTAGAGAAAGTTGGATTTCTGTGGCTGACTGTGGTCATTACTGCCAATTTGCTTACAATTATGTTACACCTACAGATGGAGAAAGGCACTAATAAGTACATAAAGAGTATTTCAAGAGATTTATTTAAAAAGGTTTGTGCACATCGAACCTGCTCACTGATTTCTAGCCATCATAAACATGAGATATTGAGATAATATAAATAGATAACTTAAACATTAACAAACAAAACCCCAACCAGGATTGTGTTTATGGAGAGAATTAGTGGGGAACATGTGGTTTTTGTGCAGGTTGTTTAATGTAAGCATACCGCACTCCGGCACAGCCCCTGAAGCTTTGTTTTTGCCAAAAATAAGCAATGTGTTGCTGTCGCTTCACTTACGTAGATACAGTAGCCTAAATGACTACCTTCCGAACTGCCAGAAACTCTCAAATGACATGCTTTCTGTTGTTCAACATTAAACGTATTTGCTGGGAAATAGTGAGAATTAGTATGGAATGTTTGAGCTTAGAGATCATAGCTAACAACAGTTATTAGTTTTAGCTTTACAGACAATCTATGTTGTTCAAAAAAGCCTGAAAAAGACAGAGGGGGGCCAGATTATTTTGAAACCTCATTTATCATGAGCACATATCTCAGTGATTTTTAACTGTGGAATCACTGTTGGTACCAGATGGGCTGGTATGAGAATTTCAGAAATTGCTTATCTGAAGTAACTCAAATAAGCACTCTTTACAAAAGTGGTCAACAGAAAAGCATCTCAGCTTGCACACCACAACAAACCATGAGGTGTATGGGCTACAACAGCAGAAGACCACATCAGACTCCACTTCTATCAGCCAAGAATAGGAATCTGAGGCCATCATGAGCACATGCTCATCCAAACTGGAGAGCTGAAGATTAGACAACAAATCAACTGGACTTTTTCCGGTCTTCAACTGTCCAGGATCATGTGTTCATGACGGCCTCAGATTCTTGGTTGACAGGAGTGAAACCTGTTGTGCTCTTGTGTTGCTGTAACCCATCCACCTAAAGGTATGGTGTGTTGTGCGAGATACTTTTCTCCTCAACAAAGAGTGCTTATATGAGTTATTATAAACTTCCTGTCAGCTCAAACAAGTCTGCTCAATCCTCTGATCTTTCTCATCAACAAGCTGTTTGGGCCTGCAGGTCTTCTACACACAGGAATTCTGTGTAAACTCTTGAGAATGCTGTGTGTGTGAAATTCCCAGGAGATTAGAAGTTTCTAAAACACTTAAATCAGCTCATCTGGCACTGATAACAATGCTAGAGTTAAAGTCACAGAGTTTATACTTACTGATGTATGAGATTATCATTGAGTGAAATTCTTGAGCTGTATCTGCATGATGTCACATGATAAGCATGATAACGCATACACATACTGCCTAACATTCTCAATAAAATTGTGCAGTATTAATTATAAATTAAATACATTAGTAATAGTATAGTTATGCAAATTACACTTGGCCTTAACTATCTTTTAAAAGCAGTTTAGAAGCAGCATTTTCTGATTAGACCCCTATAACACTTAAAAACCTAAAATTAACCTAATCTTTTTTTCTGTTATCACTGGGGTATATCAACATATGTCCATGAGGTATCAGAAAATCTCTAAACCAGATCCAAGCAACATGTGGGCCACATTAGAGCATTTTTGACAAAAGCAAAGGAGGACGGGTAATTAATTATATTAGCAGTGTATGTTTCTGTTGGTGCTTACATTCTGGGAGACGATTTCTTCTCATTGCCTGTCTCTCTGCTTTCTTCTTTGCCTCAGCCAAACTGAAGAGCACACCATAAACATACTGGCGGATCGGCCTGTACAGCTGCACGGCGGATGGCAGCTCCTTATTAGCTTCATCTTCAATTGCAACTGACAACTTAATCTCTCCCTGCAGGTAGGGATGAAAAACCAGGCTGGCAGTCACTTGTGAGGACATGACAACTACAACTAAATGAGGACTCATCAGCTTTTAATTCTCAAAGCTTGATAAGGTCTGCTCATAGCTATTACATCTACACAAGCTACTGTATATATTTAAAGCTCCTAGGTGATGTTACAGCCTGGAAACAGACCTTAGTGAGGATGTGGTAGATGTAAGGGTGCATGAGGCCCTTCTTGTGTCTGTGTTCAGCTACTCGCAGCACCTCAGGTGCCACCAAAGGCAAAGGAGGCGTGGTGATGTCCATATGGTTTCTAGTTGGCATTGAGAGTAGAGACGGGATCTGGGCGTTGACACCATGGTGACCTCTGACCTCTGTGACTTGACCCACAGAGTTGTTCACAGAAGGGTCAGGCTGAACGAGGGGAAGTAATAGAGCGTTATGTGAGAAAGAAATGCCACCAACGCATTATAAACATCTCAGCTGAGGTGAATAAGGTGAATAATTTGCTGCTGGAAATGTGCATCACCCACTTTATTTTGGTCCTCCAGGTCTCCTTCTGGCACGCTGTTCACCTGGTCTCTTTGTTTGTCCCATCCTTTATGGTCACTTACATGACTGAAAACAAAAATAAAAATCTAAAATAAAAATATAATAAAAATATAAATGTGCTGAGGTATTAAAGCTTTTAAATGACATTACAGTCAGTGGACAAAATTGGGGTGAGCAAAATAATTATGTTTATAACAAAAATATGTTCGATGTAAAACTTCCTTCTGCCATAGATTATATTCTCAGAAATCGTAGTGGCAGAACAAACAGGCAAGTTACACTGTGAAAGTGGAAGAAAGCAAGATCATACTGAGGCAGTGTATAAAAGATTGTGACTTGATATTATTGGTAGTAATAGCAAAATTCGTATTCCATAAAATACTTGGTCCTTTCTGTGGACAAGTCATACTCGCAATGTGGATACTCTAGAGGTCTGAGACTTGTGTGCTGGAAAGAAGGGATACCTAAAATGTCCATGAAAAAGCACTGATTTAAATGGGATTTGAGATCCCATTAAAATATTAGATCCTGCCTTTGTCTGCTATTTTATTACATTTTTAAGGTATATGTATGATACAGCAAATGTCTGATGACTTCAGACTGCATACTTTCATCAGCCATTTATTTGTAGGATGGTAAATGATCAAAGTGAAGAGAAATGTTTTTATGTTCTGACTATAGATCGCCACTAATTTACTGTGTGGCAATGTTCTACCACATTGTGCTACACAGTTCCAAAAAACTCATCCAGTAGAACTAAATTGCTGGATTGTTTGCTAAAGGAGGCAAGACAAAGCAAATTCTATTTGGTAAAAGCAGCAGAAGGTTAATTTTTGGTCTGAAGAACACATTCGTTTTACAGATGATCTAATTCGTAATGCTCTTTAAAAAAAAAAAAAACACTGTCTATGAAATAGGCAGAAAGCTCTTTTCAGTAAGGAAGGATTCCCAGACATTTCACTACTCACTTGGCAGTGGGGCCCATGTTCTCCTCATTCTCGGACGACGAGGAAGTGGACGAGGCATTGAAGAAGGCCGTCTCAGCATGGTTTGGAGAAGCCCTCTCGTATAGCGGCGTGTGCTGCTTGCCTTCGTGTGGAATGTTGCTGAAGCTATTCTGATCAGAGGGCCCTTTAGCCGCCAACCCAGAGGAGTTCTGCTGGCTCTGAGAATGAAGACAAGAAGAAAAATATATAATTCATTGCAGCAAACTGTAGGTTATTTTGAAATGCCCAGAGGTAACAAGCACAGCTTTGTAAACTGTACATCTCTTTAAAGAGTAGAAATTGATATACCCCCCATGTTTAATGCTATTTTGATTAATGGTGCCATGATACAATTATAAAATTAATTTCAGTGCCTTTCAGTTAATAGGCTACTTGCAACAAATGACAGCCTGGGTTTGCAACAATGGCAAATAGTCTCCTCTTTTTGCAATAGGCCTGGTAAATCTCTTTGCCCTTTCTGAATGATCAGGAAGACTTGCTGTTAGTTTGTAGGTTCTCTGTTGGGGGAACAGCATAAGACGTCATCCTGGAATGACAGTACTTGCCAACATGCTTAGCTAGTTCCCAATGTGCCGGTTTCATCTGCTTTACTAACCTATTAATAACCTTTATACTTCAGTTCATCACAGGGCACCATGCACACACATTCAGACACTTACTCATACATAGGGACAATTTAGTGAAGCCAGTCCACCTACAGGCATGTTCCTAGGAGGTGAAATAAAACAGGACAACCCAGTGCACTTACAGAGCTTTGGGAAAGATGGAGATTACATATTGTTTTTGCAATTCTAACTATTTACTGCGTTCACAACACACTCATCAGTGAAAATAAGCCTGGCAATTGTCCTGTCCCTAAAGCCACTAACAGTCCATTTGCAAAATTGTAAATGATGATTATGTTATAGATGTATTTTTGTGACTTGACACTGGCCTTTTGAGCAACTTAAAATAACTAAAAAAAAATAAATTAGCCCAACAATTTATTGTGTTGTCATGTGACCGATGGCTGTGGTGTATACTCATCTCTCATAAGCAGATTGTCTGTAGGTGGGGCATTAGTGTAGCACTCACCACAGGCTGCTGCGGGAGAGAGGGCTGCGGAATGTTGGGCATTGGTGGATGTGCGTACGGTGGCACGGTTTCAGGAACTCCAAGCCGCTTTGGTCTGGCTGCAGGCACACAGAAGAAAAATATACCATAGTAGTCAAACACAAGATCCACTGTGAACTTCATAAGAGACCAAGCCTTCTGTTCTCTTTTTATATACAGTAAAGCCATGCATGCATTACACATCGCCCCTTGCTTAACCTGCTCTTTGGCCTTCTAAGCCGTGATTGAACAAAATGATGAGTTCGAGGAAAGGGATGAAAGTAATAATATTCATTAGTTGTGAAGCATAAATCATGTTTGCAGAGTTGCACTACTACAGCATTTTTAACATTGTGCACTGATGCCTATAGGCACATATCAGACTAGTCACTAGTGAAAGGAAAAGACCACTGACACAAAGTCACTTACAATAAAAGTCAGTTAAGGGGCCAGTCAATAGTCATAGATAGATAGATAGATAGATAGATAGATAGATAGATAGATAGATAGATAGATAGATAGATAGATAGATAGATAGATAGATAGATAGATAGATAGATAGATAGATAGATAGATAGTCATGTTCCATGTACCAATGTAACTCAAAGTAAACTCTGAAACCTAGCTCCTTCTATAGGTTACGTCTTGTTTACTAGACCAGACACAGAGAGAGAGAGAGAGAGAGAGAGAGAGAGAGAGAGAGAGAGAGAGCGAGCAGTTACACAACAGCAGTTCAGTGATTCATGGGCACTGCTGCTTTGTCAGGCAGTCAAGGCAAGAACTAACCAGCTGACAGCATCTGAAAAACAAATTCTTTCCAAGAAGTTTTGCTCTTGCATCTGGTACACAGTAACTGCAAAAAATCACAGCTAAAGCTAATTTATTTTCATAACACTTTGAGACGCTGCCTTACACTCTCACTCAATGTTTATTACTTGGCACACACGGCCACGGAGATTAATGTGCGTGTTGCAGGACAGTGGAAAAACAACCCATGTTATAAAATTCTTTCACTACACTTTCCTACCAGAATTACAAAATCTTACCACTTGCAGTATTAAATAAAGGTTTAGATTAAAAAATAATCAAAGCTGTTATTTAAAAAAAAAAAAAAAAAAAAAAAAAAGAGCCTGCTAATAAATTACTGCAAAAACATTGTAAGATAAAAACCCACTCAGAGCATTTATAAGGTTCTTATAAAACAATTTGGAGACCAAGATCAGATTAACATTAGTAATGAATTTCTCTATTTTCCCACTATTTAAAACAAATTGCTAAAATAGTTGTTTGTCCACTGGATTTTTTTTTTTCCACACTAGCAACTTTGATGCAAGAAGCCATTCTGAAGAAGCCTATTTGTATGCATCTGGCATAGCAGCCATTCCAAAGTGCACACAAGGTCTGGGGACTAGTGGGAAAATTTCAAGCATTACTGAGAGGTCTGAGGCTGGGAGACTGCTTAGAAAGACAGAGCCTGTCTGTCTAACCTGGACTCGAGCAAGCCATAAAAAAAAAAAAAAAAAAAAAAGACTTAGGCAAGCACTGTGCAGAAAGAAATGGTTGAGAAATGACAGCAAACATGAACTTACCTATATAAGTGGAGGACTGGGGAGGCTTACTAGCAGCTGAGTAATACTCCACTGCCTTCTTGAAGCGTACAAGTTTGTCATCAGTCCTGGACTGGGAACAGCAAGGGAAAAAAAAAAAAGGTTGACTCAAAACATAATACATAATCCCTAAAAGAAGATACTAGAGAAACAGGTAAGCTCACCTGGGAGTGCTTGAATATGTCTTTAGCAATGGCTTCCAGGTCATTGACATCCTGCAAGTTGCGCACGTACTCTGCCACAGCCCTTATCACGACATCACACGGAGGAAGTACTAGCTGATGGGCACGGACCTAAGATAACATCAACTACCCGTCAGACCTCCAGACCTTTGTCTTGGCATGAAAGCAACAGGGCAAAACACTGCTTTGGAATCATTCACAATTAGACCTAATTCTCACAGAACCAGTAACAGCATCAGGCAAAAGAGTTTAGACAATGGCTTGTGTTCACCTTCCATGCCCTCATTCACATTTTTCACCATTACAACCCGGAACTGAAACGTACTTAATAGTGATATCTCATCTTCATTGATTGATGTGGGGAAAAATATATATATAATTTTGACGTTAGTTTGGAAAAGTTTGTAGAAAAACTTAAATTAACCCTTTACTCTGAAACCTCTAATTTAGGAAATAATAAAATCAATTAATTCATGTTACTCCTAAGCAAGTCCCTTTCAGCTCCAGTTTGTAGCAAAACAAAATGTAGAAAAGTTCAAGGGGGTTAAGAGTTATGCAAGCACTTAAGTACATTGCTTTTAGACAAAAAAGGATAGACAGGGTTTTGTGCTAAACAAGCGCATAAGGTTAAAATTATTTCACACAGTCCTCATAAGTTACAGTACATGCCAGACCTCATTTCAGTCTGGTTGCCAAGGAAGCTGAGCACCATGGCTTACTGCAGAGGGAATCTAACGCAAAGGCAAGTCTTATTTTTTTGAACACTTACGGAGACTCGCTTGGTCTTTGAGAGCATGCGGGGATTGTGCATGCAAAAAAGCATTGATCATTCAAGAAGGAAAGAAAGAAAACAAAAACAAGACTATGAACAGACATACCCTTGTTTTTGAGTGGATGATTACTGTACCTTCAGGGATGCTAAAGGGTGCTCTGGGCCAAGTAAACTCCAATGAAAGGCAGCAAGATCCTCATCAGGCAAAATGTGATTCCCTGCAAACAAGCAACACATAAGCACAAGGGGGCAGATCTCTAACACTACAGCAAGCGACAAATCATTCATGTCACTTGTTGCAGAATTCCTCCATATTTGTCCATCAAAAAGTAAACATAACGAACCTAAATTTGGTTTCGTTTAGAGAACTCAAAACAAGTCAGTCTAGATATGCCACGCAATATGTCCAAGGAATCATCTGAGCCAATTGCTTGGACTTGCGTTAAACATAACTTGCATAAAACTGAAAATTTAAGGCCAAATGTCGCTCGCCACACTGTCACTATGCTGTTTACTGCTGACACTAAAACGGTAGCTCCGTGCCGATCGTGTACACCGAATAGCTTACCTAAGAGTGAAGCAAAAATGACAAAGCGATTTGGATTGAGATCCAGCTGCTTGGCAACTTCGTGCATCAGGTACTGGCTGGTGGTGAGGCTCTTGCCGTTGCGGCTGAGTTTTAGCGCGTGGGCACTGAAGTAATATGGGATGTTGCACAGAGCGTAATCAGAATCATAGGCTACCAAGCCATGGAACCCGTTCTCTCTATATAAGGCAATTACTTCCTGGTGATGATCCTCAATGCTCTGTACAACCTGGGGGAAAAAAAAAACAAACAAACAAAAAATCTAACCAAAGATGTAAATTTGATACCATCACAATCCCAAAAATCATTACTAGCATTACATTCAGCAAACATATCCAGAGAACTCCATTAACTTCCCACAGGATCACACACTAACCACCATTAATATGTGAACACAAAACAGTTATTGCTTTCTCCATTATCTTGACAAAGTGCAATAATTCAAGTCTGAGCATGACCTGCATAATAATCTTTAGGACTAACATTATAATTAGTGACAAATTTCTTTTCTAATTAAATTCTGGGTTGATTTATTAGCTTAAACTTTATCTATCAACACTGTCTAACTTCGTTACAATGGTTTCCTACAATACCCACAATGCTGTACCCACTGATAGAAATGCCAGTGGGATTTAGCCCTTGCTTCATCTCCAACTAAAGTGAGCAGCAGCATTTTAATCCTTTAGTCCGTTCAGCTCTCAAGCCTCTTCCTCTGTACACTCTGCTTAAATAGATCAGCTTCCAAAGCGCCAACACTATCATGCTCAGAAGCTCATAGATTGCCAACTAGGCGAGCCAATTCTCTGCAATATTAGTAATATGTAGTAAAACTGTCTTGGATAGCTGCACTGCACTCTGGATCATTGGATGTCTCATTACTATGATGGTAAACGTCACTGTAAAATGATAATACAGCATCAACCAATAAATTAGCGCCAGAATCGCCAGCACATCACAAACACTAAGCCTGCGCAACGTGATGATTTAGTCAGTCCTATACGACTTCCACTATATCAAGTGAATTTTACTCTGATTACATAATATTAACAAACCTGCCAATTTTGTGTAGGAACAGCAGAGCACACTAGAATGAGTTAGTGCTCATAAACACAGCAAACAGCAGTCTTAATCTCCGTGATAAAAACAGCTGATGAGCAAATCTACACATGAATCTGAAATGATGTGCACAGGTGTTTTAAACACTTCGGTACTTATTGACACCGATTAAAAGCACCGCCACTTCATCTAATCTGCAATATTTGCTTTCTGTCATGAGTTCATTAATGTGAATTAAAACCTATTATGTACGTTTGACTTGGACAACATTACCCCTAATAACATCAGCTAGGTATAAATTTAGGGAGGCCACAAAAAAATGGTTTACGACTGAAAAGGAAAAATCTAACACTATGCTGACATTATTGTCAATGCAAATATACACTGCCACCCTTTCAGGTTTATGGGAGAGTAGGGGCAGGTGTAGTATTATCAGCTCTCTCTATATATACTCTCCCTTAAATCTGAAAGGGTGGCAATGCCCTCTGTCTTATCGTTTCTGGACAGTTATACATTTAACACTTTTTAATGGTAAATCAAGAGCAAAGAAAAATCAATATAGCACAGAGTAGCCTAATAAACACTTGACATGTTTCAGGATGGAAATTTCCTTTAATAAATCAACATACTGATTACAAAGGAACAACAATAAATATCAAGACTCAAATGTGTTTGAGGAAGAGAAAAAAAACAATGCATGTTTATTCTTAAAACATTTCACTAATGGAAATATAACACAACAGCATGGTTTCGGATTCTAGGTCTCCTCAACCATTTCAGGAAAAGCCTCAACCCAACCAGTGTGATCAGGGCCTGTGTGCTGTGTGGCCCAGAGTGATGTACGCAGCTTGTGTGATGGGCATCTGTCTGGCCAATCAGAGTGCTGGGTTAGCTCTCGCTTCGCCGTAAAACTCCGAAAAGTAACCAATCAGAGCACGACATGGGCGGGTCAACCCAGACAACCTAATACTAAGATAATATCCCTACAATTTACTCAGATTAAATTGGTCTTTCGGTCAGAAAATAAAGACACTACAAATGTGAAAGGGCTTCAGGTTTAAACTAAACATGTTTGCTGTATAGCGACAAATGAACCAATTCTGTTAGGTAATTTGCACAAGGGAACAAATTCTCCAGATTTTATTTTAGGGCAGAGAACAAGGAAAGGTGGTCAATAATTGTTTTTAACTAAAAAAAAGCGTCGTCTAATCCCCGTGTTAATGAAAACCCGACAGCATTCCTACTTGTAACTTTAGCATGCTGTGGATGTTAATAAGGCCCGGAATGCTAGCATGTTCTGAGGCCAGGTTAACAACTAGCTTAGTTCAGCTAACTGACAGCTTGTACTTTTGACAGCTGCAATGATTTGAGGGTGAACCACTCATGAATCGTATTGAGAAAATAAAAGAAATTGAACATAACAACAATGAAGATAATACTTTTCATACGTTTTAATAGTGAGCTGGCACGCAGCCTGAAAGAGAGAATATAGCTCAAATCAACAAGCTGAACTGCTCCTAGCCAATCTTCCCAACATTAGCTGTGTAGAGTGGAGGAAAAAAAGAACAATGATCTAGGTCTGTAAATGAATATGTCCTTCCCAAACTACATTTTTCGTCCAAAACAATGTCATAAAAGGGTTGACAAGTTACTTGTTAGAAGAAACTCTAGTGAAACCCCCGTTAACAAGTGGCTGCTAGTAGTCTCTACCAGTACACAGCTAGAGCTAGTTTGCTAACTAAACTGAGGATTAAACTGAGGATAACCTGGGAGAGCTGGATTAACAGCTTCACGTTAGGCGAAATTTTCTTCGAAGAAATAAGATTCAGACTCGTTGACCAGAAATACTACTTCTCCAAGGGACACTAGAGTAGCTGTCATGTAACTAATCCAGGTGTATACCGGTTAAGTGAGACGCTAACGGTAGCTAACTTACTTCAATCCTGAATCTGAGAAGCGCCAGGCGGATGCAGTGTGCCATACACACGGGTGGCAGGAACCAGACTTTGGGTGGCGGTGTGCCCTTGTTCTGGACGTGGCTGACAATCTGCTGCGCGGTCTGCCGCTCGTTCACCTGCCGCTTGACCCACTCGTGCAGGCGGCCCTTCTCCAGCGCGCCGTTGAAGCACACCTGCAGCTGGATGTTGCCGCTGAAGCAGGCCTTGGCCAGTGCAGCCAGGTAGCCGAGCATGTGGTTCCACTGGCCACCGCCGACCCAGTCGGTGTAGAAGCCGCCGTAGAGCCGGTGCACGCAATTCTCCGCGTCCACTAGCAAGCGCAGCGGGCCCTGCGGCGGCCTCTGCCTGCCGCCTCCCACCAGACTCCCCCGCGCCAGCTTCTGCAGCTCCACCGGCACCACGGCGCTCGGGCAGTGCTTCTCGATGTACTCCTGAAAGCCTTGCACGCCCATGACTGCTCTCTGTTGAGGGGAAAATGAAAAAACTAGGGAAGTAAAGATGTAAGTTGAAAAAGCGAGGAGTTTCCAGCAGCCTTTGCCTCACTCTCTCGCCTACGCTGGAAAAAAAAATAACCCAAAACAAATATTGCCGAGGATGGAACTGATGAGTCCGAAATGAATCAAATCAGGTTTGTTAGGAATGCATTTGTTATTATTTTTGGTGAGTTGTGGGGGTATTTTGGTTCATGGCCGCTGGCCGCCATGTGCAGTCCTATGGAGCCATGTCTGTGGTCTGGAGCGCAGTGAGCTGAGCGGAGAGACGGAGCGGGGTGACGCAACACGAGGGGCGGAGCTTGACCCACAACGTCATGAGGGACCAATCTCAAACGGCGCCCTATTCTCTATATTAGTGCACTTTACATGCTATAAAATAATAGCTTCACCCAAACCCAGTGTAGAGTGCTATGTGTTCAATTGCAAAAAAAAAAAAAGCAAACTGGAAAAAGCGGTATTGAAACACTCCCTGACGCCGGTACATGTGGCTCTTCCTTCCATTAAAGAGTACATGTCAGCATGTTTATTAGCTCCTGCACAAACATTAGGTTATGAGTAATTAGTGATTAGTCTGTGCTCGAGCTATTAACAGGACAGAACTCGTGCTTAATAACGCCATTATCTACATTATTTAGAAAATAAATGTACAACAAGTGCTTTCGGTGTTTGCGTTTGTCGGTATTTGTATATTTGTCAAATGTGTAAATACTTGTTTAGCTGCGAGATTATATTTGGAATGAAGCAGACCTAGTAAACTTTCAGAACGTGTAATAAACAAAGTGTTATTGCTTGTACACCGACAGATGGCGCCAAAGCCTCTGACTCCTCTATTCCTGAAGTATAGAAGAACATGGCTGCATACTGAGAGAGAGAGAGAGAGAGAGAGAGAAATCAAACTCACTTATCAAGTTCCTCTTATCCCTGAACTGTTTATGGGTGTAGAAAGGACATTATTCATAATCACACACTCTGGTGTTTATAATAATTCATAATCACACTCTCCGGTGTCACTCAAATGAGGATGAGGTTCCCTTTTGAGTCTGGTTCCTCTCAGGTTTTCTTCCTCATACCATCTAAGGGAGTTTTTCCTAGCCACAATCACGTCAGGCTTGATGATTTTGTCTAATGTTAATCTTGGACTTTTCTCAAGATGTTTCTTATGTTCTGTAAAGCTGCTTTGAGACAATGTCCATTGTTTAAAATGCTATACAAATAAAATTGAATTGAACTGAACCACTTATCCTGAACCTCTTAGTTCTGTACATGTTTGGGTGACCAGATGCAAACATGGTACAAGAAGTTATTGTGTGGGACATATTTCCAACACTGAGAGGCCTATCATTTTTATGTCTATCTAAATGAATTAGAAAGACGTATACTCTGCCCTTTTGTATTTCTACACTATATTGCCAAAAGCTTTGGGACAGCCCTGCAAATCATTGAATTCAGGTGTTGTTTTTCAGGGGTTGGGTTTGGCCCTTTAGTTCCAGTGAAAAGAACTCTTAATGCTTCAGCATGCCAAGACATTTTAGACAATTTCATGCTCCTAACTTTGTGGGAACAGTTTGGGGATGACCCCTTCCTGTTCCAACATGACTGCACCCCAGTGCACAAAGCAAGGTCCTTAAACACATGGATGAACCGGTTTGGTGTAGAGGAACTTGACAGGCCTGCACCTCAACTTGATAGAATACCTTTGGGATGAATTGCTAATTCAGTGTCATTCCGTGTCATTATAATATATAATGTCATTTGTATCAAACCATGCAACAAAGAGAAACAATGCATTAAAAATAATTTTTAAAAAAATCAGACTTTGCTTTTACAATTATAGCACATAGTCCTGCAGAGAATTCTTCGTTTCAGAACGGCACATAGCATTGACCAGAAAAACAAGAATAGTAGCAATCAAGTACAGAGATCTAGTGCCATTCTGAAGGCCAACAATAGTTTATTAAATATTTTGTAAAAACAAGTTAGTAAATGAGAGTGTGTGTGTGCCCTGCAATGGGTTGGCACTCCGTCCAGGGTGTATCCAGCCTTGATGCCCGATGACGCCTGAGATAGGCACAGGCTCTCCGTAACCCGACGATAGATCAGATAAGCGGTACAGACAATGAAATTAAATTACTTTTACCTTAGTTTTCCTTCTAGACTTTTTATTTAATGGACTGGCCATGCAGCTTCCAATACGACCTCCTCCTTCAATGCAGAATTCTTTTCAGCTGTATCCAAGTTTGATCTCAACTTGAATTTCTCTTCAGATAACAGAGCTCCACAGAGCAATGATTTCGTTGGTCAGTCCATGCTCCAGTCATGAGGGAAAATATTCACTTCACAAACAAATTGGTAGCAGAAATGTTGAAGAGAAATGATTCAGTTGCAGTCAGATTTGGTGTATTTCTACTTTGGGGCATGGTTGAACATTTCCTCACATTAGGTGCTGTTCCCTCCAGAATTTTCTTGCCTGCATAGTGAAATAATACAATATTCTCCATAGAGTTCATCTATATCCAGTTTAAGTCTAATCTGGAGGGCCTCCATTTTATCACAGAGATGAGAGAATATAAACTCCTTCTTCAGTGCCAAGCTTGCAATCTTTTGATAGTTGACATCTGAGAAAATCGTGTTTAAATGCTGCTAAATTTTCATTTGTGAATTGCTGGAGAATAGCACTTGTCTCCAGTGCAATGAAGGAATCCACCTGTCACTGCTGGAGTTTCGTCCTGAGAGGGGAGATGATCTCATGTAACTCACATACTGTCCTGTGCTCTCTTTCCAACAGCATTACAACATTATGGGAGATCTTCAGTGCATCATAGAGGATAGACAGATTTGCCCCTCACCATGCTGGTCCTTTTTAAGTAGCTGCTACAGTATCTTTGGGCAATGATCTTCTCCCAGTGAAAAGAAATAGCTTTTGACTGTCAGTCTCCTGACAGTAGTCCATATACTGATTTGTAGGTATGTCTCAATATAACCTTCTAGTGTTCTTCCACAAATGCAAAAACTGCTTTAAGTATGGATTCCATGTCAACATCAACCTTGTTTTTCAGCCCTAACTCTGGTATCCAGTCTTCTCAGTGACCAGGGGAAGAGTTTGGTAGTGCCTTGAATGGAAGCGTCTGAAGCCACAGGGGAAAAAAAATTCACTCGAGACCTGAATGACCAGTGATGTTTTGAATTCCATCAACAATTCTCCACTGAAGAAAGTATGGATGCTGCTTTAGTGCAACCACTTTTTTTCATCTTAATGTCTAGAAAAATGACCAGAGCTAACTTTCTACCAGAGTGCTGCACAGTATGATACATACATCATCTTGTTGATACATACATCAACACACACACACACACACACACACACACACACTTCTATTTTAGATAATCCACCTACTTGTTTCTGAGAGGTGGAAGGAAACCAGAGAGCACAAAGGAAACCTACATAGACACAAGAAGAACATGCACAGAAACCCACAGAGACAATAATAACCTGAGCTCAGGATGAAATCTGGGACCCTGGAACTGTAAGGTTGCCATCAACCCAAACTTATTCATTCAAACTGGGACCATGCTGAGGTGCGTGTTTCCTATTTGACAGCTTTTATTTTTTTTTTTAGCCCAATCCTTCTCTGATACAAATTATGAACAAAGGTGACTTCTGTGTGAAATCAATCAGGCTAACTGTATTCTTATCAAGATACGGTCGAGTGCAAAAGTCTGCAGTCCCCATTTACCAGTTTCTAGGTTAAAATATACCCCTGCATTACAGTATATCTCTAATCAAACAATCTGTGAAATTCGCTGAATATTACAACTGAAGAGTTGCTTAGATCCTTTATAAGCACTGTGAAACAATCAACCAAGCCCCATTGTAAATATTTTATTTTACAAGCATAATCCTAAAAATCCTACTAAAAAAAAATATTAAAAACATCATCAAAGCCATGGAGCTTTTTAAAAATAATTTGTTAGTATTTTATTAAAATATTATATGAATTCTAGTTGACATTTATGGCCATAATAATTTAAATCACTGAAAATGTGGATTGTGATTTCTACCTCTGTAACAAAATCACGGACCCCTGGCTGTGCTAATCAAACCCGCTCTTTGAGAACCATGGGCTTATAGGACATGGAAAACATTAAAGGCAAAATGTGAAAAGAACATTTATGACTGACTCAATTTTATTTTTTCACTATTTTTATCATATTTTTTAAACCTTTTTATTCATTATAATACTTACATTTATATTTCTAGCATTTGGCAGATGCCCTTATCCATGACTTACATTTTTATCTCTTTTTACACAACTGAGCAAGTGAGGGTTAAGGGCCTTGCTCAGGGGCCACGTCAGTGGCAGCTTGGTGGACCTGAGATTCAAACTCACAAGCTATCACATCCCACTACTTTATAATATTTGTAGTTTATATATTATAGCATCAAAAAAATCGATGTACTATGACTAACTGTGGCAGTTTTGCAACTTTTCAAAACCAATAGGATTTTTCCTGCTCGTTGCTGTATTGTTTATTAATTTCACCATATATTTATTTAACAAAACAGGTTATATTTAGTCAAGCAAAACATTATTTGATAGCCAGAAATTATTGCAGTCGGTACAATCACAGTATATATATATATATATATATATATATATATATATATATATATATATGTATGTATGCAATGTATATAAATATAAATATATATTCATTGTATGTATATAAAATAAAATGTGAGCCCAACAGATGGAAAAACAAAATCTGGCAAAAAAAAATTTAAAGAATTTTTTTTGTTTAAAGAAACAAAACATCATAAAATGTACAAAAATACTTACGTATTGTATCTTCCTCTACAATGTACATAAAGTAGCTTCCAGAATTATTTGTCTTTTAATATAAGCAAAAAAAATCAATATAATAATATTAAAAAAAAAAAAAAAAAAGAACCAGCAACCCAAGAAGAAATATTTTGTGCTCAAATATACAATGTATAATTTTATTTAAAAAGGTAACATAGCATTTAGGTTTCAAATGAAACCTTTTAGGTATTTTTTTTAATAAAAACACTTATTTCACTTATTTGATCAGCATCCGTAAAAATATTTATATTATAATTGTAATATAAATGATATTTCGTGATTTGCCTTGGATAGACAACTGAGTATCTTCCTATAACGCTCTCTTCTGTCTCTTTTGTGTTCCTAGGGTAACATAAAAAAAGACTACAATTTAATATAATTTTGTAATATAATAATATATATATTTGTTTATTCCCCAGGAAACAGGACATTGCTACAGATCATATGAAAAATAATACAGGTTGTTTTTTATTTGTTTGTATTTACTTAAAATATTCCTTAGGCTATCAATAATTTTGGCATATATTCCCATATCTGACAGAAATACAAGAGTGATTTTTTGTTAGAACAGAGCAGAATAGTTTCTTCTGTTGTCTGAGTGGAAAAGTAGAATTATTGTGTGTAATGTTTATCTTATACAACTTTTTTTTCCGCTCATTTTGAGAAGGATGGCAATCATTTTGGAAAGCACTGCTAATTATTCTCATTGAAATTCTGGCTACAACATCTGGCTTCAAAAAAAAAAAAAAATGTGCATGTTTTGTTTAAGTGAAAATAATAAATGCTATAATATATAAAGTTAGGCTAGCTACTGAAGTCAACACACCTATTAAGGCAATGCCACATTTGTATGCTGCTTTTGAAAGACGTTCTAGTCTTCATTTTAATCTAGTGCTAGTCTAACCATATCTCTATCTATCCTGGTATTTTATTGCTTCTCCAGTGTTCCTTTAATAAATATGCATTAGACATAGCTGAATGTGCTAACTGCACTAAATGTCTCGCATTGTTTTGTTTTTTTAACACACTCATAGAAGAACTGACCAAGTAAAACAGAGAAAAATATACACTTGCATGTAACATGTAAGTATGTGTCTGACTGACACCATACTGCTGTCCTTTCACAAACCCCTTAACTGTCCAGAAACATACGAAATTGGTTTGCCCTCTGAGCCAGTTCTTTGGCAAAGTCCTGTGCTTCCTTGATTGCCATTTTGTCAGGAAAATGCAGCGCTGCTTTTTTGGTGGCTACTGCCAGTTGCTTGAGGAGGGCACACAAGTGGTTGCTTTTACACAGAAGTTCCTGACTGTCATCCCTGCTCTGGGCCTCAGAAAAAAGGGTGTCTATTAGCCTTTGGCCCACCATGATCACCAGCTTACTGTGGGATATAAACTTCTCAGGGGGTTGTTCCTCTTCCAGGCTAGAAACAAACACAGCAATGGCCTTCCTGATGGCGCCAAAATACAGCCGGCAGTGGTCAGAAATCACCGGCTTGCCGGGATGTTTGCTTGTGCTATCGGAGAATGTAGGCTCTGGTTTGGAAGCCTGAAAATGACAAGAATAAAGAAAATAGTGAGACATTCCACCACAAAGTTTCCTTAACAACAAATATGAGCTCATACGAACATGTGCAAGTGTGTGTGTGCGTTTGTGTTTGTGAGCACCCAAACAGGATGGATGCAGTTGTAGTTAAAGAGGAAATGAGCAGTTGTGATGAAAGCGTGTTGACCTCACTTTAGCATCTACAGCAACTTTGCAAGCAATCAAGAATTATGACCAGACATCCCGCTGACTTTGGTGTCTGTTTCTTCTCAAGGCACAGAACTGGCATGTATAAATTGTTAGAACCATTACCTGTTTAGTCTTGTTGTCTTGACTTGTGTCCAATTTTATGTTGTTTTTTTCTTCACTTTGCTGTTGCTTTTCAAATTCTGTCTTGGTCTGTAAAAATTGTGAAAAACAAAAAAAAATATGCAAATGTCTAATATCTATGTATATAGATCTTAATTCGTTAAATAGACAGACACTAACGATATTCAGATCAAATGTACTCTTCAAACATTTCAGGAAAGGCCAGTTTACCTGAAGATGTACATAATCATCATCCCCCTCTTTATCTAACGGTGGTTCATTCTTGCCAAGGATTTTCCTCCCATGTGGTGGACTGGTGTTCTTTGGCATTTCTGGCTCTTTTGAAGAGTTTCTGAACAGAAGCTTGCTGTTGGCATTAATAATGGATACCAGCCGTTTTATGTCTTCCGGCAAAGTTCGGGCAACCATGACAAAGCGCTCCAGCTTGTCTGGAGTCTGTGGCTGCCCCGGATCCTGAGCCAGGACATCCAGAGACCAGCCTAAGTCACCTAGAGCATTCACAGATGTCTGCACAATCAGTCCTGAGTCCTCCACAATAGAGAGCTGCTTCTGGAGCCTGGTCTGCAGGTTAGAGTCAGAAAGCCGCTGTGTGTTACCTCTGATATCCAGAGCAAAATTGAGAAAGGAGGTGACTGAGTTGGCCACATCCTCTGAGGCTGCACGAATCTCCTGGAGGTGCTGGCCCAGATGCTCACGGCTTCTCCAGCGGCTACTTACAAAGTTCATGAGTCGGGGTACAGCCTGACAAACTGTTTCCTGGAGTTGCAAAAGCCTTTGGGTTGCTTCCTCTGGGGACAGTGTGACCTCCCGTAGTGGCTCTGGTGAGGGAGAACCAAACATTGTAGAGTCACAGGAGCTCCTGGAAGAGCTGGAGGTGTTTGAGGAGGTAGAGACTGTGGAGTTCCGTTGGTTTTCGGAAACAGACAAACCTCTGTCATTCTTTAACTCCTTTTCGTTGGTTTTTGTTCCACTCTCCTTTACTTCTCTGGACACCATAATCTGTCTGCCCCATGATGAACGTCCAGGTCTTGGTCCAGTTTTGCACCTGTATTCGAGAGGTTTAGAAGCATTTTCAGAATCAACTGGGTTTGTAACGTTTTGTTTCGGGAGTGTTAGTACATTCAGAAGAGGTTCTCTTTTGTTGATGCTAGGTGGTACATCATAGATGCATTCTTCCTGTTTGGGGTTGGAGTCTGTCGTTTGTTGTGCTTTCACACTACATTTTGGGATATCATAGACGCAGCTACCAGGACCTGCTGCAGGACGAACACATGATGGTGGAGTATCATAGACCTCTTTTCCAGTATGTGCACCTTTAGATGGCATTGTGCCAAAGAAACCACGTGCATTGACGGGCATTTCCGAAGCAACAGGGACATCGTATATCTGCTCACACTTCCGTGGATTAGGCAAAGAGTTGTAGGAAAGTGACTTGAGGTGTGGCTCACTTTTGGATGGAACGGGAATATCATAATTGGGATCTTTGGAGTGTGTGGCTGGTATAGCATACATCTGTAAAACATTATATGACTTGTTACAACACTTTTGTATTACATTTATAAAATGTCATGTCTGGTATTACATTTGTAGTAAACATCGATTTTATTGCAGATATTTAAGACAATGTGTATTCTGCACATACGTTTACCTCAGATGGTGTGGATTTGCTGTTATTCATGATTTCGGATCTATTGTGAGTGATGGCTGGTGTATTCCTTAGTACAGGCTGTGGTGATTGGTGCTGTGTTTGTGGAAAAGGCATAAATTGTTGTTCATGTTCAAATATTAACATTCATACATATTAACTTAAAGGGTCTTACTGTGTACAATGAGACTTTTCTCCCAAGATTAGGAACAGCATACATATCTGCACTGGGACCGAAGCCATCATGTATCTGTAAAACAAACAAACAAAAAAAAACTGAAATATTTATGTCATCTTTATACAATTTGTTTCCCTCAGGGAGGCACTGTTGTTGGGCAGACATACTAAGCTCAGTATGTCTGCCCATTCAAGCCAGTTCTCTAATTAAAACCATGAAGCACATTAACTAGAAGAGAACTACTGTAAAGGTAAAAAATGTTCCCTGAAGCAGAAGGGGAAATCAGCAACATGTGGTCCAACCAGCCGCACCCGCTACTGACACTTCTCCATCCTTCTGTTTCCTTCTGCTGGTTGTAGTTAGCGGTGTCTGAAGTCTGTCCTCTAGGTTATTTTATGGTCCTATAAAAATGCTCAGGCAGAGGCCAAGCCAAAGCATCTGCTAGTGCTTTAGCCAGCAGGGGTCACCACATAACTGCCTATTAACCTGCAGTTGTATCGCTACCTGGGCTTTCTGGAGTAAAATCTGATAATACTTACACATGAGGGAGAACACTAACCTCATTACCAAATTGCAGTTAAGGTTTTGAATGATCCATATCACGTTCAGGTGACTAATGTCAATCTTAATACTGTTTACCTTTACTCATTAAAAAGCTGAAGTAGGCATAGATCTAAACCTATGTTTTTTTAGCTCCACCACATCGACATACACTTTAAAAAAAAAAAAAAAAAAAAGATGTATACCTTATTTAGACAGAAGTTTCTATCCAGAGATTCAGATTTCCTTTGGAAATGGACAGGACTGTGAGCTATGTGTGAGAACGGCACCTTGTTGCCTTTATCCATGATCTCATAAGTCAGGTTTGCTTCTGCTGGCCGCGGAGTTTGATAAATACTCTCTGAAGGTGAGAGGAGTTGTAGTCGATTAGCCGGTGCCAAGCCTTCCTGGCCATTTAGAGAGCATTTCCACCAGCCCACACTGCCCTCAACCGTTTGCTCTATCACCACAACAAGATCACCCTTGTGGAAGGCCAGCTCATCTGGGCTTTCAGCTGTGTTGTCATAGAGTGCTTTGGCCAGGATGGTCTGGGGAGAAAACGTGACATCATTTATATTCACAATACAAAAACTCAGAGCACAGAGCAAACGCACAGGCACGGCGACTAACGGGGATGCTAGTGCCTTCCCGATGTAACGATCAGAACAAACAAGGCCTTTGTGTGCTGATGATAATAGGCCCGGCCATAGCTAGGCACTACTAGGAATGTTAGTGACTTTATTCCCTAGATTCTTTGTGGCCAGAAACAGAGGCTCACAACATCTGAAGTCATAGCCACATAATCCGGTGTAAAATCCTTCCAACACACAACAGCATGTAAAATCAGGTCTGTGTTAAAATACACTCTATTCTGAAAATATTTCTTGCTAAATGAACTCTAATCATTTAGCAAGAAATATTTTCAGAATAGAGTGTATTCTATGGTTTGTCTATGAATCATGGTTAATCTCATCACTACTTTCTTGAAACTCTGAAAGTTGTATGTCATCTTGTTCCTCTGCAAGTCTGGCTGTCCAAAAAATAAAAATAGACCAACACAATTAGATCATTAGTAATTATTTGTAATCCATCCTAGTCCTTTAACTAGGATGCCATTAGTTACTAGCAGGTGTGACTAGTTCCAAAAGCCGCTTCATGCATCGAGCTTGAATGCTTTTGCATTGAGCTTCATGCTTTTGCTTCCTGTTAAGAGCTTCCGCTGGAGAAATAAAAGGAAGCCATCTCCACAGTACTTCTCCAAAATAGTTCATTTATATCCCAGAATGCCCCAAAACTACATTATAAAGAACACAAAAGCAAACCAGACAAGTCCAATATATCAATCAGGTGCTTTTCTGCTGTTTATTCATTCAGGAATTTATGTTTTGTATTAATGCACACCACCACCTGCAAATCCTAAATCCAGCACAAACATATGCTGCTTTCAATGTGGACAAACACACGCACACTCGCTTGTGCACGTGTTCCTTTAAACCGGGTTTCATGTGTTCATGAATTCCTCAGCAGCAACAGTTTACACACACTCATACACTCGACGCTGTCTGCTACATGGTCAGTGAAGGGTGTACGCACTGCTATACATGCTGTACATTGCTAATGAGGGTAACAGGGTATGATTAAGGCATCACAGAAAACAGACAGTGACAGTCAAGTGAAGCTGCTATGAAAACTGTGACTCTTACTGTGAATCATAGTAGCCGACATTTCAAGGAAGTGATAAACTGTTCAGAAGAATTTAACAGAGTTCTCAATGATGACGAGCTATCTACCCACACTGTCTTGTGTCACGTCTTTCCAGGGTGCTGTGAATTCCCCACATTTCCTTTAAAATGCTATATTTGTGCACTTAATGTAAGTCCCTCTGACGTTGGGTGACCAATAACTTTGTTAACATCCATCGGCTCAGCATATCCTCACTCCTCACATGCTGCTGCCTTCCTTCCTCAGTTCTTCTGCCTCAAACTGATAAATCCTACCAGCCTTAAATGGAGTTGTACTCATTTTCTAGATCAACCTTTGATGACAAAGGCTCTATTCAGATCAGCAGGCTGGTATGAGAAGCAACTGTCATACTGCACTGCTTTTAACCACAACAGCCACATTGTGACCCATGTGACACGTCCCAGGTGACAGACAGAACACATATCACACCCGAATGTGTGTACATGTGTGTACACTATACTGACGCTGACCGGAACATTTCTAAGTTTGTGTGTGTGTCACATTCAGCTGTGACGTGTTGGGATTTCTGCACACGTGTTTGTGAGGATAAGGGCAAGACAGCTGACCTGAACTTTCTTTCTGCAGCTGTCTCTCTCTTTCTCTTTCTCTTTCTCTTTATCTCTCCCTCTGTGACTCATATGGCCAAATAAGTACTTTACAGTGTGTGTAAAACTAATGATATCATACTTTGACACTATACTCATGTCTTTAGTTTTGTTTCGGAGGCATCTTTTAGAGAGCTGCATTTCCAAAATATACCCTTTGGCAGTACACTGTGCTGTTTTCCTCAATATAAATCACTATGAAAGCCCTGTGTGTGTGTGTGTGTGTGTGTGTGTGAGAGTGAGAGAGAGAGAGAGAGAGAGAGTGAGAGAGAGAGAGTGAGAGAAAGAAAGAAAGAAAGAAAGAAAGAAAGAGAGAGAGAAAGACAGAAAGAAAGAAAGAGAGAAAGAAAGAAAGAAAGACAGAAATAAAGAGAGAAAGAAAGAAAGAAAGAAAGAAAGAAAGAAAGAAAGAAAGAAAGAAAGAAAGAACGAAAGAAAGAAAGAAAGAAAGAAAGAAAGAAAGAAAGAAAGGAGAGAGAGAGAGAGAGAGAGAGAGAGAGAGAAAGAATGAAAGAAAGAATGAAAGAGAGAAAGAAAGAAAGAAAGAAAGAAAGAAAGAAAGAAAGAAAGAAAGAAAGAAAGGAAGAAAGAAAGAAAGGAAGGAAGGCGAGCGAGAGCAAGAGAGAGAGAGAGAGAGAGAGAGAGAGAGAGAGAGTGAGAGAGAAAGAAAGAAAGAAAGAAAGAAAGAAAGAAAGAAAGAAAGAAAGAAAGAAAGAAAGAAAGAAAGAAAGAAAGAAAGAAAGGAGAGCGAGAGACAGAGAGAGAGAGAGAGTGTGCAGGGTTGCCAGGTCTTAGCAAAATTTCTTTAGCAATTTCATAACAAAAACCACATGCACTGACCTGAAACTAGCCCAAAACATGAGCTACAGTTTTCTTGTTTTCTTCTCAGTCTTTGCTTGGGAAACCATATTGTGTGTGTCTTTTTATCATCACCTGGTACAGCCATTACTCTCTCTCTCTCTCTCTCTCTCTCTCACTCACTCATTTTCTGTAACCATTTTATCCTTTTTAGTGTCGAGGTGGATGTAGAGTCTAACCTGGGAATACTGGCAGTGAGGCGGAAGAACCTTGGATGAGATGCCAGTCCATTGCAGGGATGTTACAGCCATTATCCTCTCCATAATCCCTTTTCCCTCTCTCAATCTTTGCAAAATAATTTTTTTATATTCCAAAAAAAAAAAAACCCACCACCTGCAAACTTGTTCTTTCCATCCACAACCTTGTTCCAAAACTAACAAACTCTGGCATAAAAACTGACCGTAGGCTGTGTGAATTTGTTCAAGCACATCCGGCATTCTGGCATCATAAGGAGTATTCCTATGGGAATTATGCCCCCAATTCATTTTGACCTATGACCTTGGGAGTAAGAAATGCCATGTGCAACCTCAGCAGCTCTCTACAAAATAAATACATAATTATGGCTTCACCAGTAAAGGAATCTAGGTGTAAAGCAATGCAAAGAACGACAAAGGCATAAGCAGGATCTTTTACGAGAATAGTTTAAAATGTGACCAGTGCTCATACTGTGCACCCACTTCATCCAGGTCAGCCATCTTAAGAATATAAACTGGGCTAAGGAGGGAGGATGCTGGGACTTATGGCCCCTTCAGGCCCCAGCGTGTCTGTGTTACTTGCCTTATTAGCTGCCCTGGTATTTCCTGTCTCTGAACTATGACAGATATCATACACAAACGCCATGTTTCTCAGAGTCTGCTTTCAGGGTTCCGTTCCTACGAAGTTATTCAACAGGAGGACGCTGTTCCTCTGAGTGATTGAATGCTGTTTAGGATAGTGAATTCTGAACATCTCTCAGCTGAAGGCTTCGTTTACAGACTGGACTGTGGTGAAGAACACCTGCCGAGCCATAACAAACATGACATATGACACGTTTTCTGTTCTCATGACCACATAGTGCATAGTGCAAAGGAAAGAGATATGCAGAAAATTTTACACCTTCAGTTGGTAGCCAACAAAAAAGGTACAAAAGTGGGATGACATCATAGGTGCAATCTTTTGTGCAAGCTTGCCTGAGGGAGTGTCCCCTTTAAATGCATGAATGCCTGCAAGATATTGTAGAAGAAGTGATGCTCGGAGTGAGTTGGTCTTCTGCTGCCACACATGCTTATCAGTTTTTGTGGTTTAGCTTAAAGCAGCTTCCTGGACCCTCTTGCCTTCTGCTTTTGCACTGCCTTAACCCTCACCACAGTTTTATATATATATATATGTATATATATAAAATGTCGTAGGTTTCACATTAGCAAGTTTCAAATGGATTTGCTGTTTGCTGCATTGCATGTTAACCTAACAAGGTCAACTTAAGTAATAAAAAGTAAAACAAGGTTCACTCGGACTCATGTTATATAACGCTTTTGAGTAATCATATACTAGTATACATGTACATTTTAACATCATTTAAATTTCTGGCATTCGGCAGACGCCCTTATCCAAAGCAACTCACATTTTTTATGTCATTTTATTTAATACAACTGAGCATTTGAAAGTTCTCAGAGACCCAGTAATGGCAGCTTGGTGGACCTGGGATTGAGTTCACAACCTTCCCATCAGTACTCCAACACCTTAACCACTAAGCTACTACATCCCCAGGTTACAACATCAGATTAATTTCTGCTGCATTACCAAATAAACATCAGCTCTATTTGCTAGTACAGGTACTTGCTCTACCTAGTTTTCATCTAGTCAATATCTGCTTGCTAACTAGGAGCCGGCAGTGTTTATCTCTCATAGATTAATAATACTACGGAACAGAAGAGCACTGTTTATTGCAAACCACATTCTTACACTTTTTTTTATTATTATTAATGCTTTACAATCTGCAGCTCTTTGTAGCCGGATCGGGCAAACCAAACACGGGTACAGAAACGTATGCAAAGGAAGTTAATATGAATTTTAAAATTAAAATCCAACCATGTGAAATGTGAATGCAGAATTAACAAGAACCTGTGAAGCCACAAATGGTTTGAAAGCTGTTGTAACATGCAGGTTAAAAGTAAAGTATCTCATGGCTGTTTCACAGCATGAGAATTTGAAAAGTAAAGAATAAATAAAAAAAGAAAACTATGGAATTCAGGTTGCTATGTGATATGTGAATGTAAATTATACGGTTATAGTTATACGGTTACTTTAAGACTCCTGCTAGCTAGCTTAGACCACAATGTTTTGTTAGCAAACCCACTGAAATCTCCACTTAACAAGGAGCTGTGACAAACCTACATACCTACAAACCTACAAAACCTCTAACCTACATAAATGTAATGAAGCAAAAATGATCACTGTGTCAAAACATCATAGCAAAAATAAACTAACTTGTCGCTTGTCACTATATAATCTGATAGGAGTGCAGTCAGAATTTCCATTGCATAACATCAGTCTGACGTTTGTTACAAGGTTCAAATATACTGAAGCACAATCCCAAAGCAACACATTTCACGTAATCTGATTTCTTTAGATCTCAAAACTTTTCATTATCAGTTTGAACTCACTTTCTACAACAACACAGCACGACCATTTAACAAACAAGCTGCTAAGTCTGACCATGAACCAGTGAAGAAGAAAACATGGTCTGGTTGAGCAGTTCACCCTGACTCTTGACTCTGACATCAATTCCAGCTGTTCACTAGGACACTTGCCGGATTCCACACAGCTTCCTGCTCCAACTATAGCTTACACGGCAACATGCCGGACACACAGGCAGAGACTGAGACAAACATCTGGACAGCCAGACGTCCATACAGGAATCAGTTTAGACACAAATAATCTCACTGGTTGCTTAAGATTCCGAAGGATGCACTGCGTCCTTGTTTGTGCTTTTTTTGTATATAAAGTTGCAACTGAAGAATGAATCATGGAAAGAAGATGGTGAAAAGATGGGAAATGAAAGTAGTTGCAGTATTTTAAAGTAGGTGCTCAGAATTTCCTCTCACTGGGACAGAATAGGATGATTCTTCGGCTTTCTTGACGCGTGTATTCAAAAGGTCCAAATTCATATCAAATTTAAGAACTAGTAATAAATCTATGATGATTTTGCAACGGATGACACAATAGTCATAGTCAGAAGAAGCACTTCTCTTTCTCAAAATAGAAACTGTGTTATATAGTACTGTGCAAAAGTCATCGGCACGTGTAAAGAAATCCTGCAAAGCCAAGATGACTGTAAAATAATGAATTTTGCCATATAAAAATAGACCATAAAGAGTAACGCCGAAAAAGGAAGTTGATTTTTGGTGTGATCGCACTCTATTACACACTACGTAACAGTTTTATAAAATAATTAAGCCGGTATGTATAAGAACTTGTCACAATTCTCCAGAACACTTTAAGATGCTGCACTTGCTCTTACAAAAGACAAAACAGGCCTTCATTATGTAAAAAAAATAAAAGTGCATAATGCCGAATGCTTGGGCAGCGTTTCTGCTAAACACATAACACAATCATCTAAGACACAAGTTGTATAAAAGATTTTGAGTGTCTGAGGCTGTATATCAAATCACTATCAGTCTGATATAGCAGCGTCGGCATAACATTTGGCCCAAAATGCTTATTTCCACTCGTCTGCACGTGAATTTCACAGAACTGACAGAAAGCAGTTAAAACACTCGTAAAACTCTCAGTCTCAGCCCTCTCTCCCTCTTTCTCTGTTTCAGCCACAGGATCATATTACACTGCACAAACAGGGGACCTAAACAAGGCTAGGGGGTTGAAAGGAGGTCAGTGGGACGCATGGGCTCACGGCACATCCAAAAGAGCTATTTGCTGACAGCTGGAAGTTCAGGGACAAAATATGACACTCATAAAGTAGGTGGGGTGAAAACGTAGCAACATTTCTCTAGAGAAGTGAGATGATGGCAAAGCTTTTCAATGCAACAGGGGATCTGAACACATAACCTTCCACAGTCACTAGAACACAACTCTGATAGAACTGATAGAGTTAAAGTCAATAGGCTGCTGCTCCACATGATATTGACGAGCAAAAACCATTATTAAGATAAATCATTTGCACTGTTACTGTATTTTTCAGACAGTGCTGTTCTCCCTTTCTTCTATACTAGTTTTCTCCATAGGAGTGTTTATGAAGCATACATATTTGCAATATATAACAGATCTATATACAGAGATAAATCATCGCTCATCAAACTGTTGGCTTTATTTACCACTAAATCATATTAAATAATACATAAATCTATCTATCTATCTATCTATCTATCTATCTATCTATCTATCTATCTATATAGATAGATAGATAGATAGATAGATAGATAGATAGATAGATAGATAGATAGATAGATAAAACATTGCAGTTCATATCATATCTTTCAATCTATCATGTAGTTAATATATGCAGTGCTTACCTCCATGTCTGATGAAGAGTAAAGTAAAATTCCACCCAGAGGTTAATTCAGAGCTTAAACATGTCTGACAGATGAATTAAAGTCTACTTTCTTTCACTGAAACAAATCACCCTGTAGCTGTTGATCTGTCTCGCTCACACACACTCTCTCTCTCGCGCGCGCGCGCGCACACACACTCACACACACTCGCACAACACTCTCTGAGACTCAGGCGTTTCAATAAAGGGGCGGGGCAAAGAAACAGACAGCGATATCTTATACTCTGCCTATCAAACGCCTCAGCCAATCACAGCACTCCTCCACAGCTCCATGTGCTACGTCACTCCGTCCACGTTTCCCCTAAAAACCTCAAGTCCGGGCTGTGAATCGTGAAGCAAGCACTTGTGGTCATCTTTCCTTTGTGAAAAGCAGAAGTCTGATAGAGTTCTGATAGTTTCAATTTTTTTCCCAGTAGCATTTAAAACCAAAATATTCACAGTGTTGAAAAAAATTAAGTGTCTCCTGCTTTTGTCTCTCTGGAGGCAGCTCTGTGTCTGGATGATTTATTTCCATGGCTTTATTTTAAAAGGCTGGCATTCCCAGGCCTCTCAGCTTTGCTGTCTGGACACACACAATGAAGTAAAGTCTTAAGAATGACCTGCTGGGGGTTGGGAAGCTAAGAGAAAAGATACAATGAGTTTACACAATGACCTTGTATTTACTGACCGAAACAGTGTGAGGCACAGACTTTTATTAGGGTTATATTTAATCGTGTGACAGAATCTAATCCAAGCACTGAGCTGCTCGGTTTAAGGGTTAAGGCCTAATGGCATTCCTGGAATTGAAACACTCTTTAAGATTTAGTACAGAATCTTAACTACTGAGCTCCCAGTGCTAAAGAGGAAAGAAAACACCATGTACCAGACGTTCTGGCAAGAACACTAAGTAGGCATGAATAACAGAGTACTAGTAGTTACTGACAAAAATCTGCCTGATATCTCATCCAACAAATCCTCAGTGATGCGTCTCCGATCTTTCCAAATGAAGACAAATCACACATAAAATCACGGATTGAATGTAGAATATTAAAGTGAGTTATTAAATGTGGCTCTAAGGTTATTTTCCAAAAACAGCATGTCTCAAAGTGTTCAGTTATACAGCAATTATATAACTTATTAATATATATAATAATTAATTAATATATATAATAATTAATTAATATATATAATAATTAATATATAATATCATAATAATTAATATATATAATATAACTTAATATAAAAAAGTATTTATTACAGAATTACACGTCAGGTTACATCTAATGTGGGACGTCCATGAAGAAAATCTCTGTTATCACCTTCTTTGTAACAGCTATAAACAATATAAACTTTTATAAGCATATATAATCAGTCTTTTTCTTTTTTATTTCTCATGGATTTAATATTAAGGAAAAAAGAAATAGCAGCTTGTCACATAACTACAAATCTAAAGGCTTAAAGACTCTCCTTGTGGCGGTAAAGCTCTGGCAGTAACTAAAGTGCTCTTTCATGAACATTAAATAAAATTCTTCCTACAGAAAGCATTAGATTTTTATTTATTTATTTATTTATTTATTTATTTATTTATTTATTTATTTAATGGCAATAATTTTCCATTTTCCACAAGATTTTCCTTTTAGTTCCTTTTAAAGGTCCCCTGAGGGGACTTTTCTAGTTTATGGCATCTGGCTGGGCAGCATGTTGGCTTTCAGTTCCACGATGCCCTTGATGATGTAATCATAAAACATTATGTCTTGAATGTGCCCATGAACAACAGAATTGTAAGTATCGAATGACTTGTATGCCTTTAATTTTTCTGCAGTATAAACACTCTGAGTTTCATTCATGAGACGTGTTTATATGTCTGATCATTGCAGCCCAGGCCACTGCTTATGATCATTTACTCAATAACAAGGTGTAAAGAGTTTCACCATTTAAAACAGGGACTGATTATCACATAATGGGCCTCTGGCTCTAATGCACAAAATCAAGATCCTCAGCTGCTCGGTGTAGGAAGTGCATGATGTTGGACCACATCAAAAAAAGGAACCTGAAAAAAAGATTATTGTAGAGATGAACCACAGTATCCACTACTCTACATTTTCACACTGTCTAGAATTCTGTACTACGTGTCAGAGCTCACATATCTTACATATCAGTCCTGAAACACTGCTTAAAATCAGCACCTTGGCTGTTGCATTTGATGAAAGGCACACCCATTTTAAAATAATTCTGGTGTGAAACAGGTGTGGCCGTGGTGCAAACAGGAATTGCAAACTTTCAGTGTGAGGAAGAGATTTAGAAGATAAAATCATGATTATGTTGTCATTTCCAGGCAAAACCTTCTGTTAAACAACCTTGCCATATTAATAATGCTGACATAAACCACGTGTATTAAATGTCTATATTTTCCTCTTTCTGCAGTCACTGGCTATCACCTTAATATTGCTAGACTTATAGTGTAGCATTCAGCCAGAAACAAGGAAGATACAGCTTTCCTTCCTTACAACATCCATTAAAGGATTGCATTCATTATATATATATATATATGTATAATATATAAATCAATCTGATAAGCACTTTGTTAGGTTATTAAAAAATAGAATACAATGTATTACTAAATACTGTATAAAGTAATAGTCATAGAATAACAGAACACCCCAAAATATACATATTTATAAGGCCCAAAACACTCTCCCACTGCGGCTGTGCAGAAATAAAGTAAAATGAAATTTTAGCATATGGCAGGGAGCTTGTACTTCAAGATTCAAGAAGCTTTTATTGTCATTTCAATCACATATAGCTGACGCAGTACATAGTGAAATGAAACAACGTTCCTCCAGGACCCTGGTGCTACATACAGTGAGGGAAAAAATTATTTGATCCCCTGCTGATTTTGTACGTTTGCCCACTGACAAAGAAATGATCAGTCTGTAATTTTAATGGTAGGTTTATCTGAACAGTGAGAGACAGAATAACAACAAAAAAAATCCAGAAAAACACATTTCATAAAAGTTATACATTGATTTGCATTTTATTGAGTGAAATAAGTATTTGACCCCTTTGCAAAACATGACTTAGTACTTGGTGGAAAACCCTTGTTGGCAATTTCTTGTAGTTGGCCACCAGGTTTGCACACATCTCACATCTCAAGGAATTTGGGCCCACTCCTCTTTGCAGATCCTCTCCAAAGTCATTAAGGTTTTGTGGCTGACCCTTCAGCTCCCTCCACAGATTTTCTATGGGATTAAGGTCTGGAGACTGGCTAGGCCACTACAGGACCTTAATGTGCTTTTTGAACCACTCCTTTGTTGACTTGGCCGTGTGTTTTGGGTCATTGTCAGGCTGGAATATCCATCCATGACCCATTTTCAATGCCCTGGCTGAGGGAAGGAGGTTCTCATCCAAGATTTAACGGTACATGGCTCCGTCCATCGTCCCTTTGATGCGGTGCAGTTGTCCTGTCACCTGGGGATGGTGTACTTGGGGTCATAGGCAGCATTCCTCCTCCTCCAAACACGGCGAGTTGAGTTGATGCCAAAGAGCTGGATTTTGGTCTCATTTGACCACAACACTTTCACCCAGTTCTCCTCTGAATCATTCAGATGTTCACTGGCAAACTTCAGACGAGCCTGTACATCTGCTTTCTTTAGCAGGGGGACCTTGCAGGCGCTACTGGATTTCAGTCTTTCACGGCGTAGTGTGTTACCAATTGTTTTCTTGGTGACTATGGTCCCAGCTGCCTTGAGATCCTTGACAAAATCCTCCAGTGTAATTCTGGGCTGATTCCTCGCCGTTCTCATGATCACTGAAACTCCATGAGGTGAGATCTTGCATGGAGCCCCAGACCAAGGAAGATTGACAGTCCTTTTGTGTTTCATCCATTTGGGAATAATCACACCAACTGTTGTCACCTTCTCACCAAGCTGCTTGGCGATGGACCTGTAGCTCATTCCAGCCTTGTGTAGGTCTACCATCTTGTCCCTGACATCCATGGACAGCTCTTTGGTCTTGGCCATGATGGAGAGTTTGGAATCTGATTGATTGCTTCCTTCTTTGGACAGGTGTCTTTCATACAGTTAACAAGCTGAGATTAAGAGCACTCCCCGAGAGTGCTCCTACTGTAATCTCTGTTCCTGATCTGTATAAAAGACACCTGGGAGCCAGAAATCTTTCTGATTGATAGGGGATCAAATACTTATTTCACTCATTAAAATGCAAATCAATGTAGAACTTTTCTGAAATGCAATTTTTCTGGATTTTTTTGTTGTTATTCTGCCTCTCACTGTTCAAATACACCTACCATTAAAATTACAGACTGATCATTTCTTTTTCAGTGGGCAAACGTACAAAATCAGCAGGGGATCAAATAATCTTTTCCCTCACTGTAAACATACAACATAACTTCTTAGTTATGACACGAATATTATAATTCAAAAGATGCCCAACATTTCGACTGCATCCCCTGCATCAAGACTCCCACACAAAACTCTCAAAATAGTGAACTAATAACATTTTTAGCCCACACAGCTTCCCTTTTATGATAAATAATGCTAATAATACTCTATCTGCACCCAAATTTCCCCGTGTGGACTAATATAGCACTACTCTACACATCTGATTTGTGTGGGGCCCTATAAAATATTCAAGTCATAATATTTTTATGTAAAGAATTATATTTGTGCCCATTTATGTAGGTAATATTTTTCTGTACTAAGCCCATCAACATGGAGCAGTCTCAGATGTATACTGGTCTGGTCTGGTGGACCTTGTTCCTATGTTTTAGGCAGAATTATTCGGTCAGATCTGTGTCATGCTGTGTTCTCATGAACCATTCCATGGAGTAACCTAAACATTTATATTTAATTATTGTTCTCAAAGATCTGTGTTTATTCTCTCGTTAAGGCCCCTTTGTGCTTCTAATGGAGGTTTGGAATTTCTCTTCAGACATGAACAGAATCAATAAGAGAGGATTCAGACTCTAGGTGGAGTTAATCAAACATAGTTTTGTCCCTAGATACTGCAGTAGTTCAATTCGAATTAGCACGCTATTTAGATTTAGCATTAGTGAGGATTGCCATGACATCATTTTCAGGCATTTAACCGAGGCATTCTCAGACATTTAACCGAAAGCCAAGTAATAGCCCTATAAACACACAACATTCAGCTTATCGTGATTTATTAGGATGTTCACACATGCCGTCACTGGTCTAAATTCTTCGCAATAAGTGTTTATCTGCCTGATTCATTATGTGAAGCTGGCCGTTCAAACAACTGATCGTGTTTACAGACCTGTCCAAGAGCAGTGTCACTAATTCTGTGTGCAGCTTTATCCCCTTATTACCTCCGATAATAAATTACTCCATCTTGGAAAAGCAGTCATAGTATTTATTCTGGTTTTACTGCAGTTTTGTCGAGATTTTTTGACACACAACCTGGTTTTATGCTCAGTAGAATTATCTGGCTATGCTTTTTGTTCTCTGCTCCCATATTTCTAATAGTAAGTTATTAGAGTATGTTAAAACTGGCAGTTACACCTTTACTATAAAATCTGTGCAGTGTTTAGAAGAAAAAGCTCTGGAGCCTTTTTTAGCACCTTCAAAACGTTTGGTGACAAACCGGGAAAGGGGTAAAGATCTGGTGGTTGTTATTCTGCAGCTGGATGCACAAGGTGTATTATAGTTTCCTCTTACAGGAGCTTAAGATTTGCCTGTAGATCTTTCAACAAGATAATGACTGTAATCATCCAGACAGAATGGGGTGTGAGAACAGAAAGTCAGGGTTTTTTTTTTTTTACTGAAGAGGCGATCAACATGCACAGGCCTAAAAATATAATATAGCTTAAATCACAGAAACTCAATACTGTTCATACTACAAAATAAATTGCCAAGAATACTGAAATCAGTGTGTTGCAGATAAATGAACTCACACTATTCGTGAAAGAAGTTAAAAACTGTTAAACATCCACATGTTTAAGCTAAGCTATGAACAATTGCTTTAACTAACACTTATTATCTATCATTATTTTTTATAACAACATTTAGTTTTATATCATTAATGTGATTGGTGAAGTGGCACTACAAGAGTGTCTACACCGATCAGGCATAAAATTATGAGCACTGAGAGGTGAAGTGAATAAGACTGATGATCTCCTCGTCATGGCACCTGTTAGTGGGTGGGATATATTAGGCAGCAAGTGAACATTTTGTCCTCAAAGAAGCAGGAAAAATGGACAAGCGTAAGGATGTACGCTTGCCTGATGGCTAGGCAACTGGATCAGAGCATCTCCAAAACTGCAGCTCTTATGGGGTGTTCCCGGTCTGCAGTGGTCAGTATCTATCAAAAGTGGTCCAAGGAAGGAACAGTGGTGAACCAGCGACAGGGTCGTGGGCGGCCAAGGCTCATTGATGCACGTGGGGAGCGAAGACTGTCCAGTGTGATCTGATCCAACAGACGAGCTACTGTTGCTTAAATTGCTGAAGTTGTTAATGCTGGTTCTGCTAGAAAGGTGTCAGAATACACAGTGCATGATGGGTCAGGGCTGTTTTGGCAGCAAAAAAAGGGGGACCGAGACAATATTAGGTGGGTGATTAGGTTGTTATGCCTCCTCGGTGTATATCTCCACTAACCACACTTGTGTATGGCTCCAATGTCTTCATAATGGATATTAAAACTCCACTATTTAAACGGTTACTAGTGACCCAAGACTCCAGCCTCAAGTTTCATCACTGATCCAAATGAAGCTGTGCAGTGAACCTCTGTGAGCAGCAACTGAACATAAAGCAATCCAAAACTAGAATCACGAATGAGGAACTTAAACCTATTACAGGGAACTGTATTACCTTTGGCTATATGAATAAATTTCCAAATAAGTCTTGTTTTTGAAATTAAGCATAAAGACAGCAATAATGCATTTGTGGCATGTTGTTTCATGAATAAGAGACATGTGGGCCAACGCCCAAATATCTATTCAATTTAATTCAATTCAATTTATATGTGTAGCGTTTTTAACAATGGACATTGTCTCAAATCAGCTTTAAAGAAGTATAGAAACAAAGAGAAACAAATGATAAAGTTTAAGTTACTATTTATCCCTAACATTTATCCCTAATGAGCAAGCCTGAGGCGACGGTGGCAAGGAAAAACTCCCTGCAATGATATTAGGCAGAGAGGAACCAGGCTTATCCTGCTTTGCCATTATTGTATTATTGTATATTATTATCAGGTTGGTATTGTCAATGATACTTGGTCTATAATTTTATTTCAAAAGCAAAAGTATGACTTGTAATGATTTACCATTTTACAGTACTGAATTCCAGCATAAGGGCTATTCTGAATTCTATTTTTATGACAGACCTACTTTTACCATTCATCCTGCTTACAAGCATGCACACAACGAGAAATCTGTCCAATTTCAGTGGCTGTTGGTAGAAGGTTTGCTTTGTAAAGAGGCCAACCACATGGTATTTGTGTCATTGTTGTAGCTCGTTAGTCTGAATGAGGTTGACCAAAACTGTTCCAGGCAACAAGCTGCACAAAGCAACAAGCCACAGACCATGATGTCAGATGTGCACGAAGCCCCGAGTGCTTAGAGATAGTTAGGCATGTTATCAGTGAAGCATTGTAATAATGGTAGAAGGTTCATGCCTCACACAAACCAAAATACACATGTAACTGGGACGAATAAATGCATGGAATTACCAGATGAAATATTGATTCTAACTCAAACACATTTACGATAAATATTAAAACACCCATATCACTGATACCATATCTATACATTCATTACCCTGAAACACATCTTGAATTTATTTGCAGCAACATTACAGTAGATTGGTGTGGATAAATGAATTATTGACTAACCAATCCACTTTCTGGCATGATTTTGGGAGGTGAGAGGAAACAGAGGAAAGGCATATAGCCATGTTGAGAACATGTAAAGCTCTAAAAGTAACCTGAGCTCAGGATTGAGGCAGTAAGGCTACCTGCTTCACCACTAGTACTATAAGGAATTTGCTAAAAATGATTCGGTTTCAATTTAGATCCGTTTAGCAGAAATCATGGCAGCGAAATGAAGTAAATGATTTTCTTTTTTAAAAAAAAAGACACTATATAGGCCTATAATAATACAAGATATTTCAAGCATGTGGCTACATCATTTCCATTACTAGGAACCTAGGTTTAGGTCTGGGTTTATTTTTTATTTCACACCGCAGGCAAGTGGAAGAAGCCTACAGGAGGGTGTGTTATAAAGCATAGTTTTCAAAATAGTCTCTTACTTATTTGGTTTTACTTTATTGGCATATCTCCTTTATCTCTCATTTTCATTAATATTTAAATATATTGATTTACTAAATTCTCATTCAGCATTTTTATTTAGTTGTATGTCACATTAGAAGCTGTTGTATATTATATTTTATGTAGTAAATGAATGTTAATGTAACCAAATAGAAACATAGGAGCTATTTTGAACAGAATTAAGTGGGTGTTTGGGGTAGTTAATTTGTGCAAATTGCACCACTTTCATACACTATTTATGGGAGACAATGTGTGTATGAGGGTTTATACTCGTGCCATGGAGAGTGTCGTGCAGGATCATGTCGGAAACTCCCCCTAAATACCAAAAAATAAATCAGACCGTTACATCATCTGTAAACCCCATTCTCATTATAGCATGTAAATATAAAAAGTACCACCTAAAGCTGGTATCTGACCGAAAAAGTTTCACAAGTCTGCTATACTATATGCAAAAAGGTTTATTCACCATTACAAGTTTAGTCACCATTTTGGTACGGTAATAGCGCCCACTCTCCTGGGATGGAGGGTGTAGAGACCCGGGGTGTACTCGATGTTCCGGTTCATCCAAAAAGTGTTCAGTGAGGTTGAGGTCAGGGCTCTGTGCAGGAAATTCGAGTTCTTCCGCTAGAAAAAGGCATTCTATACAGTTGTTTGCATCAAAACTTTGTGGCAACAGTTTAAGGAAGTACCATATATGGGTGTGATGGTCAGATGTCCACATTCTGTTGGGCAAATATGGTGTATGTGAAAAAAAATATCACTGTATTCTTAAATATGTTAGTATTAAATAAACAGAATTATTACTTATTTTTTGGGGAGGCCACTTCGCACCAGTCAGCGCAGCCATGTTCAAACATTTCAGCTGCAGACCAACAGTGAAGATCATTCATGGGTTGGATGACTTTAGGCAAGTCCCTCATGTCATTTATACTCGGGACTTACCCTTTTGTTTCATTCACAGTTGAGTTTTGTAACAAGCATTTTACAATTAGCTACAATTTATCTGACCATTTTAATAATTTATTTCTCTGAAATGGATTTAATAGTTTTTAAGAACCAGCATTAGGTATCATCTCTTTTTCCCCACTCCATGTGTGCTAGAACACTTTTTTTATCGATTGATTTGATTCAGTTTCATTTACAATGAAAATTTATTTCTTTTATTAAAAAAACAAATCACATCATACCTTTACAGAAAACAACTTCATAAAGCTCAGATGGCTGACACGGACAGCTTAGAAACACTGGAGTTCCTCTTTAAGTTCCTCAGTGTACAATGGTGCCCTCTAGAGGTGAGGTTCAGACACAACAACTACAGTCCTGATACCTCTGATACCACATCTCTCAAACCATGTATGGCACGCCTAAGCCTTTTCTACACACAGACCTAAGACTCACATGCAGCCCAATGGCCGCTCAGTCAGTGGTGGTCCGGCGGTACCAGAAGCGGGCACGGAAGTCGTCGCTGCACGTCATGAAGCCCGGGTTAGTGGGCGAGTGCACGATGCAGCGCACAATATTATTATGTCCAAGTGAAAGCAGGTTCTTCCGCTCAGCAGTGCGCGAGTCCCAACAGCACAGGCTAACCGTTCGCTCATCCGGCAACAGCACGTAGTCCTCTGTGTGGTTAAAGACACCCTGTGTGCGGTGCGTCTGACGGCCACTCAGTCCTGCTCCTGTAACACACCACAGGAAACATGATTATAATATAATGATTATGCAACGTCAGCAGGGTACTATTAATATTGTAATGATTATGATGCAGTACACCTTTCTGAGATATCACAAGCATTGGCAGTATTTTATAACAACATTTTTGGGGGAATAAATGATCTCTGCCAAATGAGGACATCTCAGAAGTTGTTATTGTTCTTGTCTTCGGATACTATGTTCCTATATCTCACAAAGCCATTCAGGCCAACTTCTGCTAAATGTGGTCTATTAATAAAGTTTGACTATTGTTGTCTGAGCATCACGTTAGCATGTCCCCCTCATTTTCTCCCCCATCTAGACATGCTAACATGAACTTCCTCCAAGACATGCACTGCTGCTCATGCTGCATCACAGGGCAGTGCAAGAATCTTAGAAGGAAGTGCTATCTGCTATCTACAACATACATGAATGCTACAGAGCATGGCCAGTTTTGCCATTTCCAGTCCCATTAATGGGAGTGGAACTCTACCTCTGAATGATATGGCAGCATAAATTTGAAGATGCTTCAGCCTTCAACAACAAAATTATAACCCAGGTCTAGGCTTGTACACTCCTGGATATTCAAACTACCTGACAGGTTTTGCAGACAAAGTAAAAAGAAATGGTTTAAACTGCACGTGTTGAATACATATCCAGTTTCTACATCATCTCATGTTTCAGAAAGACCAGCTTATTGATCACTATTGCATAAGGAAATAAGACAGTAGTGCGGCGCTGACACATTCTGTGATGAACTGAAATCTTACCTGTGTACTTGACCAGCGTGCGACCGGTGGAGATCTCCCACAGCTTGGCCACAGAGTCCTTGCCGCTGGACAGAATGTATTTTGAGTTTTTGGAGAAGACGGCTGAGCAGACCTCAGCCCCATCGTGGGCTTTCTCGAAAGTGGACACACACCGATTGGAGATGCCGTCCCACAGCTTGATGCTGCCATCCTTGCTGCAGGTAACGTAGGTGTTGGCTCCTGGGTTGTAGCTCACGCTGCAGATGGCATCAGTGTGCTGATCCAGAGGGTTGCACGACACAAAACACTGGAATGTATTAACATCGTAAAGGCGCAGTGTTGGATGCTGTGTGCCCACCAGCAAGAAATCTCCTGACGGGTGGAAGGAGATGGAACGTAGCATCTCTGCTTCCTGTAGAAGAAAACAAAATGAAAAAAGTTAAACCTCCACCTAATATCCTCTACCTTCTAACAACATCCACCTTCTTCTTCTAACAAGGATAATTATAATCAGAACTTTCCCCCATTTATTTATATGTTGCTTTTTATATAGCTTGCTTAAAATCACATAGGATTTGCTATAAACTCAGTGTAATCGCATCAATGACCCTTTTAATGACCCATACTTTTCTGAGAGAGGATGAGAGTGAGGGAGAGAAAGTATTCATGCTAAAAGATTGTATGATCGGTCATTTGAAGTCATAATGAGCAGAATATGCCAACGGTGAAAAAATCAAGTGGAAGCTCTAAATCTCCCAATGTTCTGGTTTCTCTAAAACCTAGACTGACAAGGCTGAAGAAAAAGTGGTAGTAAAGGTAAAGTAATGAATTCCGGCAAACTCATTCAGACACAAATAAGGTAAATGTGTGTTTTGCTAGCAGGAGAGTACATGACAGCTTTGGTTTACACCTTTGTTTGGGTTTTTTTTTTTATCAGTGATTCAACAAAACATGAAGGTTTCTGATTCTGAAATGGTTGTGCATCAAATTAATCTGACTAGTGAAAGCCAGTATGTGTGGTGCAGCAGGCATTGCATCATACCACTGCAAAGCTCATTTAGTGTAAATATATACACCGATCAGGCATAACATTATGACCATCTACCTAATATTGTGTTGGTCCCCCTTTTGCTGCCAAAACAGCCCTGACCCATCATGCACTGTGTATTCTGACACCTTTCTATCAGAACCAGCATTAACTTCTTCAGCAATTTGAACAACAGTAGCTTGTCTGTTGGATCGGATCACACGGGCCAGCCTTCACTCCCCACGTGCATCAATGAGCCTTGGCCGTCCATGACCTTGTCGCCAGTTCACCACTGTTCCTTCCTTGGACCACTTTTGATAGATACTGACCACTGCAGACTGGGAACACCCCACAAGAGCTGCAGTTTTGGAGATGCTCTGATCCAGTCGTCTCACAATTCGGCCCTTGTCAAACTCGCTCAAATCCTTACACTTGCCCATTTTTCCTGCTTCTAACATCAACTTGGAGGACAAAATGTTCACTTGCTGCCTAATATATCCCACCCACTAACAGGTGCCATGATGAGGAGATCATAAGTCTTATTCACTTCACCTCTCAGTGATTATAATGTTATGCCTAATTGGTGTATATACCAGTTTACCTCAAGAGCAAGCTCTGTTTACTGAACAAGAGAAGTCGTCACTGGTGACCGTTAACCTATTGAGCTTGCTTGTCTTAAAAGCCTGTAAACAGACTTCTTGTCCTGGGTTCTGGGGTTAGTAAAATGTCAACCACTGATACATGCATCTTGTGGCTCTCAGAGTGCAGTACCTGGATGTATTTGAATGCTCTTTTCGCTGAGGGCTTGGAGTAGTCAAACAGTTTGAGTGTGTAATCACGGGATCCCGAAGCCAGGATCTGCTCTGTAGGGTGGAAGGCCAAGCAGGTGACTTCATCTACATGGTCATACAGGGTTCGGATAACCGGATGATTCTCCATGTTCTGCTGTGCTGTCTCGTTCATCATCACCTGCAAAAGCCAGAAGTCTGAAATGACTACACCTATTTAACAATTTACATGGAACACTGTAGTCGGCACTGAGGAGAAGCCTGAAAAGGAGCTAATAAACACTATATTTAGATGTACATTGAAGCCGCTGTTCATAATTATGGTTTTATATGTATGAAAAGGTTAAATATTTCTTATAGTTGAGCAGAAATATTACAAATCACAGCCTCGCTGATCATCACATCTTTAGACCATTTTCTTCAGGCTTAATAAAGGCAATTTCTAAAGCAACATATGCACTGACAGTGGATATAATAATTTAAATCATTTTTCCTTTTTCCTGAACAATTATTCAGGACAATAACCCCAAACTATCTTCTGTAAACAAAAATGGGGTAATAGTAAAACTCTGAGAAAATCAGCTGTGCTCACCTCCAGGGGCATTGCGCTTTTGGCCAGCATACGTTCAGTGTCCAGGATTTTAATAGAGGCGTCTGCAGAACCGGTGGCAATTAGTTGCCCGTCTCGGCTGTACGTGGCCACACGACACGGCCCTTTGTGTGATGTTACATAACACGTCTCGTACTCTGACGCCTCCGGTGACATGGTCTGCACGTCAGCATCAAACTCTAGGTCGATGCCCACACCAGGAGCTACCGTGTCTGAGCGTCCGATAGCATACTGCACTGCACTGTCATCATTCTCCATTCCTGCAATCACACAAATCAGTCAACAAGCTAATTGTTTACATTTACACAATATGGCCAAAGTTTCGTAGACACCTGACCATCACATCCGTCTTATTCTTCTACTAGATTTTGCAGTGAGGCTTTAGGGATTTGTGCTCATTCAGCCAGAAGAGCATTACAGAAGTCAGGCACTTATATTGGGTGAGGAGGCCTGGGGTGAGATCAGTGTTCCAGTTCATCCCAAAGGTGTTCATTTGGGTGAAGTGCAGGCCACTTGAGTTCTTCCACACAAACTGTAAAGTAACGTTACAGTATATAAAAACCTTCTGGACAAATGTGTGCTGCTGTGGACCACATATGGGTGTGATGGTCAGGTATAGAACAAATTCTTGGCCATATTTTGGGTGTATGTTCGTTTGGATGATGCTTTCATTCAAAGTGAATTATAACTGCGACAGAATAAAGGGTTAATGGTCTTGCACTAGATTCCAACGATTAATTTATGCAATTTATTTTAATTTAGAACTGATTTCTCACTTATTCCCACGTAGTTACTCTGGGCCATTATGTGTATATCTTGAAAATATTCTAAAAAAATCTCCAGCAGAAGTGCAGTAAACAATGCGTCTTCACCAGAGCTATCTTACCGATCTTGGCGAGCTGCATAAGCTGCTCAGATGGAGACACCACGCTCTGCGGCTTCACTTCATTTATGAGGCTGTTGGCGATGTTGGTGTAACCGTCATACAGCAGCTGGCTAATGATCAGCTTATACAAGTGCTGTCTGTCTTTCAGAGTCGGTTTGGGACGATACATCTTCGTGATCCGAACACTTTCTGAAAAACACAGAACATTAACAGTTTCAAAACACAGAGTAAAAGTGTACATGCAATACAACCTTCAAATTTAATCGAATCAAGTCACTTCTGAGGGCTGATACCTTCACAATGATTCACAAAAATCATTATTTTAGTGATTTTTATTCTATTAAAACAGTGATTATTTTAGTTTCCAATGCTTCTACCTGTAGGAAAACATATTTAAAGGTCACTATAAAATTTATTGTAACATACATTGTTTAAATGGTGATCAAATCAGACGGTGACCAGGAACTGTGAACTAGCTGACAGTTAAGGGTTGACTACGGGGATCTTCCTCCCATTGTTTAAGAGTATCACCTCTAGGCTTTTGTATTGTCATACCTTGGAGTTGACACATGTGTGGTCTACTTCCGCTCAGGGGTTTTTGCTTAAGAGTATCACCTCTAGGCTTTTGTACTGTCGCACCTTCAAGGTCTTTAAAACTGCATGTGCCTTTTCACTGGACCGTGGATGACTACAGTCCCACTGCAGTGTATTCTGGTCTCCAATAAAAGATTCCCGCTGAACACTACTTCACAACATACCCAAGCAGCTGGCTTCTCATATGCTTCTTTCCTCTTTTAATGATCTAATTAGCCAATTACTTGGCAGCAGCACAATGCAACAAATGATGTGGATACAGGTCAAGCACTTCAGGTTATGTTCACATCATACATTAGGATGGAGGAAAATGTGTTCTTGGTGATGGTGACCTGGCTGTTAGGATCAGACAGGCTGGAAAAAACCCAACAGTGGCAACTTAGTGGTGCTGGAGCTTGAACCCTGATCTTCCGGTCAACGACCCAGAGCCTTAACCACTTGAACCGCCACCGCTACCATCAGCCATCCACTGATCAACCGAAACTACTACAGGCGAACATTACTTAACATCCATCTTATTCTGGACACATCACTAACCGCTCACTGCAAGTTCCAAGTGAAAAGGCCAACATTAACAACGACTTTATGTCTTGTATGAAGTACTTTGTAGTAGTCTGTAGGTCATCAGGAATACTGCAGCAGATTACACAAAGTCTAATCACACACACAGACTATACTCTGTGTATACACTACATTGGCAAAAGTTTTGGGACACCCCTCCAATTCACTGAATTCAGGGGTTGGGCTGGGCCCCTTAGTTCCAGTGAAAAGAACGCATGTCTTTATGGAGCTTGCTTTGTGCACTGGTCTGCAGTCATGTTGGAACAGAAAGGGGTCATCCCCAAACTGTTCCCACAAAGTTGGGAGCATGAAATTATCCAAAATGTCTTGAAACATTAAGAGTTCCTTTCAATGGAACTAAAGGACCAAGCCCAACCCCTGAATTTAATGATTTGGAGGGGTGTCCCAAAACTTTTGGCAATAGTGTGTATTTATGCATCATTAACTAACACTAGTTAGCTAGCAGGCTAGCATTCTCCTGTCCTCGGTACCGTGAGCTAGCAGTTAGCTGTTTACACTTAGCTTGCTAGCTAGAGAAACTTCTCTCAGTTTTCTAACACATACCAGGAATTAACATAATTCAGTGCTATTTAGCATGAACAGTGACATTCTGGCTGCGGAAATAAACATGTTCTTAACATTCTCTTTAAGAATGAATGTCTTACCTGAGCTAGCAACACAAACACACACGCCTCCTAAAAGCGCGAGAGCCACGCACAGAATTATGGGAAATTACCTGCTAAAGTAAAAGACTTTCGCTTTGACCCAAATTACTGCCCAAATTTCTACATATATGCACTACAAAGGGTGTGAAATAATGGCTAGACTTCATACTTATAGTGCACTAGGTTTTCAATAAAAGGTGATTTGGAATATATCCACCGAATACAATTAGAGCAGGACATGAAGCCTTTGCGTCTTTAAGAGCACCCTATTGTTTAGGGTGTGGTATATGGCTAACAATTATGTCATAGTTTTAAACTTTACTATCACGGTATTGCTATATATATATATATATATATATATATATATATATATATATATATATATATATATATATATATATATATATATATAAATATATAAACATTTATTGTTTTTTGTATTTTCATGGGGAGTTATCAGTTCGGCTGGCTGTTTTCACCTTTAGCCAGTGGTCTCCAACCTTTTTTCCTCTAAAAGCTAATTTGACCAAATTAAGGTGTTCTATAATTAGTAACATTTATTTACATAACTTATTGCTATAAACCAAATCAGCCGAGTAAGCTGTTTTTGTGTGAACCTAAACAAATTTTTTTTTAATTATTATTATTATTGTCAGATTTCGTTCATTCATTTCCGTTATTTAGCAGCAAATTGTGACTTAAAAGTCCCCCGGCACATACCCTGATGTCCTCAGCAAGACTGAAAAAGACTCTTTTCGTCTTTACACTTGTTAGTGAAGGCAATATTCATTTTGAAAACAGAAACCTGAAATTGTATTAGACTTTATTTGAATAAATAATAGTGTTTTTCTGGCATTAATATGCATGTGCAATGGGAACAGTGCTTTATTAAAAAACACAAGCTGCATTAATCAGAAATTTCTACAGCTCACTCCTGAATAAATTCATTCAGAGGTTCCCCATGTATTTATTTTATATAGTTACATTATACACCGATCAGCCATAACATTATGTTGGTCCAAGAGACCAAAACAGCCCTGACCCATGAACTCCACTAGATCCCTGAAGGTGTGCTGTGGTATCTGGCACCAAGATGGTAGCAGCAGATCCTTCAAGTCCTGTAAGTTGCGAGGTGGAGCCTCCATGGTTCGGGCTTGTTTGTTCAGCACATCTCACAGATGCTCGATTGGATTGAGATCTGGGGAATTTGGCCAAGTCAACACCTCAAACTCATTGTTGTGCACATAAACCCATTCCTGAACCACTTTTGCTTTGTGGCACGGTGTAATTATCCTGCTGAAAGAGGCCACAGCCATCAGGGAATACTGTTTTCATGAAAGGGTGTACATGGTCTGCAACAATGCTTAGGTGAGTGGTACATGTCAAAGTAACATCCACATGAATGGCAGGACGCAAGGTTTCCCAACAGAACACTGACCAAAGCATGATCTCCACCAGCCTGCCATCTGCCATGGCACCAGGATCCCATAGTGCATCTTCGTGCCATGTGTTCCCCAGGAAAGCAACACACACCTGGCCATCCACGTGATGTAAAAGAAAATGTGATTCATCAGATCAGGCCACCTTCTTCCATTGCTCCCTAGTCCAGTTCTGATGCTCATGTGCCCATTGCTGGTGCTTTCGGTGGTGCACAGGGGTCAACATGGACACCCTGACTGGTCTGTGGCTATGCAGCCCCGTACTCAACAAACTGCAATGCACTGTGTATTCTGACACCTTTGTACACATGCCCTGCAATACACTGTCCCCTCATGCATATAATTTACTACATTTACTATTATGCAACTACAGTTCCTCACTCAAACTTGACAGTTGAAGGTTGTAAAAACATTGCCTTGTTTTTTTCCAGGCTTCAACTGTCCAGTTTAAGTGAGCTTATGGCCACTGCTGCCTTAGATTTCTGTTCTTGCAGTGGAACATGATGTGGTCTTCTGCTGTTGTAGTTCATCCGACTTGAAACTGACAGTGTTTTTTTCTTTTTCAGGCTCTAGACCTGTATCTTTATATGCACTACCATTGCAGCCACATGACTGGATAATTACATGAATGAGATGTTCCTAATAAAGTGATGTTTGCATACATGTACACTATATTGCCAACAGTTTTGGGACACCCCTATAAATCATCGATTTCAGGTGTTGTTTTTAAGGGCTTGGGCTTGGCCCCTTAGTTCCAGTGAAATGAACTCTTAATGCTTCAGCATACCAAGACATTTTGGACAATTTCATGCTTCCAAATTTGTGGGAACAGTTTGGGGATGACCCCTTCCTCTTCCAACATGACTGTGCACCAGTGCACAAAGCAACGTCCATAAAGACATGGATGAGCGAGTTTGGTGTGAAGGAACTTGACTGGCCAGCACAGAGTCCTGACCTCAACCCGATAGAACACCTCTGGGATGAATTAGAGCAGAGATTGCGAGCCAGGCCTTCTAGTCCAACATCAGTGCCTGACCTCACGAATGTGCCTCTAGAGGAATGGTCAGAAAATTCCCATAAACACACTCCAAAACCTTGTGGAAAGCCTTCCCAGGCTGTTATAGCTGCAAAGGACAGGCGAACTCCATATTAAAATCATGCGCATGTAAAGGAAGTCGTCCCAAAACCTTTGGCAATATAGTGTATGAAGGGATAATATACATTCACCAAACACTATTAGAGACACTATACTAATAATGGGTAGGTCCTCCATTTGCCCTCAAAACAGCCTCAGTTCTTCATGGATTCCACAAAATGTTGAAAACATTCCTTTTGGATTCTTACCCATGTTAGCATGATTGCATCACACAATCCTGTACACTCATGTCCAGTTTCATGACGCGAATCTCAGTTCAAGCACATCCCAAAGGTGCTCTAATGGATTCATATCTGGTGCCTGAAGAAGAAATCTTGAAATCAGTTTGAGATGACTTTTGATGTGGTGCATTACCATGCTGGAAGTAGCTATTAGATTATGATAAATTGTGGCCTTGAAAGAATGCACACATTTAGCAACAATAGTCACAGGTTGTGGCATTCAAGTGATGGATGATTGAGAACACCCAAATTATGCCACGAAAACATTCCCCACACCATTACACCACCTCCACCAGCCTAGACTGTCGACACAAGGCAGGTTGGGCCCATGGATTCATGCTGCTGGTGCCAAATTCTGACCCCATCACCTGTGTGTCTCAGCAGAAATCCAGCCCAGTCTACATTTTTCCAGTCTGCAACTATACAGTCTTGGGGAACCTGTTCCCTCTGCAGCATCATCTTGATTTGAAGTCTTGCTTTTCTACTCACCAGAGTGTACAACTGAGTTATCGGAGTTACTGTAACCAGTCTGGGCACTCCCTGTTCAGCAGAATATTTCAGTATGCAGACTTGCCAGTCAGTGATGCTTTATTTCTTTATTGTATCTTTCTGATTAAATGCTAGAGATGATCCCAGATGATTAGCACTTCTAGAAAATACTCAAATCAGTCCTTCTGACTATAACAATCATGCCACGGTCAAAATCATGCAGATCACATTTTAATCCATTCTGACAGATGTTTACCCACAGCTGCTTGTCATATCTGCATGGATTGTAGGCACTGCACTGCTGCCACACGAAGAAGAAGCCACGACAGCCTACTGAAATCCAAGATGATCTTTTTACACAGATAAAAGCAGGGGTGACTCTAGCTTAGATGTGGCCAATACACTGGCACTTTGTGGACTGGACACCCCTGGTGTATTGCATGCAGAGCTCCAGACGTTTTGACCAGGGTGAGCTTGAGATCTCTGACTAGCACTGTATTAATGCATCATATTTTCCTATTATTTCTCATGTCTAATAATTGAAAAGCACCTAATTTAGGTCAATATGACAGGTATTCTTATATAAAGAAATCAATTAATTACAAAAGTATTATTGAAAAGAATCCTTTGAATCCAAATGTGCGACATTATGAAAAATGCAATACCCATTTTAAAGAGAAGAAAAACAGTGTGTTCTACAATCACTTTGATAGTGTTTAATGTATTTACAAGTTTTACATGTTCTCCAATAGGCCTTTATCACAAGCAGGCAGGGCCGCCATGAAACGGTTTAAACTTGCATTAGTAGTATTTGCATACTTCAAATCATCTAGTGTTCACAATCTTCAGGAAGTTCTCCTATTTATCAGACCTATGCATTCTTGCATCATCTTTTTCGTGGTGAGAATTGACCCACTCTCCGCACTGAATAAAAAGAAACCAACAGATGCGATTGCCGGGATTACTCAAGAACATGACCCGAGAACACAGTCCATTTCTTTCCTGCATTCTCCCCTTTATACCAAAACTGTCCTTCCCTTTGGGCTTGTTTTACGTGAAATTCAGGAAGGGTGAGTACATATTTCTTAATAGCCATTAATATTTAGGTATTTCTGTTATTTCTATCAACATTTCTCTTACTGTGAAGATCTGCAAATGTTAAATAGACTTTGTATTTGTGAATGTTTAAAAAAATAATAAATTAAGAATTTCAGAACCTGTTTCTTTTAAGTTTCTTCTTTAAAAATAACAAAATGAACAAAAAACTGTCAAAATTTAAACCAAAAAATATTTTCTATTTATATTTATATATATATGATACAGGGGTTTTAGCGCCCCTTTGCTTCCAGAGCGGAGCATTTCAGAATCCATTCCACGAGAAACTCAGGCGCTACACCATGTGTCTGGCCACGAGTGAGAGCGTGTGTGTGTGTAGGTAGTGTGTATGAGTTCAGAGTGTACAGTTTTCCATTTGTACAGGCAGCGTGCCTCCACGCCTCAATAGGTGGCCGCCGCCTCCTCACATCAATTGCCCTCGGACTCTTCCTCAGCCTCTCGTAACCAGGTGAAGAAGGCGGTGACGGATTTCAGCGCTATGCTCTTTCCTTGCTGCTCAGCCGGGTCTTTACTCGTTTCCCACTTGTAGAAAGCATCCTCTGAAATCACGTCCTCATCGTAGAGGCAGTCAAAGAACATCCTTAGTAGATCTGTGAAGGTGAAGAAGAGAGTTTAATTCCTTAGACGCAACCCCGGTCTACAAAGTCAGAAAGCTGAAATTTGGACACTTACTTGGTGGTTGATCCAAGCTCACTATTAATGCCTGCAGTGCATAAAGTGCTTGTAACTGACGCTCAGTGTCCGAGTTAAAGTATTTTTGTAACACAGGGAGGTGCTTCTGTATGACGGCTGTATCCACTCTGCAGGACGTATTCTCATCTGCACGAGAGAAATGAAGCCGGAGAAAACGTTTGTGCTTTCAGTGTACTAACCCCATCACTTGAATATGTGCTCAATACTCTGCAAATCATCTACTTAATGCATCTTAATGAGCTGTAGTTAAAATGCATATTTAATGGGATGGGGATGTAGTTACTGCGTAATTGTCAGCTGAGAAGCTTAGGAAACGTCAAAAAGCTTCCTATGAAAATTGCTATCAAGATATCGAGCAAAAGCACAGTGCTACACAATTTTGCACTAGGAAGGTTATTTTCCTGCAGCAGGAACATACTCACCTCTAACAGCTGCCTTACACACTGCGGTCATTAAAGCTCTCAGGAATGCGGAAGAGCTCATCTGGGATTCATCCACATGGGCCTGCAAGAAAAGAAATATTTATTAAAATCCAGAAATATATAAGGAAATTTGTGTTGGAAATTAATCAGTGCTGGGGTGTGATGTGGCTTCAAGTGTAGCGTTACTGTGAAGTTTATTATTTTCCTATAACAGCATGCTGGATGGCTATTACTCCACAGCAATATGCCAAGAACTACAATGTGTAATTTAATAATAATGACACACTATGTTACAGCTTATGTTAAAGCAGTCATTCCCTCACCAACTTCTCTTTTTTTCTCTTGAAGTTAATAAGACAAAAACAATGCAGCTTGTCATGTTACAGACAAACAACAAGTGTAAACACCCGTCCTGAAGATTTCCAGTGTCTGAAAACTTACTTACTTTCAGCCAGTAAGTTTTCAGTAAGTTCTGACACTGGCGACTCCTTTCATAAGTGTCTAACAAATATTTAATCAGAAATCTTCATATCAACAATATGACAATTATATGTACCGATCTTGTACCAATCACTTGAGTCATTACAGGTATACTGGGACCCAGCGTTCCTGAAAGCATCTGCTGTGAGCGGAAGCACTTTATTGCTGAAGTCTGTTTGAGACAACGCTAAAGCACTTGATAATGTACACCGATCAGGCATAACATTATGACCTCTGACAGGTGAAGTGAAGAACATTGATGATCTCCTCATCATGGCACCTGTTAGTGGGTGGGATATATTAGGCAGCAAGTGAACATTCTGTCCTCAAAGTTGATGTTAGAATCAGGAAAAATGGGCAAGCGTAAGGATTTGAGCGAGTTTGACCAAAAGGGCCAAACTGTGATAGCTAGACATGGCTAGCTCTTGTGGGGTGTTCCTGGTCTACAGTGGTCAGTATCTATCAAAAGTGTTCCAAGTTAGGATGATTAAGATGATAGAATTTGCTAAGGGAATTGATGTGTGTGGGGGCCCCCCGTTTACCTCGACCCAGTCAAATATCTGCTCATCACTGTCCAGGTCCTCTAGCAGGAGACGTTCAAGCTGTCTGTGTAACTCATCTGGGCTGAGACTGGGCATAGGAGGAACAGAATCGGCAGAGGAACAGTCAGACAGCGTAAACTGCAGCTTCTGGAAAGAGGAGAATGGAAGGAGATTTGATGACCATGAAAGGAATGAATGTCTTTGCACTTTAATCACTTTGCACATCACACATTTCTTTTTAATTTTTGAACTTGGTACATTTTAGTACATGTGTGAAGCATGAAAGAACTAGCTTTAACCATGCTGGCTCACCTGCTTGGAGATGAAGCTTTGGAGTTCCTGCTCTTCTGACAGGAAGTCACTCCAGTTAAGCCCTGCCTCCCTCCATAAAGCCCCCACTTTCTTATGGCCCTGGTGCAGGAAAAAAGAAATGCATCGGATGCACAATTAGCCATGGAGGAACTTGACATGAATGTGTTACTAATCTATAAACCCATCAATAAATCTAGTTGTAAGTATTCCGTCTTGCTTGGGGGACAATTCATTTTCCAAAAACCTCTACATTACTCCCAAATCTTGTACGATTAACAATGAGTACAAGCAAAAACAATGTGCATATACTGCATACTCGATCACTTTACAGGTCACAAATGCAACCGTTTAAACACAGCACTACTTATGAAATCTTACCATTTGTTTGCATAGTAGGTGAAGTATTTCCACTATTAACATGCCAGCTTTTCCCACTGGGATTAATGGTTTACTTATTTCACTGCAAAAGACAAAAAGACTTGTTTTGATTGCATAATATAGTAGGCCACAAACATCAGAAAAGCATAAGGAGTAAAACTCAGAACAAACAAAACAGAGTGCACTGTTATAAGAAAAGCAATGGGTTAGCGTGATGAGGCTCAAAACTGATCATTTATGTTGATTTGATATTACTGAAATGAGTCCCTGTGAATAAGGTGTTTTATAGAAACACATTACAATAGCTTATAGCTGAAATCCATATTCATCCACTTTATCATCAACTTTTAGCTACTATTATCAACTTTATTCACCATATTGTCAGAGTTCAGTCGAGCTCAGATTGTTTGAAGGCTTTTATGAAATAATTAAATAGTTCATAAAAAATATACTGTAAAATATGCTTACAGTACAAATAAACCTGTGTGTGTGGAGACTAGCTAACAAGCTAATGTTAAGTGCGTCAGTTCATGACCGTGGCGAATAGCTACTCATATTTCAGAATTAGCAGCAAACAAAACAGAAAACTGTAGCTGAATAAAATCGCGGGCTTTCTGTTTACATTAAAATCTGAAAATACATGGAACTGTCCAGTCAAGTGACTGCAGTTAATGGACAGTAACAAGTTAAACAGAAACAAGTTACTACTACTAACAACAACTCCTTTACTACATTTACAAACAAGTGCCTATAAAGCAAACGTAAAATCTCACAAAAAAGAGAATGCATAAAATGTACGAGTTCATGGTGGTGATCTTACCTAAAGAGTTCTCTCATGGGGATGCCTCCATCTTTGAGCAGAGGACAGAGCAGCTCAGCCAGATACAGCCAAATGTGAGGAATATCAATGGCCATGTCATCAGCCATTTCCAGTGTGTCCGCCAAGCTGGAGAACACAGCACAATGCATGCAGTTTCTGTCTCTCAAAATATGTGATACTTGAGACCGTTATTAAGACTGTGGCCTTTATTTAACAGAAATAAAATGGTCCAGTATTGAATCGATCTTTGTGTATTCCAGTTAAGGAATGTGTGTGTGTTTTGGCACACTTACCCTGCATATAGCTGGGCCCGTTGTAGGCTGCCTCTGTGGATCAGCTGGTAGAAGAGTTGCCCCATGTGCTCTCTGGCAATGTGACTACGTTCCAACGTGGACTCCACCCCCACCCTCACAAACACAGCCAGCTGGGATACCTGCTGCAGCTCCTCCACACACTGCACTGCCTCCTACACACATTCACACACACCATGTATTAGTTCATTAATTCTAAATTACATCGCAAGGGGATATACTTGACAGATTCTATGTGGATACAGTACAGTGAAATAACACAGCAGCAATATGTGTACTGATTTTCTAAGCAGGACACTAGGTAAAAGTATTTACTTTAATAATTTCATAAACACTCTTCACTCAATCACTCGATTTCATTCCATCACTCTTAGTCAGGTAAAATAATGTATATTGCCTGGTTGGTGCGATAAATCCAGTCTTTACCACCCCAAAGTAGATTATTTTCACACAAGAGCAACATCTGTTATTCTGCTTATTGCCAGCAATTTTATTATTTCCGATAATGAAAACCCATCACAATTTTTAACTGTAAGATGCATTTAATTTTATGGAACTTGTAGAATATAGAAATAGCCTTTATTTGTCACATATACATTACAGCACAGTGAAATTCTTTCTTCGCATATCCCAGCCTTGGAGGGTGGGGTCAGAGCGCAGGGTCAGCCATGATGCAGCGCCCCTGGAGCAGAGAGGGTTAAGGGCCTTGCTCAAGGGCCCAACAGTGGCAACTTGGCAGTGCTGGGGCTTATGACCAAAGGTTTGTGGACACCTCATCCACTATAGAGTGACTATAGACGATCTCATTTCCCATAATTCCTCTTCTTCTTCTTTCGGCTTTTCCCTTCAGAGGTCGCCACAGCGAATCATCTCTCTCCACCTATCCCTATCTTCTGCATCCTCAACACTTACACCCACTAGCTTCATATCCTCATTTATTACATCCATATACCTCCTCTTTGGCCTTCCTCTTTGCCTCCTGCCTGGCAGCTCCATGTCCAACATTCTCCTACCAATATACTCACTCTCCCTCCTCTGGACATGTCCAAACCATCTTAACCTGGCCTCTCTAACTTTGTCCCCCAAATGTCCAACATGAGCTGTCCCTCGTTCCTAATCCTGTCCAACCGAGTCACTCCCAAAGAGAACCTCAACATCTTCAGCTCTGCTACCTCCAGCTCTGACTCCTGTCTCTGTCTCAGTGACACTGTCTCTAAACCATACAGCATGGCTGGTCTCACCACTGTCCTGTACACCTTCCCCTTGATTCTCGCTGAAATTTTTCTATCACATTTCCCATAGTTCCAGTGAATAAAAATCTCAATGCGACAGTATACATAGACATCCTGTACAATTACATGCTTTCAACTTGGTTACAACAGGTTAAGAAAGAACCACATATGGCTGTGATGGCCAGGTGTCTGCATATATTTAGCCATATATTATCCAGTGTATTACAGAAAATACAAACCACTGTTCTCTCACCAGCCTGTCTCTTTCTCTCTTGAGCTTAATAAAAAAGAAAGAAAAAGGCCAAACAAAAAAAAAAGATCCCACAAAGACCAATAATTCTATATCTTCTTTGTTAAACAATAGTAATAGCTTATTATCAGCCTGAGATCATGGCCGTGCCAGACAAATTTCCTGTGTATCAGTGGTAATTGTAGTAATGATATCGTATCAGAATGAGCACATTTATATAAATCATTTTGGTTACAGACAGAATTTCTGTCAGAGCTTTTGTCAGACAATTAATGCACACCATCTCATTTGTAAATTCAACCTTGCTGTAGAATAACTAGTATAAAATAATGTTACCAGAAAATGTATTTCAGATTTCCTTATCATGGCCAGTACACAATACACTACTACAATAATCCTAAGCTTTATAAGACAAAAATGCAATAGGTGCCTCGGACCAGAGTAAAAGTGTGGAGAAAAAGAAAAACCCTGCAAACCTTAAGGTCATTAATGTGCAGGAACTCATCGATGATTGATTTAGACTTCCTCTCCATCTCCTCGTCAGACAGGACCGGCTTTGCTGGAACTGCACTAACAGAGCTTTCTTTTTTTACTGTAATGGAAAAGCAAGAGAAAATGATTTGAATAAATGTGAGACATGTTTTTGGTTTGGACATTTCATCTGTTCTAAAAATAGATGTAAGAGACAGAGAAAGAGGTGTTCAGAATAAAAAGAAGAATGGTTACACAGAGAACTGTTTATACAACCTCATACCCACAGTTATGTATGGTGGATCTGTGATGGTGTAGAGCTATTTACCCTTAAAAAAGTCCCAAGAACCTGTGTGCCATCATTAGCTTCTTGAAGTACCAAGAGCTTCTAAATAAAAATCTGTCTGCTAACAACAAAAAGCTACAGTTATATTGTTGGCTCTTCCAGCAGGACAATGATTCAAAACATATGACCAAATACATACAAAGAATGGTTCAGTGACCACAGAATCAAGCCATCCTTAACTCTTGACCTAAACCCCACTGCAAACCTGTGGAATGAACTGGAGAGAAGAGCCCCCAAGAAAAGGGTCAAAGCCCCTCAAGGATCTGGAGTCATTCTATAATGATGAATGCTCTCAGATTCCTTGCTCTCTTCAAACTGTTATATAAGACTCAATGCTGTTATTTTTCATTATTTTGACTCTGTTGTTAAGGGAAGCTGCACAAAGTACTAAATGCAGAGGTGCCAACATGCAACATGTGGTTTTTAATGAGTTTTTAACTTCTTTGAATAAATGAACTGCATGTAAGGGTAAAATTAGTGTTATTTTCCAGAGCAAGATTGTATAGAGAGAAGTTATTTATATATAGATATTTTGTTCCTAACTTTACCAAGGTGCCAATAATTCTGGTCAATCACAGGATATTCAAATTATAGCGTTTATGTTAAATTGGTAGGAAGTAAACAAAGAGATTAAAGAATATAAAACTGTCGAATGTGAAACTGACGATGGATCAATTTCCTAATGGCACCATAGCCATATTGTCCATTGTATATACACTGACCAGGCAGAACATTATGAGCACCTGCCTAATATTGTGTTGGTCCCCCTTTTGCTGCCAAAACAGCCCTGACCCGTCATGCACTGTATATTCTGACACCTTGGGCCAGCCTTCACTCCCCACGTACATCAATAAGCCTTGGCTACCCATGACCCTGTTGCCGGTTACCACTGTTCTTTCCTTGGACCACTTTTGACAGATACTGAGAACTGCAGACCGGGAACACCCCAAAAGAGCTGCAGTTTTGGAGATGCTCTGATCCAGTTGTCTAGCTAGCCATCACAATTTGCCCATTTTTCCAGCTTCTTACACATCAGCAATGAGGACAAAATGTTCACTTGCTTCCTAATATATCCCACCCACTAACAGGTACATTTTGCACAGTACTGTAGATTCTATGGCCTGACACTTTATGGATTTGAGTGTGTAATAAATTATTTTAGTTCAATTAACTGTAGCAGTGTGGCAACAAATCTACAGAAAATGCGTGTGTGCTATCTCACAAGGATCCTGGGACTGGCTGTGCTCCATGTTGCTTCTGTCCTCAGAGACGCTTGTTTTGCGGGGTGTGGCTTGTGCATCTCGGCATGGCTCCTCAGCAGCTGCACTCTCCACGAGCTCCTTATTGCTGCTACTACGATTGAGGAGCCTGGAGGGAGCTGAACTCTGGGGTTTCTCACTTCGCTCCCGACCACAGCTGCCTCGGCTGAAAACGACACGGACAGGAAAAAAAGGCTGAGCTATTTTTAATACGATAATAAAGAAGACAAACAAGACCCGAGAAACCACAGCAATGGTCAATTACTGTAAGCAAAATGTGCTGAGAGGTTAACTGGGTTATGTGCTTGCCAGCTGGCTGAGTGAGGAGTAATAAAAACAAAAACTGTCCTTGAGACTCTGCTAAGGAGAGTTAATCAGATGACCTACAATCTCAATCTAGTCACATGCTGGCAAAGAACCAACTCTTAAAAGTGTCAGACAGGATGCCTCCACTGTCTGCTCCTAAAAATACGATCAATCAATAATACATTACCTGGCACCAAGCCGTACGTTAATCCTAGTACCCATATGGCTCACTGTGCTCTAACTGCTTAATATTAAAGCTGTGTGGTAGTTAACAGTCCGGTTATATGCAACAAATTCTGTTAATCACTTAGCAATGGCACGATAGAACACGAAATCAGCAGAAGATTCCCTTTTAAACACGTACTACACAGTACTAGGTATTAGACTAATACTTTGATGGCAAGACAGAGGACAAATATTTCATTCACAAGTTGTTGACCTTCTGTTCCTTTCGTCACACAGATGCTGAGGCAGGTCATAGCTGACATTTATGGTCAACCTAAGGATTTCTTCTATGTATAACCGGGTTGTTGGCTCTGTTTGGGCAGATGTGAAAACCACAAATATACTCAATAAAGAAAAAAAGTCTAATCCTTTGTTTAGCACCTGCTCCAAGATGTACATGCTGGGGTGAATTTTATTATTTCCACACTTGGGAATTATATTTTCCAGTGTCATTTTACAAGAACATTTAAAATGTTACACTTCCATCAGTCAATTTCTGCTTTTTAGCTTATTCAATTATGTGCAATGGGAAACCGAATTATCTATTTTGCTAATAAAGATCTGCTAGACTCAAGACAATACATAGACTGGGTATCAACAGGTTGCTTAAGAATTGTGTTTTACATAAAATGATTTAAATAGTAATGTTGGCGAGTTGTTACCTTACTAGAGGCCGTCTGGAGTCTGGGTCCGGAGTTTGGGCTGGGGGCAATGTGGACGACTGCAGAGCTGAGTAACGGTTCAGACTACTGCTACCTGAGTGTGACTCTGCAAGTAGCCACAAAAGAAAGGATAAATCAGACCATAAAAATCACTAATTAAACTTTCTCTGTTTGACTAAAGACTTGTCTGTCTCTAAAGTAGGGAGATACTCACCAGAATTGCTTGCTTTGGCTCCACCACTGCTGCCCTTTACCCAGCTAAGCTGAGCCCTGGGCCCAAGCTGGATCTTATCATCAAACTGTGACTGAAAGAAAAAGACAGAAACAGAGAAATTGATTGACGGATACATCACAGATTAACTTCCGCATTTATGTAGCCCAATTACATTCATTCACCTAATTACAAAGTCAATATCTGCCTCCTCCTACTACATAAACCCAGAAAATTAAAATTAACTGATCAAAAACACATTTCTTATGCAATAAATAATTAATATATATTTTTTCAATAGTCTGATACAAATTGAAAAATGAGATACATATGCTTAAGTTCACTTATGTAATGGGGAAACTCAAGAGTTGATGTACACCGACCAGGCAGAACATTATGAACACCTCCCTAATATTGTGTTGGTCCCCCTTTTGCTGCCCAAACATGCACTGTATATTCTGACACCTTTCTATTAGTGTTAACTTCTTCAGCCTTTTGAGCAACAGTAGCTCATCTGTTCGATCGGATCACACGGACCAGCCTTTGCTACCCACGTGCATCAATGAGCCGTGGCCGGCCATGACCCTGTCGCTGGTTCACCACTGTTCCTTCCTTGGGCCACTTTTGATAGATACTGACCACTGCAGACCGGGAACACCCCACAAGAGCTGCAGTTTTGGAGATGCTCTGATCCAGTCGTCTAGCCATCACAATGTGGCCCTTCGTCAAACTCGCTCAAATCCTTACGCTTGCCCAATTTTCCTGCTTCTAACACATCAACTTTGAGGACAAAATGTTCACTTGCTGCCTAATATATCCCACCCACTAACAGGTGCCGTGATGAGGAGATCATCGGAGTTATTCACTTCACCTGTCAGTGGTCATAATGTTATGCCTGATCGGTGTACATTATCAAGTGCTTTAGCGTTGTCTCAAAAACAGATTTCAGCAATAAAGTGCTTCCGCTCACAGCAGATGCTTTCAGGAACGCTGGGTCCCAGTATACCTGTAATGACTCAAGTGCATGTTCTAGGACTTATCTAGTTCTATCTGCCTGTGGCAAAATGAATTTATATTGCTATAAACTTCATGTATGGGTTTTAATATGTGGACTTTATATCAGTGGAAATTATATTTTATATATATATATATATATATATATATATATATATATATATATATATATATATATATATATATATATATATATATATATATATATATATATATGAAATTATATGTGAACTTTTTTCCATTTTATGTGGAAATTATATTTAATTTTCTGTGGCTTCATATCTTCACATCACACCACCTTTCTCTTGATTTATTCCTAATTTAATCATTCCTGTTATGTATTTCTTTTTAGCTGGTTGGAAGAATATCTGAAATATTCCACAGGGCTGGTCTGAACTGGTGCTGTGTGCATGAGGCAAGTACATGATGAACAGACCTTGGAGATCTTGGGGATCTTTGTAGGGTCTATAGTCCTGCTGTTCTTGGTCATTGGTACAGTACTCCAGGTCTCTTCTCTCAGTCCGCGCTGGTCCCTCGGTTCTGTAAACACCATAATGACATTTTTACAACTGCTGCTTTATAAACCTCATTCATTCACACAATACAAGCTAGCATGCCTGCTGTTTTATGGTTTTATCTTTGCCCAGTGAAATCGGTGCAAGTAAAGCACAAACAGGGCACAGGAAACAAATCTTGTTTCTAATTTCACAGACAAATCACAGGATAACTAACTAAATAAAAGTTTCACTGATTTGACTGTGCCATCAAAACTATTAAATTCCTTAACCAGGTTAGTTATCAACCTAATATAATTTTTATCATAATGAGGTAACAGGTTGAAAAAACCATTTACACAAGCCTGTCCTCAAAGCATTTTATTAAACAGTAATATTGCTGCTGACCTGGCCTCCTTTTATCCTTGGACAATAACTGCTGGTGGACCTTCCTCTGCTCCTCCTGTTCCTCGATCCTGGCCTCCTTATGAATCTGCTCAATGGTTTTGGGGCCCTGATCAGCCCTGCGTGACACCCAATTATGCTAAAGGCACAAAAAGACACAGGCATTTACACATTTAAAGTAAGTAAGGATACATTAAACATGTGAACAAAGACGAGCAAATGAACACCAAAAATTAACAACACACACCAATCTCAGGTCGATCACGTCCTGCAGCATGAAGCGGATTCGGGATGATGTCTTGCGCTCTTTGACAATTTTCTCCATCTGGTTGAAATACTGGTCCATGCGAGGCTATTCAAGGACACAGAGCAGAGGCTAATCAAAAACACTGACTGGGCTGACTTCAATCATTTCACTCATACACCACCCCAACATCCACTCCCACAGGCTCGAGTAATTTCTTTACAAAATACAAACAAAAAGCCACAAACCACTCTTGTCCTGTATCTGATGTTCTGTCACTGTGATATAGAACATTGCTTGGCTGTGAGAAAATTGTAAATAATAATAATAAAAAAAAAATGTAACATATCTGGCAAGTAAATAAAACCCATGTTACTTCTTTAAAAGAAAATCCTAAAAAACAAAACAATGGTCCATAAACAGTGACTTCACTTCGACAGCTAAACTTGAGAAACAAAAAGTTTCTCATCTGGGAAGCATCTTGCTTGGAGTGTATAGTCTTGTGCATTAACACAGCTAGAAAAGACCCATAAATTTACAAGTCGTTACCCCACCCCTATTTTCCCAGGGAAAAAAAGTAGATGCTTGCAGCGTGGTCAAACTCGGAACTTCTGCCATGCCTGCATAGCATAAATAATTATTGAATAAAAGAAAAAGGTAAGCACATCCAAAGCTGTTATGTTTTTATCAGACCTAGAGGGACACACAACCTCCAGAAACTTGTGTTTACTCTCCAACACAAAATTCAGCCAATTCATTTCTAAGGAATTTGCTGAGGTGTGATGTGTTACGGTGTAGAGTGGGGTGTTATGAGATAGAAAGCGGAACTGTGCACTACTCTGGCTTTCTAGGAGTCTAGACTGTAAGCTGCTTATGATTAGAATAACTTTACTAGATAAAATGTTTCCTAATTATCATAGCTACATGACACTGAGCATTAAATGGAATGGAATGGAATTCCGTATGGAATTAGACCTCTGAGTAGAACACGCGATTTGGCTATAATTCATTGTTTTTCTTCTCTTTCTTTTTTTTTTTTTTTTATTATTTTACTTTATTATTATTTTTTAAAACGTTTTCACTCATTCACAGTCATTCCAAGCAATAGTGGCTAAATGCTGTGTTCAATCAATCCGAAATTGTTTGTTTTTTCCTGGGAATACCAAATCTTTCATCTAAATTCCAGATTTTCATTTTTGCGATTCATATTTTTGTTTCTGGATTTTTAAAATATGAAATTTTAAGGCGCTGATGTATATATTTTTTTAAATCAGAAAGCTCAAATAATAATAATAACAACAACAACAATAATAATAATAAAAATCAAATCAAATGTAAATGTATTATATAGATCAGGAAAAAAGTTAAAAAATCATTTTTGTGTGACAATCCTGTAATATCCATTCTAATATACAAAATTCATATACATTTCAGCTTCCTTATAAACCTTAGCACAGACCTGAAGACTCTCCACTGGTGTTAAACGTCTCCAAAGTGCTGGCTGAATTACCTTGGCCTTCTCAAAATCCAGGTCTTTGCCGATGGTAGTAAGAAGCCTGCAGAGGCACTCGAGGCTCTCGTCATCATGGTTCTTCAGCAGCTTCACCACGCAGTCATGCATGATGGCTTCGGTTAGCATGCGCAGCTTGAACAGCTCACCGATGAACTTTATGTTGCCAGTGGAGCGCCGTCTGGCTTTGTCCTTCGCCTCCTCCAGCTCCTCCTGCAGGCGCTCCTTCTCACTGGTCTGGGAGAATAAATAATAGCAGTGAATTGTTTGAGAAAATGAAGAAAAAAGGAAAAGGCCCTGTTCATTTCATGTGTCTGGAGTATCTGCACTATATTCAGCCAGTAATTATTCATTTAAAACGATCATTTAATGCAGATTTAATTCCAGTTTAAACAGCATTTTAGCTACATGGTTAAATGTAAATACCAACATCTCTTCCAGTCACAGATGACAACGATAATCTTTTTCGATACGCTGTTATTGGCTGCTTGCCTTACAAGAAACGAAACAATTTTCAATACGTGTAGAAACGAAGTCCAAGTTCATTTAAATAGTATAAACATATGCAATAAAATAACAGGATACAAACTCCAGGCATAACAAATTGGCCAGAGCAAAAGGCAATCGTTCATTTTCATTGTGGGTGTGCTACAGTGAGCCGGCGAGTTCAGCAACTGCAGCAAGTGGAACTGGGACTTTCTTAAATTTATGCAAATAAGTTAGCGTAACAAACCATGATAACTGGCTTGAATGGTTCCTTAGTCTAATCCTACGGTGCATGTGGTCTGTTTTCTTCAATTCCCTACTCATAACTGCAATTATAGTTCCCATTTACTGTTTAACATGTATATAAAAAAACATTAGGGAGAAAAGTAAAAGGGGGAAGGAAGCAGCAGAGACTGTTTGTGGCTCACTAAAAATACACAGCTAGTATAGTCTGCTTTGATGCTAGATGCTACATATACGCGCACACACACAAGCATTCTTCATCGGACGTAAAAAAACCCCCACAACAATGGTTTGATGGTGCATGCCCAAAAAAGACAGCGGTACAGGCTCCTACAAGCACACGAGAGACAATTACAACTTATTTGTCACCTGTTAATGGAACATTAAGGAACATTAATGTTGCAAGGAAATGCCTAAAGAGACCAGACACATTCACAACACCACCACGATATTAAGTAGTAATATAGACGCATACTGATGTTGCAGAGTCTAACTCCTTCTGCTTCCTCTCAAACACGGCATCGTCCATTTTGTCCCTTTCAAATTCTTTTTGACAGCGGTTCAGCAGCAACTTCCGGAAGTTAACAGTAGTGCCAGGTTTATCTGCCATTGGCACCTTCAGCTGCAGGCACATCAAAAAACACAATTTCATTCGAGATGCCAGATAAAATGCAGATATCAATTATTGAAAAATAATCATGCTGTCGTGAAGACTCGTACCGTAGCCAGGCAGTGGCACATGTTGGCATAGGCTACAGAAAAACTGGGCTCATCGATGGCCTTCTCGAACACCAGGTCGATGACTCCTTTGAGCCTCTCCTCCGTGTTTATGGTGAGGTCTGTCACCTGCTTCATCAGCTGTGAGAACATCTGGGGCGTCAGTTTATTCAGGATGCTGCGCACCTTCCGGAAAAGATCCTGCAGCAGAGTCATGAAAACAAACATCAATGAAATAAAACAAAATAACATTTACAGGCAAAACAAAGCGCCCGCTCTGCAGAAGACTAAACATAAACCACATAAACCTTTGAAGTACTGAGTGAAACCATTCTGGCTTTTTTGTATGAGGAAAAAAATATTTATATAGTAGCTTGCTCAAAGTTCACGAGGAAAAAAAAGGAGGATGTTCTATTGCAATTACATTAGATGCATGATTCCGAACTATTTATTTCAATTCATAGTGAATGCTGTGTTGTTTATTGCATGTGTCTACCTGTGTTTTCTGAGTATCCAGATCCTCGGCGACCGTTTCTCTCTTCAAGCCAGGCTTCCAAGCATTCTCAGCCTTCTGCAGCTGCACCTCATCATTCACAGAAACGTTCATGATAATCTTGCGAGGCGGGGGCCTCCAGGCAGGCAAGCTGAGGAGCTAACAATGAGGGAAGAAAGAACAGTCAGTAGAATTTTGTGACATAAACATCATGTAGTGTTCATAGACTGAATGTGTGTGTGTGTGTGTATACACTAGATCTAAGAAAGGTGTGCTTGCATCACTCACTGGTGCTCCCCGTCCTCCTAGTAACTGCCTGCTAAAGTCAGCAAACGCTGGGGTGAAGTCCGGCCCTCTCGAGAGCACCCGCGTGTCCACTGGCCTTAATGGCAACTTGGTTTGGTTGATCTGAAACGAGACCATGAGACATGTCTTTACCAGCAGGGGGCACAGTGAGCTCCAGCAACTCGGAAATCAAAATAAATAAAAAGCCATATCTCCCGCGATCTGCACCAGAATCTGAACCTTATACATTACAAGTCACTTAAAAGTCTTTTTGACCATTAATGCACACATCCACCAGAACCCTTCTAGAAAAGTCTGAAGCATTAACAAAACACTGATCTACAAGTTTTAGCAGCAACACATTTTAACGAAATGTAACAGCAGCACAGTCAGATGGAGCCACCACACATGCAAAGTGACCCCCCCCATATAGAAACTCACCTGAAACCAAAACAAAAAAGATTCTAGCAGGTGACAGAATGAACCCAGTATTATGCTCACTGCTGTGCCTCAGCTCATAAAAGTAAGTAGGCTGAATTATGAAATCATATATTACACATAACAGTGCATTTATTTTCCCTCCTGCGTTTTGCCTAAGTTTACATCTCGGCCAAGTGTGATGCAACCTTAATGCAATTTTAATGGAAACAGGATGTCCGAGGGTTCTGAAGAGACAGACACGAACGATAGGTCATTTGCTGCAGGCTCATTTTTCAGCCCGCAGGAAATGAGGGACCTTGCACATTACAACAATGGAATAGTATGCAGAAATGCAAAACAAGCACATTTCTCATAACATTTGAGACACCGAATAAGTAAATTCCATAGGATTTATCAGAGCATACATAAATATAAGGAATAATATATCCAGAAACTACTGCTGCTGTTACAAGTAAATAACTCTGAAAGAACAACTAATATGCGCCCTGAATGACTTGTGACGTCGTAGAGAATGTCTAGATGTCAGCAAGCACTCACCTTATCCAGAACTACATCTGTGATTTGAGGTAAACCTTCTGGCTTCAGCACACATGCTGGCATGAACTGGAAGCCCAACAGGTAGTCCCGGTCATACTGCCTTTTCCCATTGGGCTGCATGAGCACTGAAACAGATTGAGACAGCAAAATAGCAGTGAGACAAAGAAATTAAATTAACAGTTAAAAATTCTCTCTTAAAGAAACCAGCAACTGTGTCTGTCTGAATATGTCCCAAGTTGTGAGTGTCTGTCGTATCTTTACCTTCCTGTATGTCTAGTGAAGGCCCCGTAGACGTCTTCCCCTCTTCAGGAGTGACCGTGTTATCCGTGTGCTCAGTTTCTAACATGTGCACGTCTCCGTTTTTCAGTGGTTCTGTTTCTGTCTCTCCGTTCTCCTCTGGAAAGCAAGCTGGAGCTGGAGAGAAGCCATTTCTCATCTCTGAGGCTGGTCTACAGGTCTCTTCTCCAGCCGAGCCATCCGGAGTGGACTCCTCCTAAATGATTAAAATAGAAGTAGAGCTTTCATACAGGAGGCTGAAAACATTGAGGGAATCTTAATACAGTCAGTCCACTTGGTTTCACAAAAAAAAAAAAAAAAAACAACAGCTGACAATTGGCTATAGCATCTGTGAAAAATGTTAAAACAAAGAATGACATCAGGTTATCAGGTGGGTGGGTCTTCAAAAGAAATGGCAGATGCTAGTTAGCTTATATTTACAAATCAGAATCAGGAAATGGCTACCTGCTGCAAAAAACATCTTTTCTGCATCTTTCTTCTTTGCAGCTGAGTGACAGTAAAACTGCATCTTTCTAGCATATTATTATTCTACTGCTGTATATTTCTGCAGTTTTCCTGTGCAGTTGGTATGCTACAAGTTCCATTTTCTTTCTTCGAACAGTATTAGAAATGGAAGTGAGCAGAGTGTGTGTGGAAAAACGAGTTGCTCATGTCAGTTGCTCTAGACATCCACATCATTTAGTTCTGTAAAAGTTACGCCTCCCATTAATCAATTCAATTCATTTTATTTGTACACCTTTTACAATGGACATTGTCTCAAAGCAGCTTTACAGAAGAAGAGAAACAGAGAAAGGAGAGGGGAAAAAAAAAAAAAACTAAAAATAAATTATTAATCTATTTATCCCCATTTTATTTTGTCCCTAATGAGCAAGCCAATGGTACGAGGAAGAAACCTTGAGAGGAACCAGGCTCAGAAGGGAACCCATCCTCATTTGGGTGACACTGGACAGTAAATAATGTAACTGTAACTGATTAATGTCCTCAGCTTTAGCTGCAGTGATGTGGTCAGTCTGGTAGGCAGTTAAGTGTGAGGAGAGTCAGGTTCATTTCACTTCTTCTCCACTGAGGTTCTGCTTACAATATGATCTCACACTGTTTAGCATAGCTTATGAAACTAGCTTCAAGTAGTGGAGAAGCAATTACTCACACACAAGGAGTTATTTCAAATGATCTGAAATTTGCCACTTTAGTTCAAGCAGATAAAATATACTAATACACCCCATCTTTAAACAGAAAATCTATACCAACATTCCTACTTTCTATTAATAATCACTGGGTTATTTGCATAGCGGTGGGTGTGACAGTTCTGCTCTTTGCAAAGCCCACATGGCAGGCAATTTGAGTTTTTGTGGTAATTAAATGAATTACATTTCTTCAACCCACCTTTAAACACTTATCCGGAGGTCACAAAAAATAATTAAACTTGTGAAACTATGTCCATGTACTGTTATAGTTACACAAAACTCCTACTCACCTTGTTTTCCTTGTGTAGAAGATCCCCAGCTAAATTCTCTTCATTTGATTTTTTCCAGTCCTTTGGTGCAACAGAAGCAGCTTGTGCTAACACACACACAAAATGAAAAACATTAGCAATTAAATTGCATTATATATTTATGAACACATCCTAGAAACACCACAGCAAAGCCACAGTAATAGAAGTGGCACGGTTTGGGATTTAGTGTACAAATGTAGCTCACTCTCTCCACATTTACGGCAGAAAAAATTGACAGTCATGATACGGACTAATACAGAAATGGGTCATACCTGTTGGTGGTACCTTTCTGGAATTAGCCTGACTGTGCGTTTCTGCTACACCATCAGAGCTCTGTGCTGTTGTTTCAGCTTTAAATTGGACATCATTAGGACCACAGGCCTTGCCTTGTTCGTGCATGTCACTGCTCGGAGGCTGAATTAATACGGGCAGGCCAGGGGGTGGCACTAGAGGAGACATGGCATTGGATGGTATTAAGGTGGTTGGGCTGATTGAAATTTGGGTCACAGGGGCAAGGGGCTCTGCCTGGTTCACTTCTCCTGAAACTGGTCCTTCATTTTCAGCCAAAGGTGAAGATGGAGGACTGGTCAAGGGCACTTCTTGTACCTGGATCTCCTGCTCACAGATTGGGGAGGGTGGCGGTGACTCAGACAGACCATTAACTGCTTTTCCTGGAGAAGGGGACGAGGCTGTAGGGCTGGGGGTAGCTTCTAGAGGGGTTTCTTCTTCTACAGGGACGGGGGATTGAGCTACAGCAGTGGAAATTGTAGAAAGCTCTTCTGGTTCACAGGAAACTGTTGAATTGCAGGCCATTCCAGGTTTTGTGTGAGATGAAGAGTCTGATATAGGAAGAGTTGAAGCTTCTCTTCTTTCTGTAGAGGATTCTGAAGGTCCAGGAGATGAAGATTTATGGGGAGCAAAATCAGCTCTGGGCTTGTCCTCTGATATGAAAAAGTCCAAGAATTGAGATTACAGGCAAATCCATAGATAAGAGATAAACAAGTATATTGGCGAGTCAGATAACGGTCTAAATATGAAAATCAGTCAATGAACAGCTCTGCGTTATTCACGTGCATGAGATTCAGTGTATGGGGAGAGACAAGAGGATAGTGTAGCATACCTGACGTGGGTTTGCTATCGGTCACTGGACTGAGTCTGTAGGGTGGGTCCATGTTGTAGTATAACTGCTCTGGCGTCTGACTGGCACTTCGCTGCCACAGACAAACATCAGACAATGGTATGGCATTAGACAGGTACACTCATGAAAGAGCCTCTTATTGATGATCGTTAGCCACTAAAAGTCTCTGGGAGATATTTATGGTTACAAAGTTTACCCAGGGATAATACTGAGCTTAGAGACTCTATAGCAGGGGTTTCCAATTTTATCCAGAAAGGGCCAGTGTGGGTGCAAGTTTTCATTCCAATCATGCAGAAGCAAAACCTAATAGTATTTTGAAAGCCAAGGTCAACTCATTAAACATGTGGAATCAGGTGTGGCTCCTGCTTGATTGGAAGGAAAACCTGACACACATTTCTTTAAAACATCTTGTGTGTCACAACTACAGCTGTGAGAAGCAATACCCTTTTGCAGTTATTCCACTAAAATTACATGCACTATATTTGAGCTCTAAAATAATGTATCGCTGACCGGCCCTTAGATATTTTGATGTGGTCTTCTCTGGGCCATTTTGGGAAAAAAGTTTGAACACCCCTGGAATTAACTTTCGAAGTAGATTTTAATGCCAAATTTCAACGGGTCTACACTGAGAAGACGCTTTTTTCTTTGTGTAGACTTTCCAAAGATGCTCAGTGGACGCTCTTGGCTTAGAAAAAAAAAAAAAAAAAACACCTTTGTGCTCGCTGCATCACCAGGGTTTCCACATACCCCGACCACCACCATCTACCTTTTGGAAGGAAGTCCGTTCTATCACACACTAGCAGATGGAGGACTAGTTTTTATCCCGAAGCTGTTAAGCTGCTTGCCTCCACCCACACACATGCTGACCATAAAAACACAGACTGTTGAACATTATAGCACAGACTGTCACACAAATGCTGTGCCTATTGTGCAATAACATGAAGAGTTTCTTAAATGTAATATACTTTTTATTTGTTCAGTAACCTGTTAACTGTGACTGTCTTTAATAGTACTGTGAGAAACAACGTACTTATACGTCTATATAGAACATCTGTAATTGCATCTATTGTGCAATATCAGGCTGACTGAGCATCAGTACTATGGAAAACCACAACCACACATTATTCTGCCTTCATATTTAAAGCTTTAAACCACACTACTATTGAACGCTTAAAGCTGATTGGTCAGAGGATCTGTATTATTTTCGTATAACAGCAACGTGAGGCCATTAATTCCAGCTGTAACTATAACATTATTGAACTCACTGATATTGTCTCTCGGACATTACACAACATTAAATCTATCACTATAAATGTTTTCTAGACATTTTTTAGGATCCAAAAATAAAATGTAATCATTAGCAGATCACTGATATAAATGGTCCACTGTGATACCTGTGCTTGTTCACTACACACCAGGGGGTTGAGCTATTAAACTATTTATTATAGTGTACCAGTGTATTGACAATAAATGTATTAAATATGCTTTAATGGGTCAACAGAAAGAAGAGGAGATCACAACATCGGTTGATGAAAACACAATCTTTCACGCATTAACCAATTTTGCAGTTGGCAAAACAACAAGGCAAAAATAGGAGTGAGAAACCTGTGGAGGGGTTGGGGTGGAGGAAGGACGGCCCACGGGGGGTGTGGTATTCCCACTACCAGCCATGATTTCCTCTGTTATGTCCTTCCCACCTTGGTTGGGATCCCGGATTCGGATCTGAGAGAACAGAAAGAGAAAGCACAGACATTATTGTTACTAAAGCAGCAAGCTGGATTCATCCCCCCTTTCTATGCCTTCATTCTTCTGATCATGCTCAAGTGCAGAAATTCACTGCACAGATTTCAGATATCCTGTGCATGCTGGACATTTAAATGATTTTTGACAGCATATTTACCCATTTCACTATGTCTGTCCTACTGTGCCATTTATTTTCTTTGTACTTGGCCACATCACACCAGCTATATATAGTTTTTACCTTATCAACTATCAAAGTGGAGTTACTTTAACCAAACCAAAAATTATTATTAATAACAGCACATCCTGAAGTCCTGTTCTCTTCATATAAACACAGCAATCTGACAACAGGTATAATATTTAATTTACTAAATAACGATGGTGTACTTTTAATTGTTTATAGTTACATTTAATCAATAAGGCTTTTAGTAGCCCTAAAACCTACTGACCATCACAAAGTGCTGACCCCTGAGTCTCCTTTATAGATTAAATAATCTACTACAGAAAACTAATTCAACAGTTATGTCCTTCGATAGCAAGGCCTTTAGTTTTTAAGAAAAGGTTCATCATAATCCTCATAATTGCAAATAATCTAAGGCTCATGTGTAATCAAATTGCTACTACAGAAACAACAAATCTGAATAAGCAGAATAATCTAAAACTGTAGGTGCGTCCAAAATCGCATAGTTGCACTATTCCACCATTTTATAGTAGTGTGACTAGTGTTTTCATGGTAAAAACTTCACCATATTAAAAGCTAAAGCTAGAAGCAGTGCATTACATGCATTTGATGTAACTTGCCATTGACTGTGAACTTATACATCCAGTTAGAAAAAAAGGTTAGTGATCCATCTGAGATGATAATCTTTCGGCTTTTCCCTTTAGGGGTCGCCACAGTGAATCATCTTTCTCCACCTATCCCGAACTTCTGCATCCTCAACACTTACACCCACTAGCTTCATATCCTCATTTATTACATCCATATACCTCCTCTTTTCCTCCTGCCTGACAGCTCCATGTCCAACATTCTCCTACCAATATACTCACTCTCCCTCCTCTGAACATGTCCAAACCATCTTAATCTGGCCTCCCTAACTTTGTCCCCCAAACGTCCAACATGAGCTGTCCCTCTGATGTACTTGTTCGTAATCTTGTCCAACCGTGTCACTCCCAAAGAGAACCTCAACATTTGAGATGATACTACCCTTAAAAAATTCATACAATACACTTCAGAGTATGTAGTACATAGTGTGGAGTAAATCATTTTCAACTGAGATATGAATTATAGCCGTCACAGCTGCTGCTATAGAAAATCAACTCCTTCAAGTAGATTTGAGAAATCAACAGCACTGTGGTATAAAAAACAGTTAAAGCACCCACAAAGTGAAATGATAAGATGCTGAACTGAATGTATATGATCGTGTGCGAGTTGTGGAACACTCACTGGCTTCTTCTCACGTTTGGCTGGTGGAGGCTGCTGTGGCGCTGTAGGCACAATAATTGGGGCTGAGGAAGGATACACCGTCTGGCCTGGAAAATACGCCGGACCCGGAGCAGCTGTTGCTAAAAGAGAGACATGATAAAAGACAGAAAAAAAAAAATGAAGCACATCATTATTTCATATGACTCACTGATCAAAACAGCAACTGAGGATATCGTTTGGGAATGTGGTCAGATATTTGCCAGTACTGTCCGATGAACAGAACATCCGATGAACAGAACAACTGCACGTGACTGAATCCAGCTGGGTGCGAGACAGACTATTGGATGGCATAGTTGACTTCTGCACTAACCGTAGGGTGCCGGGTATTCTCCTGGGCCAGGGCCGGGGTAAAAGGTTCCAGAAGCAGGGGGAGGGACAGAGAACTGTTGTGGAGGTCCAACGTAGGGTGAACTGTGTCGATACTGAAGATTAAACGCAGAGAGCACCGGTTAGACCAGGCCTACTCAAACCTACTCTGTTTCAATTACAAACGGCCTGCAAGAAGTCAATTACCTGGTGATGACACTATATCTACTGGCCAAGAGCAGCAGTTATATAATGCTTGGATAGGATCTTCCACACTGACTTCTTTATAATAAAAGCTATTTTAACTGAATAATTCACAACATCTCGTGCAAGAGCCTGCCCTCCACTGTAGAATAAAGGGTACAAGTTCAGTCGTGCCTAATGTTGCTGTACCTGTGCTGAGCTGTAAACTTGATCTCATGCAGTGAAAACATGCGTGTGGAGACAAAACCTCCCTAAATGTCATTAGCGAAGTTTTGTTGTTTATAAGAAATGCTTTATTTCATTTTATGTCTCTAATTTAAAAAAGTTCTTTCCCTACACTCTAGAACGAAACATTAGATAAATGGTTAGGATGTAGATACACTGTATAGAAGAGGAGTGAGTTACTTTAGATTGCATTTAAACAATGTGAGCAAAGAATTAAATAATACAGTAATGACTTAAAGATGGCTCTAAAAGAGTACTAAGCATACAGGCAGTGCTCAGATGGGGTAAGGGTTCAGGTACCTGAGGGATGTAGTACTGAGCCGTTTGTGCTGAAGGAAAGGGCATTGGTGTCATGGTCATCATGATAGTTTGGTTAGGGGGATAGACAGCAGCAGCCGTGGGAGTCTGAGAGCCAGGTCGGAGTGAGGGAGTGTTAGTGGGAAGAGCAGGTCGAGGTGTCTGCATCTGAGCCCTGTGCAGGAACTGCAGTGAGAAAGAGAGAGAAAGAACAAAAGGAATATCAAACAAGCTGCTATTTTGAAGAAAATATCCAACTGTTTCAGGATTAAATGGTCTCAACAATGGCACAATGAATTTACTTCATGCTTTTTAAATTTCCATTCACGCGCTGAGATCCTGGGTGAAGAGAATGAGCATCACGCTTCATCTAGTGTTCAGAGTTAAGCACATGTAGTGAAAATCAGTGTGTGCCATTTCAGTATTCCATTCAGTTTCGAGTGCTGCTTGGACATGCGCCCAGCCCAGATAGATTTGTGACCAGGTTATCCACTAATCTGAAGTGACCTTGTGTTTCTTTTTAGGATGGCCACTCCAGTTGGGAGCTGTATTAAGTTTGACAACTGGTTGCCGCCACACTATTTCATTGGTCATGTCAAATGTTTGGAGGGTAAATTTTAAATACATAAATATTACATGATGAAACAAGTAATCACATGAATCTTTCATGCTTCATTTTTTGCAGTATTTTTACCCTCATTAAGCTTCTGGCATCATTCCAGCATACCTGATGGAAATCATGGTAGTGCCCATGTCTATTTCATAATAGGGGAAATAGGGGCGGGTGGGTTAGTCAGCTTTATTCGTTTGCCTTGTGTCTCTGTTATGATTAGCATCTGCTAGACATTACTGTGGTATCAAAGTACTATTTTATTAGCAGGTCATTTAATATGGGTCCCACATTGTGAAATTAAGACAAATCAGAATGGCAAGTTATTATCTGATTCTTATGGCTTACAGGCAATTGGTTGTTTTAAAAAAGAGCTAAGAAATCAAGAATACTCATGCCCTGAGAGCTTTAATCAAGAAAAACCTGGCAACCTCAGATATGTGAACTGAATAAGCCATCCAGAAAATCGAGCAAAGCACCCGCTTAACTTTCCTTGCATGTCTACTGACTATTGAGCATATGTCTCCAACTCTCAATAAAGCCCCTTGTGAATTTCCGCCTTAAAAGTCTAAAAACACACAAACACTTGTGGGAGAATGGCATGATTTAGACCGTAGACACAGCTCGAGCTAATGTCAACACTGGAGACAAAATCTCCCATCTCTCTGATCACCCTGCAGTGCAAATATTTCCTCAACAAACCTAGCCAGTGAGGGTGTCAGCTGAGCAACTTCAACACCAGAGGTGACCCTTTTGTGGCCCGACCACATTTTTTTCCCTCTCTCCAACACGTGGGAACAGTGAAATTACCTTCTTTTCCCTTACCGCTGATACCGATATTACTTGTAATCATATCAATACTCCCATAGCAGAATGAGCCAAACAAAAATGAACAGTCCAGTGCTAGGTCAAACCCAGTAAAACCATTGCTCAGAGGTGATCCCTACAGCTGGAATCTCCCTGGAGAATCCATAAAGGTGGCCCTTAGCAGGCTAATACACTCAGTAGGTAAATTGGTTATCTGTGTGGTCACATGAGTGGTTTGCCAAGTAATATTCAATTTATGCATATAGTGACTTTTGCATCTTTTTGCTCCCCCAAGAAAACTACTTGAAGCACAGGATTCTTCTGTTACACTACTCCCAGTGAAGACACATATGTAATTACTTTCTATAATAGATGTTCAACGCACATAAATTGAAGGAGGGCTTTGCCTGAATGTGTGTTGTGATGGTCACTGTCACACAACACGTCTCGGTCCAAATATGCGGAAAAAAATTGCGGTCATTTTGAAAACCTGCAAGATCCTCAGAATACCATGAAATTGCTTGATTTTCTATCGATTCTGCCATTACGAAATCCCAGAGTGTTTTAACAATGACCATCATCACAAAGCAGCTATAGAGAGATCCAGACATAGATCTACTGGTGGCAAGAAGAATCTCACTGAGACAACATGAAGAAAACTTGAGGAAACAGACCCAAAAGGGAACCCATCAAGCTTACAGGATGGCACAATTATGAGCCATTACTCATCCACAACTGCATACTATATACAGTGTTGACTGTGACCTTAGCTTAGATATACACATCTCAGAGGGGTCTTTATCCTCCCAGATGGTGATTAAAATAAGACTGACTGTGCGGTAAAAAGCTGAGAAAGTCTAGGGGACTTGCTTCATGTTGAGGCCTGGATACTCCCTCTCTACACCAAGTGTGCATGACTTGTTAGGTGAACATGAAGCCATTATACTGAAATCAATGCTGCAGCAGATCAGCAGAGAGCAGCAAGAGACAAACACCCAGAACAAGTATGTGCATGTGTGTCTATGCAGAACAGGAGTCTACTTTTATTGCAGCATTTGGGCTTCTAGAAAGCCCACGGGATTAAAACACTTATCATATTGAAAAGTATTAGGCCTGATTCAGGAAGCCACAGGCTAGACAGCGTTTTAAGACAGAAACAAACGAGTCTTGGCTCCTTGCAAAAGGTAACTTCTTGTGTTCATTTACTTCTTTGTGTTGATGGTGGAGCTGAAGCACTAAAGGTCATGACTTAAAAGTCTTCCCTCATGCTGTGCATTTTAAAGGGACCTGGATGGCCCAGAATCCTTGCTCAGTACTGAAGTAATAAGGAAAGAGAAACTGTTGGAATAAAGGGCACAGAGGAAAATCAATAAAGATGTGTGTGCACACACAACTGGTACATGATTGTGCAATCACAGGGTCACACACAATCACACAGAGGGAGCTTAAAAGCCTTTCAGAATTTTAGTCCTGTAAAGTTGTTTATCCATAGCAGAAGCGATAGCTAACAGAATTCCCTGCTAGCAAAAGAGAAACAGAGGAAAACAAATAAACCCGAGCTTAACCGGCCACTGTGGACTCTATTAGAGAAACCGAGCACATGCGACAGTGCTGACGCTCTGTAGTGTGTGTGTCGCTATTAGAGAACCATGAGTCATATGTGCCAACAGAAGTGAGAGCAGAGCCAGGGGCTAAACGCCACTTTCCAGAGGTGTGTTTCTATTTGTGTATGCATATGAGAGCTGACGATTTTAACTAACTGTGACTCATATCAGCAGTGGAGACCGCACAGCTTAGGACAAAAAAACACCCCCAAAACAATCCACCCTGTCCACTGTGACCAAAGCAAGATTGTGGGAGGGGAACAGTATGTGTGTATCATCTACATGTGCAGATTTGACATTTTATATGATAATGCTGAACTTATAAAGTATTTCTCTTGTGGTCACTTCAAAATTCTATCATGTGAGAGCCAGCTAATGGGAGACACCATTGTTTACATCGTTTTATATATCTATGAAAAACAATTATTCTTTTGCCTGGTTTTCCTAACTATATATTATATATTTCCTAACTATATATTAAAAGATGCCAAAAAATCCATTTAGCAAGTTAACAAAAAAAGGACTAAACTTAAAATGCATGTCAATTTCTTTCAGACATTCGACTATTAGCCAGGACATTAAGTTACACAAGAGCTAGCATGAGATCTGAAGCCGGTAAACAAGCGTCACATGTACATCACACTGGAAGAAATGACTTATGACAAATCTTGTCATGGATCCAAAATGCAATGCCTCCAAAGGATTCTTTTTGAGTTAAAATATTGCCCAATAAGACAAGAATATATTTATTTAATACTGTGTGAAGCATAAAAGATAAGCGGGTTATTGTAACAAGTACCATATCACCACCACGCACTTGGGCAGGTTTGGACATATGACCAGCCTGAGTGTCTGAGACAGTCAGTCATCATCTGGCAAACATCTGGCTTAGTCAGCTGCCGCAATGCCAAGCACCGGCCTTCATTTTTTTTTTTTTTAACAAACAATCTATCGACCAGAGAAATAAAAGGTGCTCATTTTCCTTTTAAGCTTTTTATATATATAAAATTTGATATTATTGAACATAACACATTCCAACTGCTCGTCATAGGTATTTGGTGGCGTCATGTCCCAAGATGCTGTACTGCTTAATCATTGCTCATTCTCAGATCCCACCACCAGCTGCTCTACAGTCATCAACTATTTTTATTAGTCAGATGTATGATATTAACAGCAGTCGGTGTTTATGAACTTAACAATCTAACTGGGCCACAAGTTAGCACAATGAAGTGTACTGAACCCACTATTTTACTGCACTGAATCCACTACTCCCTATTCTGACTTACATTCAACAGCTCTTTGCTGATACAGAAATTCACTCCCTGTTGGTTTATAATCTGCTCTAAGTTGCTGGTGTTGACAGGTTGTTGTGGAGGCAGGCAAGAGCACACTATCAAGCTACACAGATGTCCAACCCCTTCACTTTTTTCGCACTTTGCGCCCCCCCACCCAAAAAAAGAGAAGGGGAGAGCCATCCGTGGGATATCCACTGGAATTTGCTGAAAGCAACAGAGTTGGACTAGAGAGCACTCTTGTGACATTATGATTAAGTTACAGTAAGAATCAACAGAAGGATCTAAGGCAGTCCTGATTACAGGTTCTCTAGAGAGTGTTACATAAGCAGTAATGATTACCATCCCTGAACCAGATTGCTTTTGTGAGTAGAACCAGCCTACTTTTGCAAGAACAGGAAATGAGGAAGAAAGAAGTCCCATTGGAATAATTAGAATGGGAGAGCGTGCGTTTGTGTTTATGTATCTGACTGAACAAGAAAGGGAGAAAGCTTGTGTGTGTGCCACAGAGTGTAAGTGAGAAAAGCATTAACGTCATCTAACAAGGCGACCAAACATATCCAAGTTGAATGAATGAAATTTCTCATGCCTCTGCTGCATTTCCTCTTAGCCTAACTTGTGTATCTGCAGGAGAACGCACCATTGTTCCTCCTCCAGATGGAGATCTGGCCTGCCACACACACACACACACACATTTCTGTGCTGATGACCCGGAGTGTGTGGTGCCAGTGTACGCGCTAATGCAGCCCTGCTGGCACTTGACTATTTACAGCCTGTCAGAAATGTAATAGCCAAACAGTAAGAAGGTGCAAAAAGCTGATTCATCTGTGCTGGGAATGCTAACAGGTTCTGGTTAGATTTTGTTTTCCCAAACACTGGAATGGACACATGTGCTGACAGAATGTCTAAACAACTTTCTCGGTTAATTTATTGCTTGGAAAAAAAAAAATCCCACTACATTCTATTCTCCACTACAGTACTGTTTATATGGATCAACACTTCAAAATACTTTACAACAGGTCTGTGAGCAAGAAGTATGAAAGTAGCTACCAAAAAGTTTAGATTGTACCTCTTTAGTGAGAATTGTTCTTATTTTTTTTTTTTAAATGCAAACCTTACTAGACCCAAACACATACCCTATAGCAAAGTTGGCAGAAAGGAAGCACAATATAAAGAGAAGATTTGGTGAAGATCATGATTGAGACAGTGAGTACCTGGTTTTGTGTGAAATCAGGAGAGGTTTTTACTTCATCCTAAAGTTTTCCATCAAGGTAGAGCAATGAATTATTAATTTAAATATTATTTCCTTCAGATTTTGTCCATACAGTTAGATTATATTTATGACATACTATGAAGACATTTAGTAGTCAGAGAAACATTCTCTTTCAAAGACTTGGAGTATGGTCAAGGAATATCTTTTTGCACTAGACTGATGTTCAAAATGAGGATTAAACAATCAGGAAACCATGCATTTCTTTTTGAAAAAAGCTCGGGGGTATAGCACTGACAGCCTGTGTGATACAAGTGGCTTTATTGCAGGAGGATAAAGTACAGATCAAATGTCATTCTCTTATTACTAGCATCCTATATAAAAATAGTGTAATAGATCCATCGTAAGTATTTATGTATATCTACAGCATTTTATAGCCATGTTATTAATATGGGATCACACTTGTCAATATAATATTACAGCTCACAAGGTGATTTTTTTTTTTTTTACTTTAGATTATGACTTTAGATCACGCCATGCTACTTACTGGCTTTGTGGTATTTTGCAACAGTCATGAGTTTTGTCATGCTTTTTGGCTGTTACACCTCACATAGTTGTGGGTTGCTTCCAGGATCATATGCTATGGTAAAGAGTGAGGTGTCTTCACTGCTGTTCCTCTCAAATAGATGTAAAGAAATAAAGGAAAAGTTATGCCTTTTAAAGTCAGATTTGTTCAGTTCTTTACAACGTTTCATCCAATACAAAGCTGCGGTGAAAAAGCGCATGACTGCTACCCATCTAATAAAAGCAGAAGGGATGCAGGTCCTCCATGCTTTGTTGCTCATGTGCATGTGTAAAATAGTACTCACTGATCAATTCATAATTCTGCATCACTTGCAATACATCCTTACAAGCGCAGATATTAGTGCACGTCTCTTCTGTCTCAGTGCTGCCAATTATGTTACTCGAAAGAGTCTGAGACTTCCCCCAACAGCTGCTTATGCTCTGATAGGTGGAAATCCTTCAGGTCTGTACCACAGAAATCCAACAGTCCCATATGGTGCATCGTATATAATGAGTGCTTGTGAGTGGTACATAAATAGTCCAGATGAAAAGAAGCGATTAGCATCAGTCTTCATTGCTTCACATCTGTTAGTCAGACAACTCGTTTGGGCGCAGAGGTCTTTAAAATTTGACATTCGAGGACTGATGCCTTTTGTAAGAATACAGTGAGATGTAAAGTTTCTAGGCATTTCATGCACTGAGGAGGAAAAAGCTTTAAAATGCTTTTAAATTGTACCTTTAACTGTTTATGGTTAGAACATTGTGGAACACACCCGAGACAAGTAAATTTGTCTTTAAAATATAATTAACCTTAAATGATCGTCACCATACAAGTCTCTGTGAATGAGCAGCTACTATAAAAACCATCACTATACATTATAAAACATACTAGAGAGACCTGTTAGAAGCACACAATTAGTGTGGCACATGAGGGATGTTACCTGATGGTGGGTGGGACGAGGCCCCGTCACAAACTGATGGGGACGGAACAATGCAGCGGGAGTCATAGAGAAAGAGAGAAAGAGAACGACAGATTAGTGTATGATAGAGACAGGCACACTGTGTAGAACAGTCACTGTGCTGCCATTTAAACATGTTCAAAACTGTGATGGATTCGAGGGGAGGGGGGGGGCTGGGGGGACAGGGCAGAATTTCTTTTCCTCCCACATGTACAAACACACGCTCGTCAGCAGTGCAGACGGTTCTCTTGGTGGATCTCAGCATGGTGCTAATGAGGTTTGTATCTGACAGCAGAAGGAGAAGCAGCCAGAGACACATGGTCGATTCCACACAACAGACAGGATTTCCGTCACACACTCCAGATCAGAGGTGCTAAACACTAGCTGAAAAAAAATCACTGGCTCTTCTTGTGGTTTCTGCTGTGAGTACAGTTTTTTATCACTTATCACCGTTTCCAACCTATTACAGTTAATTACCACAACTTTACTAATAGCTACTGGATAACAATGGCTGATGTTTTCATGAAAACAAACAAACAAAAAAAAACCCCTAACAAAAACGAACACACTTTGAGAAATGCGCTCTGCCATATGGAACTGTTACTGTAGTGGTGTCCATACACCGAGCTCAACTGCAAAATACATTCATAATCATTTTATCTATAACAAAACTCCGAACAGGAAAGAAGGGACATAAAGGATGCTCTTGGACACCGGTCTAAAGCATGAGAGGCACACTGCTGCACAAAATTGGTTTTGAAAATCATATTTTCTGCTCCACGTGCGGTGACATTAAAATTCATCATCTTTTCAGGCACGCTTCCGCTTTTCACCAACCACCTTTCTCCTTGATTGTGGAATGGCTCTGAAAATACTTTTACACTTCTGTTGTCATGCACGGTCTTTTGTCTTGCACCGATTTCAGAAGGTTCAACACATTACATTTAATTTTTTTGTCTTATGTATTTATGTAGCATCATGGCCCAAAAGGAATGATGTTTCATTTCACTGTGTACTGCATGGTCGAAATAACAATAAAAGCTTCTTGACATGACTTGCCTTTACAATATTCTAAACCAAATGTCAAATATACAGGATATATAAATATATAGTAAATATAAATATACAGTATATTAAATGTTAGCTATGTACACGAGTTGGAGTTTATTTCACATTACTGAACTTAAAACACCTTCCATTCACAATGATAGAGAGTTACAGTGAATGAGATAAGGGGAAGGACGGGTCTACAACATTATGACTCGGGCACAGCCGTTTTGAACTCTCCACTTCTATTACACCAGCCTAATGTACACTGTATGCATGTTTCTAAGTAAAAGACACAAGCTAAAGGTACAAAGAGCTGTATTGCAACACCCTCACCACCAACAGCAAGAAAAGAGAGTGCACAGGCTCCCGCAATATAGAACACATCCTTGAATACCTATGAGACTCTGCAACAAGTTATAACTATAAGACGATAAAATGAGAGTAATTTTACAATTTTAGACCAATAATACTGCCTTACAAATCACGCCATCACACCCATATGTATTATCTGAACATCACATTTCAGATTTAGCTCCCTTAGAACCTCCTCTCTTCTGTAAAGGCTTTTCACTAGATATTGGAGTGCGGCTTTGGGGATTTGTGGATTCATTTAGCCACAAGAGCATTAGTAAGGCACTGATGATATCGGGTTTTCCACATCAGCCTTGGCAAACTGTGTCTTTATGGAGTTTGCTTTGTGCACAGGGGCACTGTCATGCAGGAACAGGTTTGGGCCTCTTAGTTCAAGTTAAAGGGAAACTGTTTCCAACTTTGTGGCAACAGATTGGGAAAGAACCACTTAATATATAGGGGTGGTGGTCTGATGTCCACATACTTTTGGCTATATAGTGTAGATGGCAGATCAGCTGCTAATGTGATGCAAAAAGAAGGGTCCCACATCAAAAATTGAGAAAAGTGCTGTTTACACTAACAAAACAGCAAGCCGGCTTGCAGCCACAGCAAACAGTGTAAGTCAACAGATCAATGTAGCTGTGAAACTGGACCACTTGCATTATGATGTATTGTTTTGGTGGCAAATGGTGTTGAATCACGGACAGCCTGATTTAACTTTTTTTTTTTTTTTTTTTTTTAAACATACACTCATGAGTGATCTGTGAATTTACACCTGCATGGTCATGTGGATAATCTGAATATAACACTGATACTCAACACCTCTGAGACAGACGGAGTAAATATTGTGTTACTTTGGAAACGAGCCTTTAGCAAAAAAAACAAAATTTTAAACCACTGCATCCAGAACATATGCTTCTTGAGAAAGTAGTAAGCTGTACTCACTGGCCGACTGGGAGGCTGTACATTCACTGGCTGTGTCTGTGGAGAATATATGAGGGGGGCAGAGCCAGGATTCTGTGTGGGGCTGAAGGAAGGCTGGACAAACACAGACAGGGGTGTGATTTAGACAGAAAGACATACGCACAAACACTTTTCACTTGCATGTGAGTCATCAAGGGGAAAAACAAGCACACGATATTAAACAGTAAACTAATACGTGAACATTTCTTCATGGATCATATGGGGGAATCGATGTTGATATTGTTATTCATGTGTATGTGGTGAGTAGAGGAACTGATAATCAGCGTATCTAAACCATGGCCACAAGAATGTCAGTCATCTGTGTGCAGTAGGTGGAAAGCGGGATTGTCACAGCAGAAGCAGTTGAAGACTGGTAGAGCTCCTCAAGTCTAATATACAAAGCCTAAAACACACTTTCTAAAACATCTCTAGAAAAAAAAAAAAGCCCATCATCAATTCAGAGTAAATGCTAGTGGTTTCATTTGTAGTGGGCAAAGGATGGGCAAAGCACTCATTTACTAGCTACCTCACTGGACAAGTGAGACCTCTATTGCGGTGCCATTTCTTGGCTGCCTGGAAACCTAAGTGACTTGTAGCCATCACAGCTGAATAATGTACACTGGTCTAGTTAGCCAATTAATTACTATAGTTCAAGGTCAATTTTGCACGGTCAGCAAAACTTGCAAGACTGAAGCTGGGACTGTAAATAAACCTAATAAGTTATTAGCTGTAACTAAGCTCACTACAAAATTGAAGCAAATAATATAAACCAGACAAGCATGCAGTAGAGATGTGTACTGAATTGTAGCCTTACGAACAACAGGTGGATTCATTTTCTCAATTTATGCCCCAGTTCAACTTTTGTGAGGAAATACATTCCTTGTGGGAAGCCTAGAACGGCTTTATCTGTTTGGCCAGCATGGATAAAATTCATCAGAAGAAAGAGGTTTGTTGCCTTGCTTTCAAAATCTGCCAAACATGTGGTGTCAAAGTTTGTATAAGACTACAAATTTGGCTAAAAGGAGACGCGTATTTTGAGACACAAAAGAAATTACTTTCTTGATCTCAAAGCTGAGACACCACATTTTAGATGGAATCTCAAGCCTACAAGCGCTTACATGTCCACTGGACAACTATAAATAAAAAAACTGCATGTCCTGCATGCATCCCTGCAGTAAGATATTAGCACAGTCTTCACCACTCATGATGCAAAACAGGGTGCTGACACGTGTATAGATGAAAACAAAAAAAGTCAAGATAACTGTTATGACACCAAAGATGGCTTTCCACTCACATGAAATGTTTTATCGCTTCAACAGTACAGTGGCAAAATTCTCAGCAATTATGAGTGCAGTTATATCAGACTGGAATTACAATAATTACGGTAATTAGAAGATGACAATTCAGACTGTTGGGGCTGAAACTCTGAGGCTTCTTAGACTGAGAAATCATTATTAGTCTGAATTACACTGATCAAGCATAACATTATGACCACCTGCCTAATATTGTGTTGGTCCCCCCTTTTAGTGCCAAAACAGCCCCTGACCCGTCATGCACTGTGTATTCTATCAGAACCAGCATTAACTTCTTCAGCAATCTAAGTAACAGTAGCTCGTCTGATGGATTGGATCACACGGGCCAGCCTTCGCTCCCCACATGCATCAATGAGCCTTGACCACCCATGACCCTGTCACTGGTTCACCACTGTTCCTTCCTTGGACCACTTTTGATAGATACTGACCACTGCAGACTGGGAACACCCCACAAGAGCTGCAGTTTTGGAGATGCTCTGATCTAGTGGTCTAGCCATCGCAATTTGGCCCTTCATCAAACTCGCTCAAATCCTTACACTTGCCCATTTTTCCTGCTTCTAACACATCAACTTTGAGGACAAAATGTTCACTTGCTGCCTAATATATCCCACCCACTGACAGGTGCCGTGATGAGATAATCAGCGTTATTCACGTCACCCGTCAGTGGTCATAATGTTTTGCCTGATCAGTGTATAAGCTCATTACCAGACTATAATAGATGCATCTGCATATAGATAAAACAGGTTAAACCCTGAAATTACACTTCTTTAACTGTGGAGACCAATGCCATGTATTAAGTTGTGTTGCCATATTATGACAATGGATCAGAACATTAATAAAAAAATCTAACTGATATCACATTAATAATGTCCTGAAAGTGTCCTCAATGAAGTGTGAATCAGAACGGTCAAATGTCTAAGCTTAATAAAAATAAATAAAAGCACACTCACCGCTCCGCCTGGTTCCCAACGGTAACGGTAGGGAGGAGCAGGAGGGGCTGATACCTGAGACAGAGCAGTTGAGGTGGGGTGGCCTTTGCCCAGATCATGCCCTTGGTAGGGAGGGCCAGGGTGCCTCGGGACCTGCAACACACACAGACCTTTATTGCCTCCATGGACACTTTTTCCACTTTTCATGCTTGTAGTGTGTTGCATGAGGCAGATGAGTTATTGGCCTACAGAACATGAAGAGAAAGACAAAGAGAGAGCAGTAGGTGATAGACAATATATTATTGCTATTGCTATGTACCTGTACTTTGCAATGACAAAGTTGTATCTATCTATCTATTATGTGTGCCTGCTGTTTGTGCATCACCTGTATCCCCCCATAACATGTGGAGAACCCACTGTCATGGACATTTTAGCGTTTTCTCGGCTCTAACATGCTCTTCAACCAAAGAAGCACTAATAAGCTGATTTGTTGCATCAGGTATGTTAGAGTGGTGAAAGTGCTGAAACATGTAGGACAGAAGGCACTACGATAACGGTTATGGTCCTGTGCAAACCCCCACAGCTGTCCGAGATTCCTACAGATATCTAAAAGATGCAAACGCTTCACCAATTATTCTGACTGCTGTCGAAACAATGGTGTCATTCTGCTCTTGTGTGAATGAGCACACAGAACCCTGGCTTCTGAAAGCACGCCCACGTCGTGGGTATTAAAACAAGAATAAACCACTGAAAGGGGGAGCATCAGGAAACAGATGTCAGAGATAATGTATTTGTTGCTGCTGTTCTAGAAGAGAAACAATGCAGCCACAACACTACAAGAAACATCCAGAGGTCTTTAGAGAGAGAGAGAGAGAAGACTTTGTAATGGCTATAGGTGCTAGCCTAGCCTCCTAGCTTTTCTGTTATACTAAACTGAATATCATTTGTTTAACAGCCCCCCCCCTCTCTTTTTGTGTCCCACATGTGATGTTTTGTTTCGGTCAGCTGCTAAGAGACAGAATTACATCCTTTGCTTGATGGTGCAGGTGTTTTAATGGCAACCAAGCAGTTGTAGAGAGGAATTCTAAGAAAAAGCCTCTTTGTTTGGAAAATGTCTTTTAAAATCATTAAAAATGTTTATGAAAACACCTATATTCTTAATTTAAGTGCTTTGTTGTGCTTTAATTCAAATGATCTATGATCTATTGTATTTCCTTTGAACTAATGATGTAGGGGTCATCAGGCCGGTCACCAGCTAATGGTCAGCGAGCCTTTGTATTTAAGATCTGTTCTGGTAAACTCTTTGGATTTTTATATCCTTCAAATTCTAATACTTTTTTTCCTATAATACTTTCATTCATTTGTTCAGGTGCTCAGCTGATGTGAATGTAAAGGCTTGCATTATCACGTTTTTTTTAAAAAACAGCTCCATCTCAAACATTTCTCTAGGGGCTGTGTTTTACCTTTTGACCTTCTGTTTGTAGCAGGTCATTCAGACTCTTGTACACTGACCGCTACACACTGTAGGCTCTGGCCAAACAGGATATTCAACCAGTGCCTACCAGACTGCTACAAATGAAATGAATAACTTATAAATAAAATTCATGATGTATTCTGGTGTAGGTCTCCCTCACGTGCTGGATGGGAGTCAATGTTTTCTGACGTGACCAAAGAGTTACATTCAAATGTCCAGCTGCAGTTAAACATGCTGAAACTAGGTGGGGATCACATGAGGAGAGGAGAAAGAGGAAGATGATAGAAAGGACCAGGTATTTGTTGTTGTTGTCCTAACTTAGTGACATTATCCAGCCCTTTTCATTTTAGCATATTTGGATACTGATGGATGTGGATGTACTGATGCAGCCACTCACGCTATACACTGCTGTCACTCCGGGTTGGGCTGGAAATATCCGATCTTCCAGCGACAGTGCTGCTCTTGGAATTCTGGAGCACGCAGGGTTAAGGAAAACTCAAACAGCTTTAACACCGGCTTTAAAAAAAAAAGAGCATCAAGGTCTAGCAATAACAAAAAAACCATAACATATTAGCAAATATTTAATATGTTGTAAAATCAGTGGTTGAGTTTAACCCATGGGTCAGAGCTCTTTGCTCACTAATATAACATCTAACATCACGATACAGTGCGTTAAGGAAGTCAGAAATCTTATTTTAGGCCCTACTACACCTCATACCTTCACCAGTGAGCATGATGTCAGACATGGATATGGACTTGGTACACCAGTGTGACGTGGAGCTCAGCGTTAACATAAAAACACAACCCTGTTGCATCATTACACAATACAGCAACAGACAAAATGTACGCAAAACGAGTCTCTCATGTATTATCTAAACTTTCATGGTCTTTTGGTTACTGTTCTGAAAACATGACATCAAGTCTGAGATGACGAGCGAGAACGCGCCTCTGAGGTCACATGGTCTTCTGTCAGTCTGTAGCAGGTGCATTTAGAAAAAAATAAACTACCAGCAGTAATTACACTTTCCATACTTCAAGCAATCCCCGTATTGACAAAAGACAGGAAGCATTCCATCTGTCCAGAGAGAGAGAGAGAGAGAGAGAGAGAGAGAACGCGTGCGAGAGAGAGAGAGAGAGAGAGAGCACGCGTGCGCGCGCGAGAGAGAGAGCGAGCGAGCGCAGTTCTCCGATTCTGTCAGGGAGAAAAAGGAGAATCACATGATTTCAAGGAAAGCTTTCCACCCTCCTTCTCTTCATCTATCAACGGCCTTTGGGTTTTCTGTTGAAATCCAGCTTCTCGCTCTCTCTAGCTCTCACACACACCATGTTGGAGTACTCTCTTTATTGGCAGTGTGCCAACATTAGCCTTTATAAGAAGTGGGGGGAAAGCTGAAAATGTAAGACAAGCAGGTACAAGGGGCAAGACAGAGGAAGTGAGGGAAAGAGATAAAAGAGAAAGGCACAAAGAGGTAAAGAGAGTAAACCCATAAAACATGAAAGAAAAATAAAAGCATAAAGTGCTGTGGCATAAAGAAAATGACTTCATTCAAGAAAGTCAAACAGACTTGTGTGTGTGTGCGCACGTGTGTGTGTAAGGATAAAGTAGGCTTAAACCAGACTGCATTCAGCATGTCACTGTGCATGAAAAAGTGTTTGTATATATCAGAACATCACTCTGCTGTCTATTACTTCTCCAACATTCCTATGTGAGAAAATTCAGCCTGGGTCATCGGGGTCATTTCCATGGCTCCGGGGCTATGAACTCAGTGTGCGGGCACAGGAGGAAGGCAGGAACCTGTACATAATACTTTCTCGAACTCCACCCTGAACTGAATGTGACTAATGCACCTCAGCATGATTAGAAAGCAAATTCCTGCTTCAATATACACAGGTATCTTCCCGGGATTTATTCGTGACGATCAGGTTCTTGTGCCCTTTACATCCTGTCTGGAAGGCAGACTGCAAAACACGCACCAGTTCAGCACAACATTTTTGCTCTCAAATTAAAATCTGATGCATTTGAATGGCAGCACAAGGACAGCTATTTCCTATGCACCGTATACAGCACATGCATGTGCACAACACCATGCAAAGTGTGCTCAGGGCTTACAAATGAAGCTGAACGGGAATCCCCTGGCTGGATTTTCCGTTTCCCATCCACCAGTTAGCTCTCTCCACACATGACAGCTTCAGCTAGGTTTGGGACAATCTGCAATAGTTTAAGGGAATCACCGTTCCAAAAATATCTCAAAATATTCCAAATGTTGTGATATCTATTCAGCCGATGATGTGAATGTCTGCAGCTTTCGATTGACAGGCACATGCGCTGCATTTCATAATACAAATTCTTTTCACCTATTTTGTATCAGCTGTCTGATTTCAGATTTCTTCTGCTGTAGCTGCCCTTATCCAGCCTGCTGAACAGTTATAGTAATGAATGTCTTCTCTCTTAGAAGAAAAAAATGAAAGGAGATCAGAGACAAATGAAGAAAATGAAACAGCTTGTTGTTCATCGGGGCGACTTCACTATACAAGAATTCGTGCACATGCATGCAGTTATATCATTCTGTAACGTAATTATGCATATAGTTAACTAATTACGCAGCTAAACATATGGAATTACATTAGCCTTAGTAAAATTAGAATCTTATAATTAGTTACAACTCATTAAAATGATTTATATACCTGATTTCAGTTTTGCAGCTTTGTTAATGGATAATTAACCCCACAACAGCGACTAAATATGAATGCATGAGATTGCAGCCAGCTCTTAAGCAGCTTCTGCTATTGTTTTCCACTGTAATGATTTCCGCAAAAGTTTGGGGTCATGATGGCTCACGAGCCTCTTGGCAACAAGGACGTATGACCACTAGCACTTCCTTTCTCCGAGACACTTTGCTGCTAATGCTGCATCACATGGCAGTGTCAAACACTGAAATGCTATCTGCCCTCTTCCGGGAGCTCAGACGCCATGGTGGTCTCTCTGATTGACATTAACAACCCCTCAGAAAACAGACAATTTAGCTCTCTTGGACTCCTGGCCATGGTATCATTATGACTGCATCAGTGTTAGGTTGAACACTCTTCTGTAGCACCACTCAGAAGTCCAACAATAACTGAAATATCTGCAATCCATTACTGAAACACACAAACAGGACATTGTACTGCACAATAGACACCATACTTAGGTGTTGAATTATTTGCTATACTGTCCTAATGTGCTAAATCACATTATTAAACATTATTGCTTCAAAATGTACTTACATCTAGTTTATTGATGAATGCCTATGAATAAACCAGAGGCTTTCAAAGACATTACAATAGAGAAAGAGAGCAGAACAGAGTCTCAAGAGCCTCTCCCTTCAAGAGCTAGACTTTCTCATGAAGCTAAATTACCTGCTGTGGACAGACAGTTTTTTTCCCCCTAGGCTGATAGAGCTACATCTCTGTGGTATTATTACTGCAAATCCTCAGAGGCAGGAGATAGCGTGCGTGAGGCACCCTGCATTCACACTAGAGAAAATAAATAAATAAAAATCACACGCCCCAAGTCTGTCTCTTGCGTAAGTGAAGTGACCGCTACTGTTATCGCTTGTGGGTGTACAAACTTTTCCTTTTCAACCCTCCAAAATAAAAAGGTCACAGCCAAATGATTTACAGTTTACTGAATGCACCCTGTTAATTTTGTGGTAGAAAAGATTCAACCACAGCTAGAAATACTTGCCAAATAATGCCGATGGAGGTTTAGAGACGTCAGAGATGGAGGATGGAGACGTCAGACGCCCTGTCTGTCCCGCAGGATTTGTACTAGACTTAAAGATTTTACTAGAGTAAGTCATTTGCATTACGGCGTCATAACTAATTTGCACAAAAAGAAGGAAATCTCAATTCAAATGTCTCTCCACCCGGTCACTGTTTTGCCAACATCCACAGAAAATTCTTGGTCTTCTGCCACTTTACTCCTTGCTATTGCAAATTCAACCAAAATGAGTGTGTAAATGAGAGTGACTCTTGTACAGTATTGTGGGTGACAGAGAGAGAGAGAGTCAAGCCTGACCTTACCAGACCTAACAAAAGAGGCCGGTTGCGAGTGTACTTAAAAGACACACATTTATAAAGTTCCATCAACAGCGATGTGTTTCCACCTCAAACACAGTGTAGCTTTGTTGCAGCTGTTGATGGTGCAGGGAAGAGCAGCAGGCTGCAGTGTGTGAGGTCACTCAAGCCTGCCTGCATGCACTCGGGAGCCGCACACAGATTCTGTGAAGTAAGATCGCATACGTGGCAGCTGGGCAGAGGGGCTAGACTGAGAGAGAGAGAGAGAGAGAGAGAGAGAGAGAGAGGTGGGGGTGCAACAGAAAGCACAGGATTGAGAGAATGTACATAGAGCTGAGTAAGCTACAGACATAACGTCTTTTCCTCCAGATGTCTCGCAAAAGTTGGCAAAGTTTAAATGGCCATAAACTACAGGTCCACTAAAACAACCAACAAGACTTAAAGTAATAGATCAGGAAGTGAGAAGTTACTTGTATATTTGTCTCTTGTGGTTGTTTGGCATCTGCTCCAGCTGTTGCTTGTAGGTGTGCACTGTCCAAAAGTCTTTTTTCCAGTTTTAATAAGAAACCTTTCTGGTCAGATTAGCAAGAAAACTGTTGTAGCTCTGTACACTCACCAGAGCCACCGACAATCTTCTTCCAAGCGCTTTCTCTAATATCTCTACACATATCTCGCACAACCAGATAAGTATGTAACCAGTCAAACGTTCACACACAGGAACTAACTGCAGTGGGGAACTGAAGTGAGACAGTCCAGAGGAATCACTCAAACAAAATGCTTTCACTTTACAGCACCATATATAATTTGCGTAGTATTGAGAAAATTGTAATTTTTTTTTTGTCGATTGCCGCGCTGACACTGAATCCTCACTCCTTGTTTTGCATGTATATAGAAGAGAATGGTCATCTGTGAACGCGCGCAGGCGTCATCAGCTAGAGCTAGCCGTTTTGAAAATCAAAATATAAACAAATACGACCCTTTCCTCAAGTTATACCTTTAAAAATGAATGCCTAGGACCTGAACGCTATGGCTAGAGAAACGACAAGATGATTGACAGGCAAGGTGATATACCTCTCTATTACAGAATCGGAATGTATTTTGTTATGATTTTGTCGAAATTGCTATAAAAACAGGAAGATGAAAATCATCACAGAAACAGACGGACAGACAGATAAGACAGAGAGAGAGAGAGAGCGCTCTACTGGAGTGTTCCTCAGTCAAGTGAACACAGATGCAGCAGATGGTGCAGAACTAATGTAGCTTGTGGAAGCAAACACCACCATTTACCTCTAACTTTATATTACACAACCTTAGACAAACACGCTAGTCACCTAACATACATGACTAGACAATCACACCACGATATACAAAAAAAGCTGTTTAAATCTCTCCAAAAATTCCTTCTGAAGTTCTGGGCATTCGACATTTTCTTGTAGCTTTATCAGGAGCAGTAAACTCGTGCCAAATGTGCATTTTATTATGAGAGAAATGTTGGTAGAAACTGAAAAGTTTCCCTTGGTTACATAACTGGTCCAATGTGTAAACCGCTTCAACACTAAAACTGAAACCGGATAATTTGGTGCAAGTTAATGCCAATAACATCTGCCTTTCAGAAAGAGTTCATTTCCCTAAAGGAACAAGACGACTTTCGAAACTGAAACCCCATTCATCACCTCCTCTCCAGATCTGACCAATAAATCACATGGATTGCAGCACGTCGCCTCAGACGTCTTAAAACTCCTGTTTGCAACCACACGTGAAATATGCTGCCTAATGTGAACTGAATCCTACACCAAGCAGGGCAGGCAGCTTCATCATGACAGCACTTTACTAAGCACGGCGCCCTGGAGGTCACAAGCACATGCTGCGCGCGAAATATATTTTTAATACGTGGCACAACTGCAATTTGTTGTGATGCAATCTGCAGCTAGAGTGAGGACGAGCCCTGCTTAAATAAGCCACAGCAACTGGCTATGGGGAAATACACACACTGTCCCCACATGACCCTGCAGGTAGAGCAGACCTGAGTCACGTCTGCCAGAGCAAAAAGCCGAGCCTAAGAGTCAAAGGGTTGTCTGTGTCTGGCGTAGAGGAAATGTCTGATTAAAAAGGGGGAACATAAAGTGTTCTGCGAGTAGCGTGTGCGATGCTATGCCGAGGTCTTCTTTCTGTGTCTTCTATGGGTTCGTATTAGAGAGAAATCAATGGATTTCATAAAGACTTTATCTCCACAAGTGACTGTAAATCTTCACTCAAATCACTATGTAATACATAGAGCAATGCAAAGGGCAGCAGCATGTCCTGCAATGAAATAGTGTCCCATCCAGGAGGATTCATGACCAACACAACCTCATACAGACCATGACGAGCAATTTTCTATCCTTAAGTAAATGAACAGACTAAAAGCGTATCGTGAAAGCACTCTCAACAACCAAAATAATAAATGGATGTACTGCGGTTTCAGCTTTAAGATTATTCTGTTATACCTAGTCAAACCTGGCTAGCATTTTACTTTCCATTGACCACATGGTGCAAACGGGGAGTTATACGACAGATTTGTGCTAAATATTTGTCAGTGGTTCCCAACACCGGCAGGGTATTAAGAAGGGTATTATTCTACTGTCCTTGCCCCCTCTCTCCCGGGTCTGAAAGAAGAACTGTACCAGAAAATTTATTTAAATGAATTGTTTGACTTAGACTGTATAACAATTTCAGCTTGTGTTTAGGGAACCGACTGTGGGTGAGATCGGCTTCAATGCGTTAATTTTACAGATCCAGCACAAATCTGAAGAAGCAGAGTAAACTTGCGGTAGGTCAGGTTTCTTCAAGCACACAGGAGTGTTTATGACTAATGACTTGATTGCACAGTTGTAGGCATCCGCAAAGAATGTATTACTTTGGCAAAGTTTGTTTTACACATTTATACTTAGACAATGTAGCTGGTGGACCTGTGCCCCCTGCCTGATAAAACCAAAAATAAACAACCCATTTTCCCACATCACTGCACATGCAGTTGCTTTGCTTTAAAAGGCTTACATATATATTTTATAATTTCAGTTAACAAAAATGGTCAAATACACCTTACTAAGTGTGTAGAAACATCAGAAGGTGTTGAGTATTGTTATACGGCATTGTAAATTTGTCTGTACTCTCAATAACTGCAAACTGACTGAGTTTTTCATTTTCTCCCAATTAGATCAATACACTTGCATGACCTGAATTGATGTGCCTTAGAAACTGCTGCAATGCTAAACTAACTGAAACAATTGGAAAATGTACGGAAATAGTGAATGCTGGGTCTTGACTTGCAACCAATGTAGGTGTAAAATGCCAAAAAATCTTTCCATATTAATAACAGTGCCATAAAGTGCACTGATAACACTAGGTGCGTTTACATGGACCCTTTTTAAATCAGATCGGACTGAATTCAATCAGACTGACAAATCCGATCGCAGCGTTTACATGAACGCGGTATAAAGTAATCAGATTGTTATGCGCGTTTACGTGACACATGATTAGAATCGGATTAGATCTTTTGACATGCGCACAGTCCACGAAAACATCCGTACGTCATACGTCATTCTTGCGTCATTGCACATGCGCAGAACTTTCCAGGAACATATTCCATCCGATTAAGTGTTTACATGTCCTCTCGATCGGACTAAAAATGGTTTAAACCACCCCTTACCATATGATTGAAATTTTACTCGGATGTGGCAAATTCCATCCAACTGATGTGTTTACATGACACTTTTTTAATCGGATTGTGCTTCTAGTCCTGTTACAATCAGATTACAAGTGTCCATGTAAACGCACCTACTGAAAAAGATGAAAATAATATTGATAATTCTGGAAACTTTCTTTTACAAATCTTGATCTACTTTTCTTATTCGTATCATAATGGTTTGATTTGTTGTCATTACAAAATACGTGTATGAAAATCTAATATTTTATTTGTGTCAATATTCCCTCGTGAAACTTGCATCATGTCTTGTATCATGGCAAATAAAAAAAAGTGATGTATGACAAATTGTTTGCAATAAATACCTCCATCTTATGGCTATCTTTCCCAAGAAGAGTTCTGACCAGGTCAGTGATCTTTCAGATGGGGCATACTTCCCAAGCAGACCAGTCTTGCGTCTTCAGAACACCACAGCCTATGCGGCCGTCTGCATCAATCAAATGCATGTTCACATCTAGCCGTTTCAACTCCAATTCATGATTCAAGCCAAGTGCACTGTGTCCGTATCATCATCACTGCGCAGTCAGTGCAGGAGACGTCTGATGCAAGTGCCAGCCTTCTGTTTCCAGGGGATTCAGAGGCTGGCTGCATGAGCATGGCTCCGATTAAGCACTTGTTGTATCTTAAAGGATTGAGGCATCTGTTATGTGGAGGAAATACCCACTCCAAGCCTAGAGCTGAACAGAAATCCAAAACAGTGCATGGTATGACATGGGAAACACACTCAACCACGCTTGCCACAAGGAATGTTAGCAACACCCAGCGAACACCATATCCTGTGGTACACTGGAAAAAAAAATCATCACCAAATGGTGCTAACAGCTAGTCAAAGGTCTGCTGAACAGTTTATTGATGGGGGATTGAATTACTCCAAATAACACTGTTTCAAGATTTAAAGATTCTTTTGTCACATGTGGCATTTGCCAAACCTAGGAAGACCCAGACAGGACAAAAAAAAAACATGACTTCTGTCTGAGCACTGCAAGTTAATGGAACCCAAATACATGAGACAGTGCCATAGTGAACAGCAATGGGGTATGGCAAAGAAGAGATACTCAAAAGAACATACTAAGAGCACAGACGGAGACCCCAGACCAGCAGGAAGTAAGGCAGGTGATCGTTGCCTTCAAACACCACAGAGCAAGTCAGCGTGGGAGAGCAAATTTAGTGTTATATATCAACTTCACTAGAAAAGCACTAACAATGTATATAAAATACACTCACCACAGCAGAAGAGATAAGTTGAGGCTATTTAGAGGCTTTGGAGGACAGGTCACCTGTAGCACCAACCATAGCCACTAAGCTCCAGAATGTGCACATGTGGTCCAAATTGTATGAGGCAAGAAGAAAAAGGAAAAGTATGACAGCAGGATTTACTGCAATATGTGTCACTTCATGACTTTGGTAGATGGTCTTAGCATGCACATCCACATGCACAAAAAGGTATGCCGGTGATTTTCATCAGCGTGATAGAATAGCCTTGAAGTAGCTTTACATACTGTTTTTAAAGAGTTGGGTGATGGCTGTGAGAAGGTTTGGAGAATTCTAAACCAGAGATCTGCAAGGTGAGGAAGAGGGATTGGGGAAGACTGAGAGAAGTATGGGAGAAAGTCTGTTAAGCAGGACTAAGCTAGAGAGGGAAAAAGCTTGTTCTGTGAGACACTGGCTGACCTGGGCCTTTGTTGGGAGGCGGTGGGAAGCGCTGCCTTGGCCACACGTTCTGAATGCTAAGCAGCACTGCTATTGTGTAAGAAGTGCAGCAGCAGCCGTATGGACTAGCTGTCGCTCTGGTAACCAGTAGAAATACTCTGCCTTATGCACACACGCGCACACACACTTTCACAAAGCGCTCTGCCTAGCATCATCAGCAGAGTAACACATGGTCTCACTCCTCTGAGAACAGGAAGGCAGGAAAAGAAGGAAAGACGCAATGACGAGCCTTCCCAGGAGATTGCAGAACAACACCCATGCCTATATCCATGAGCTATCAAGAGTTTAAACAAAGAACAGGATTACAGTAACTCAATCAGCAAACGTTTTAGCATGGATAAAATATCTGAAAATTTGAACTCAATAAACTAAATATCATCTGAAATGTAAATGTTTGTCAAAAGTAAAGCACCTACACATCTAGTGTCACTTATGTTCCATTAGGCCAATGCACTGATGAAAAAAAGTAATGCAAATGTATATGGAAACCTGACCATTATATCCCTGTGTGCTTCTTGAACAACCCAGCCCAAAAACAATAGGCATTTATACATAGCTGGTCCCTCTGCTTCTATAACAGCTTCAAATATTTTATAGTGTGGCTGTGGGGATTTATCCATTCAGCTAGAAGAGCAGTGAGGTCAGGCACTGATTTTGGCTGAGGAGACTAGGATGCAGTCAGAGTTCCAGATCATCCTAAAAAAAAGTGTTGAGTAGGGCTGAGGTAAGGGCAGGACACGCGAGGCCTTAAACATCAAAACTAACAAACTATGACTATGTGCACAGTGGAACTGTCATGCTAAAACAGGTTTGGGCCACGTGGTCCCAGTGAAGGGAAATTATAAAGCTAGAGAATGCAAAGACAATGAAAGCAGTCTGGAGAGGAACCACATACAGGAGTGACAGTCTGGTGGCCACATCATTTTGTGTACATTGCACCTCAGATAGAAATTGTAATATACACTGATCAAGCATAACATTATGACCACTAATGTTGCCGTGAATAACACTGATTATCTCCTCATCATGGCACCTGTTAGTGGGTGTGAACATTTTGTCCTCAAAGTTGATGTGTTAGAAGCAGGAAAAATGGGCAAGCGTAAGCACATTGTGATGGCTAGCTGACTGGATCAGAGCATCTCCAAAACTGCAGCTCTTGTGGGGTGTGCAGTGGTCAGTATCTATCAAAAGTGGTCCAAGGAAGGAACAGTGGTGAACCAGCGACGGGGTCATGGGCAGCCAGGGCTCATTGATGCACGTGGCCCGTGTGGTCCGATCCAACAGACGAGCTACTGTTGCTCAAAATGCTGAAAAAGTTAATGCTGGTTCTGATAGAAAGGTGTCAGAATACACAGTGCATGACGGGTCAGGGCTGTTTTTGGCAGCAAAAGGGGGACCAACACAATATTAGGCAGGTGGTCATAATGTTATGCCTGATCAGTGTAGCATAACAACAACAAGTTAAAAGCCTTGCTCAAAGGTTCTAGAGTGTCTCAATGAATGTCCTATCTATTAACTACTTTTCTAAATGTTTTTTTGTCCCCTAATGCCCACATGAGGAAGAAGCCAAAAACACTCTTCTGATGTTTGAGTAAGTGTCTCTGACTGTAAGCAACTATCACAATTGGGTCTGGTACTACATTACTGGAACAAATGTATGTCACTTTGTGGTTATGTGAAAGCTGAGTGTTGTAATCGATTCTGTAGTTAAGATCTGCCAAAGAAACTGGGCTGGAAAAGACAGGTAAAATTTCAAACCTTTAAAAATAATTGGCAGTACAATAAAAAAAGCCAAATTACAAAATACAACCTTACAATGATCAGAGTTTCAAAAACCACCGTCTCTCTAAAAATCCTGTCCCTCCAGCCTGCAATATGAGCAGAGGGGAAAAAAAACAAAAAAAGGCTGCTTCTGGGATGGATCATAGTGAAACTAAACTATTGCTCAATCATATGACCCAGCATACTAAGCATACGCCTGTGCCAGGAATCATTCCTATAAATCTCATTTCTAGAGAAAGCAATGACTCTGTTCACTGAAAGGTGGAAACTGCTAAAACTTTTTAAAATATCCCTGATTTGTGGATCTGCATGAAAGAATGTAAGCGGTCTATAATCATATTCGATCGTACACAACCATGCAACATCCTCAGAAACCTCTATAAAAAACCCTCGATAGAAACTGAAAAAAAGGGAGAACTGGCACTTATGTAGGAAATCTGGTGGTCCTCACACAGAAACATGGACTCCTTTCCTGCTTTATATTTTATGCATGAATTTAACAATATAATATACCCAGAGCATTATTAAGGTCACTTAAAAAGTAACTACATGCAATTCGAGTGAACCTTATTTGACCTCAAGTGACGTTGTGTTAGGGTGCGGTTCCAAAAAAATAAAAACAAGATAAAAATCTACTCGTCAGGGGTCTAGATAGATTGATATATAGATAGAGCAGATTGGCTTCCTTAAATTAGCAACTAAAAGAAATTTTGACAATGTATCAAAGGAATAAAACTAGCAAGTCAACGATCAGGTCAATACTGCCTTGAAAATCTAGATCAGTAGTGAATTAGACAAATTTTCACGTCAGGTCCACAGATATGGTCTTGTAAATGTGTGCGAGATATTAACTGCCACAAAGTAGGCCTTGCACAGGACCAAAAATATCCTACGCAGCCCTGATGTCACATATAGCTTCGGGAGCAGAAGCTTGTAGTAAAATGGCTGAATGTGAAAATCGCGGTACTGGTCAGTTTTGTGTATCGGCAAGATTTAACTTAAACTAAAAACAGAAAAGGTGGGATTGGTGAATGCTAAAAATGTATACAGACCACATGGTGGCATGGGAGCGCAGCAGGGAGCTTTCCCGGGTCACGCGCTCGATCCTGTACTTGGGTTCCTGTGTGCAAAGTTCTCATCTTCTCTTTTCCTCTGGGTTCTCTGGTTTCCTTCCAGCTCCCAATAAAGATTGTGGTAAATGGTTAATTACTCTAGCTTGCCCCTAGGTGTGAAATGAGTGGGTGCATGGTGCCGGAAATGTTGGCATCCTGTCCAAACCGTATTCCTACCTCACACCCAGTGTTTCCAGGACAGGGTCTGGATCCACCTGGAATACTGACAGGGATAAAGCAGTTACAATAGATGAATATATGAATAAATGCGTGCATGCACAAACAAATGAGTGAATGCCAGACAGTGATGGCTACGGTATGAAGCTTTGGCCACAAAGCCTTCATTTCGGTTCTGTGGATCATGATGGGACAAGGCCAGCAGACAAGAATCAGAACACACGACATACAGTACACCCGGGTCTTTTATACTGTACAGTACTCTCAACCTGTATGGAAAATTAGCCCCTGTGCAGTGCACGGTTCAGTTATTTTCCTTGCCACAGCACACCCAAATCAAGGCATTACTACTTATGTTCGCTCGATGTGTAAAACACGACAACGCACGTGAAAAGATGCGACTGAAATCCACCGACTTCATACGCACGTACCGCCAGGGTCACGTGACAGCCGGTCTCAAATGGCGCTCTGAGCAGGCGACACCTGCGCCAATAGCGGGGGAATCCCGCAAACCTTTATTTATATTTCGTCTCAAGCACATCCTTATCTTTCTCCGTCAAAAGATATTCAATTGCACTCAGTTTACACGCTAAGAAAGCCGTAGGTAGCGGCGTTTTCTTTACGCATGCACATTGAGGCGGTCCTGTTTTTGTCTCCCTCAGCTGCCCCGTCTCTCTCACACACAAAGCCGGAGTTGTCAAATACCACGAACAAAAGCGCCAGGCGGACATGTAGGCAAACCGGCCCACGAGAAAAGAGCACGAAGCTTGGCCGACACACACACCCACCTCATCAAACACACACGTGAAACTGGACAAACACATTCACGCAGACAAAATTTCCAAACGTTGAACTAGAAACTCGGCAGCAACTATGATTAGCATCCTCACGCGCTAATCTCCCTAGCTAATCTTCAGATAGGAATCCCTGTGAGTTAGCTAGCCTCAGCGGCCGTTATCCGAACAAACATCCAAACCAAGTGGTCTCTCCATCGGGTTGTGGCTGAGTGAAATGCCGGTTAGTGAAGGATACTGAGGTGGCGGTACCGGCACGGTGGGAGGCTGAGGAGCGGCCGTGACTCCCGGTGGTACCGACACCGGAGGAACCCGCAGCTGGCTCGGTCCTGTTACGGTGGCTGCATTCGGTCCTGAACTCATGGCGGTGCTGAACTAAAAACAAAAAAAACAATTCAAAAGAAAAAAAAATACGCGGCTATAATACAGACACACAGTGCAGCTATCTACCGCACATAGGCGCGTATCTTCTCTTTAGCAGGCCGTAGGAAACTTCACGCCATAGAATAGGAGTATCTCAGTATTGGTGCGAAAAAAAGCCATTTTCGGCGCAGTCGCTTTTTTCTTGGGGTTGTACGTGCTGCTGTTCATGGGGACGGGAGCGTTGGGGGGTGGGGGGGTTTCTGCACCCAACTCTCCTCCGCCCTGGATCTTCACTGACCCCGCTAATAAAATCCTGTTCTTCAAATCTCTCCCGGATGCTTTTATTCACTCCTTCGCTTCATATTGAAAGTAATACCTCATTCACATCGGAGAGTTATCTCAACATGGCGTTAAGCGGCCGCCTCGAGCAGTCCGGTAGTACAGACGGTTCGGGAATCGTCGGTCGAATTCGGAAACGTTCGGGCTTTACCTCAGGCGCCTCGCTTGCAGAGATTCCTCACATGCCACTACAAAATGTCCAGCCGGGTCCTTTCGTCCTGCATCTGTTACATTCCGGTCTGCAAACGACTGAATGGCTTTGCACAAAAACATCCGCGCAGTCAATGAAGTCTCTTTTATTTCCAAAACAATCAGAAGGGAAGAAAGGGGCGTGATTTGTCAGAAAAAACAGAAAAGACGGCATCGACTTTATAGCAATAATTGTTCGATATATTTGTCCAATCAATCAACCAAACAAGATTAGTGCTGATGTGCTCCATTAAAACAATAAAAAAATACAACGAACATCCATTGGGAACAAATTATAAATAATAGTACGCTTTGGAATCTTTTGTAATGTTATTTATAAAATAATGTGCACGCAGCGGCATCTAGCGATGATGCTCGGGAACTACAACAGGAAAGCCAAATCTAAACAAAATCCAAGGACAGTGTGGTGTGTGAAATATCAGTCTACCTTCATCTGAGTGTGTACTGATACAAGAGCACAGAACTGTCCACAAAATCTCTTTCATACCATAATATATTGTATACTATAAACCATGCTAAGTATAAACACTGCTACTGCTACTATACTATACTATACTATACTATACTATACTATACTACACTACACTATACTACACTACACTATACTACACTATACTGGAGCGGTGGCGGCTCAAGTAGTTGTTGACCAAAAGATCAGGGTTCAAGCCCCAGCACCGCCAAACTGCCACCATTGGGCCCTTGAGCAAGGCCCCCAACCCACACTCTGCTCCAGGGGTGCTGAAGAATGGAATACGTGAAGAAAGAATTTCATTGTGCAGTAATGTATATGTGGCAAATAAAGACTACTTACTACTATACTAAAAACACTGCTACTCAAACACAGATAAATGTGCTAAAAATGAATTTAAGTAGGAGCATATTTAGAGCTTTTACCTCAAGTCTATTGTCTCCTCTTGTATCTTGTATCTAGTATTGACGGTGGGGTAATTGGTGAACAAAGATTGAACAAAGATGGTTTAAGTGTAAGCAGGGACTCTGGCAGGACTAGCTATGACAGCATAACTAAAAGTGCCAGATGGTAACACAGACATGAGGGCACCCTGAGACATAAAGTGGGCGGCCACTCAACGGTCAACAATCATGTGAAGTGGGATGCAGGATGTAGGCAATCCCAGGTACCTTACAGATCTCTGAGTTTACTTAAGAAAAACTAAAGAAATAGCTTTTTAGCCTTGATTTTAACACTGAACCTGTGTCTGAGTCTCGAACACGAACTGGAAGGCTGTTCCATAACTGTGAGGTTTGTAAAAAGCTCTATCCCCTGCTCTAACATTCATTATTTCAGGCACAAAAATAGCCTGCACCTTTCAATTGAAGCAGGTTTGGCAGATTCTGGTTCTAGTGAAATCTCTACATGCTGCACTATGGACTAACTGGAGACCTGAGAACAAGGCATTGCAATAATCCAACCTAGAGGTATGAGAAGACTTTATTTTTTTTGGCAACATTTTTATCTTGCCAATATTTCTGAGATGAAAAAGGCTATCCTTGTAAAATTATTTACATGAGCTTCAAATTAGAGACTGGGGTCAAAAATCACACCATTTACAGCTTCCAGTATCACAGCTGTACCCGGTATCATATCTAAAACCCCTTTGTCCTGAAAAACTATTTTCAGAGTATTTCACAGGCCTAGGGTCCCAGGTTTGATCCTGAGTTTGAGTTTCCCTCTGTGTGAAATTTCGATTATTCTGCCCATGTGCTTGTGTTTTCTCTTGGTTCTTCTGTTTCTTCCATTAAGGAGTATACAAGGTGGGATTGACGGAATATCTGTCTCTTTCTCTATTGTGTTTGTCTTTGACTATATGGTAAAGTTTTACGCTCATTCATGTTTATTTCAGACTCTGAATATGTGATTATTTCTCATTTCATGCTTCTTGGAAAGGTGGGATTCAGAACACACCAAAATTAGAGATGATGATATTCTCTGGCTTAGCCTACTTCTCTGTTATCCCCTCCTCCATTCTCTCCTACTTAAGCACAACCTTCCCAGTCTGGATATTGAACTGGTGTAAGCTTTGATGGGAAATTGACGCTGAAAAAAACTGAACAGAAAATAAACAAATGTTTTTTGCAAATAATCATTGTGAATGTGAAGATGAGCATATTCTCCTGTCTAAATCTTTGCTGTATTTCTAACAACATGAATGAATGAATCGGTTTTAAAAACATTTTACAGGATCATCTGTCAACTTATGTAATATCCTAGGGCAGAGGCTTCCAAAGTATTAGTCACAAACCCACATGGAGCCACTTAATTTACAAATGGGAATTCACGAGAAAGTGGCACTCCATCTCCACTTTTGTTTTATTAATTTATTTCACAAATGAATATTACAGTTATCAAATGCTAATATTTTAACTTGGTTCCTTCAAGTCAAACAAGCCACTTTTAAATAAAATGTACATCCTGTCTTAGCCTTATTCACAACCCTGACTATCTACACTTGAGTAGGAATTCAGAGAAGGATCTACAGAGTCCATCTACCTCTGTGAAACAAGCTAGTGTTGTGTCTCAAATTGCCTGCTTATGCACTATTCCACACTGTTATTGAGTTTTCTTATTAAGATTTCTAGATTAGTAAATACTTTTGAATGTAAAGTCAGAGTTTCTGAATTGAGACACAGCTCATGACAACATTCACAACGACAGTGAAAGGTTTAGACAGACCTTTATGTTAATATGTTTAACATTGCTGTGCACAAAACATTTTGTAGTTGGAAAAAAAACAACAACCTTGGAAATCTGCCATCTAATGAATGTCACATTTAATCCTCCAGATCTGCAAAAGATAAGTAGGCAAATATGTGAACAATAACTCTCACAATGACTGCTGCTGCTTCTGCAAGGACACTCAAAATCATGCTTCAAGTATAAACCGGACTCCTATGCTTGGCACCGGGCCATATCACACCACCCTGGCACTGATTATATTATCACACTTCCCACTAGGCTGATAACTCAGTGCAAGAAAGATTTGTTTTTTAGTCACTTTTCCCACTATGTACATTACACATATGTTCAAATGTTACTGTAGTCTCATCCATCTATCCCTGGGGACCTGGGGGGTGCCAGTCCATCACAAGGTACAATTGCACACTTAACTACTCACACACTACAGACGATTTAAAGATGCCAATCAGCCTACAACACATGCTCTTGGATTGGGGAGGGAAACCAGAGATCCCTGAAGTAAAGAAGTCACTTTGAACTAACTGTGAATACATCTGAAATAGGAAATAATGCTGAATTTTGGGTTTGGATGCATTTTGTGACATGGTGTGATTATAAAGGAACCACATCAACAAAGAAGCCTCTGAGGCTTCTTTATTTCTAAGGGAAATGCTCAGAGTAGTTTATATGATTATTGAATTATTTGGATAAAACTTTATTGCATCTCAATTTTTGCTTCCAGGTAAGAAAAAACATTATAACATGTATTCACATTTTACATCTGTATCATAATCAACACTGGTCATATTAATGGACCAACAATGTGTGCAGTCTCAATTGTCACATTTGAACAGCAGCAAATATTTCCCATCTTGTCAAACAAAGCTCTGTGTATGTTCATTCATTCATTCCAAACCCAAACACACACACACATTCTTACAGCAGGCCATACGTTTACATTTACATTCACGACATTTGGCAGATGGTCTTATCCAGAGCGACTTACATTTATGTTATTTATACAGTTGAGCAGTTTATGGTTAAGGACCCAGCAGTGGCAGTGGTGGGATTTGAACTCACAACCTTTCAATCAGTAGTTCAATGTCTAAACCACAAACATAGCCCACAAACAACAGATTTTAAGTATTGCACAATACATATATCATGTCCCAGAAAACCAAACGGAGAACCAAAATAATAATAATAATAAAAAAAGAATAACAAAGAAAAAAAATCCAAGCATGTTTTGTACTCTGTGATCACTGTGAAATTGTAAATATATATATGGATCACACTGATGCGGTTATGGCTCGAGCTAAGATTTATGAGACATGCTTTAAAACATCTAGTCATTGGATCTTGACACTAGTAAATAATTAGGAAAGAGGAGATTTTTTTTTTTTTTTTTACTTCCTGACCCACTGGTGGCATTTTGAATCTAATCACAACACATTTACTGAGGCACCATGCTTTTGTCTAATTGTTATATTTCATCTGAATGATTGTATTTGTTTACACGCAATGTTTTTGTGCCAAGGACTTATTTTTCTTTATTGAATAATATTGATTTATTTAAATATTGATTGTATATTATATTGTATTATATTAAATATTTTTCTTTATTATGATTAGAGATTTATCCAGAAAGAAATTAATTTGGTTTTGGGTAGCAATTCTTTGAGATGATCAAACCTAAGGCTATGAAATGGAAGCATTTCAACCCAAAGGTCACATTAAAATGTAAAAGAGCATGAAATGAAATGAATGTAAGCACTTGAATATCTGGTTCCTGTTTGTTTCCCCTTCATGCCATCTTCTCTAATCATTGCCACTTCACTGTAAATTCTCGGTCATTCTATTTAAGGTAGATTTTCCTCTACTGTTATTACTGTTTTTTCATTCATATGAAACCACTACAGTAACAGTTTTGCTTCTCTCGAGTGTGTCAATTTTAAAAAATAAATACCATGCCATAATTTGCCTTATAACTTATATCAGGGAGCCATCAAGTCTGTGCAGGAAAAAAAGCTAATTCAGGGGTGTCAAATATATGGCCTGTGGGCTGGATTCATCATGATAAGAGTTCTAATTATTTATTACAAATTATTTCTGAATATCTTGTTTTTAAGTTAAATTTTACAATTGAAAAACTTTTGAAAAAGCTAGTCGCTGTTTTGACACTAGGGGGCAACATCGAGTAATAAAGTAATCTACTGAAAAAAGTGCTAATGAAATGCCATTTTTATGTTCCTGTTTTTTTGTCAATAAAAGCAAGCTAAAAACTTGACATAGTATATAATCCCAATATTATATACAAGTGTGTGTGTGTGTGTGTGTGTGTGTGTGGGAAGGGATTTGGAATAACGTTATTAAGTTGAATTTGTTTACTCAGTAATAAACTGCAGCCTGTTGTGCACTGTGGCCTGTTATTTAAAATGACTGGACACTTCTGTTTCCGGTCATGAACTACATTCAGTAATGTTGTATGATACAGGATTCTGTGAAATATATAAAACATTGTAACAAGATGAACAAAAATAATTTCCCCTTATAAAACAATAGCTTATAATAAAAAAAATAAAAAATAAAAGACACATTTTATTTACAACACCAGTTCTTTCTCCCATGCGAAACATCCAGCAGGCTTTCCAGTGTAAGCGAGTCCTGATGAGAATAAAATAGAGCCCTATATTAAAACATATTTAAATACAAGTCCTCTGGGTTTTGTGTGGGAGCAAAGCACAGGTTCCTGGGAGTCAGCAAAGTGTGGAAATGGGGTCACCAGAGTTCACACTTTCGCTTAGGGTTCATTAGTGAATCCTCCTTACAGCCAAAGTGTTTGGAGAACTCGTGGGAGTTGGAGATAGTGCCAATGACTCTGAAGCGTGAGGGACTGTGGGGGTCAGTGATCACACCCTCGTGAGAGCTCTCAGGGGTCCGCACTGAACACCACACCTTTGACAAGGGGAAAACAAAAATGCTTACTCCAGTAATAACTCGTATTGTACATGTTTTCTTTTCCACCGTGTGCTCAGTTAATTGCATTCTTTGTAAACAATGAAAAAAAGAGAGAAAAACAAACCTGGGCAAAACTAACAAAGAATAGCTGATGATTTGTCATTCCCAGAGTGGGCAGCGTAGCCTCCTCCCCATTTTTCTGGATCCAGTTCACATAAGCCTGCAGCACAAGACAGCATTTAATACCATAATTAAAAAAAAAAAAAAAATACTAACTTGTTTTATAGCTTTCTCACTCTTGTTTATTTTGACTCATTACTGTTTTGATCTTTCAGGAATACAATTCACAAATCATCTCAGAAAAGCTGGGCTAATCTCAGAGCAGCTTTTATGACTTGGCAGAACATCAACAGGCAGAAGCTGCTATGAGATATTTTGTCAATACCAGGCCTGCTCTGTAACCTCTGACTTTTCGCCTGGTGGAAAGAATGAGATGTGGTCAAGGGTGACCCTTTCCAAGCCACCTGTTGTGTGTTCAAGGCTTTGCGAGAGAGACGCCCTGTTTTCTACTCCAGTTTTTCCAGCTTGTGGGTGCTGAATGGGAAGGGTATGTGAATGAACCTTTCACAGCATATTCTGGGTTGTTTTTGAGTGTGAACACTGACATTGTTATTGTTCTTTAAACTATAAAAGTGTGTCTTTTTTGTATGTAGATACAGTATATAGCGACAGGTGATTAGATCATGTACACATAGTTTTAAGACAAAGGGAAGTTCTAACACCAATAAACCTACTAAGAAATACATAAAAAATATTGGATGATAGTCTACACAAACCTTGTATGCTGCTTTGAGGCCACCATTGTCAGCGATGTTCTCACCAAGAGTGTGCTTGCCATTCAGGGCTTCCTTGTTAATGCTGTAGTTGCTGTATTGCTCCACCAAGCACTGAGTCTGCTGCTTAAATGCATTCACTGATTCGTTCTTCCACCAGGAGCGCAAGTTACCATCCTTATCATATTCTCTTCCTAGGAGCATAACCCACCGTTGCATTAACATACATCCACATTAAACACTCATATATTGATAAGTGATTGGTTCATTTAACAACCTTAGGCTTTATTTACTTAAATAATTGTAATTTTTTTGGGGCATCTACCAAGGGTCAACAACTTATTTACAGCTGTTTACTGTAGCTATATATAATAATGAATTGATAGAGATATGCCATGCCAGACTTGAGTGCTTTAATCTGGCAACAGTGAACCTTAGGGAACATCGTAATGAGTAATGACCAGATTCAGTGGTCAATAAATAAATAAATAAATCTATGAAGTGATGGGAAATACTGGGGAACAATTCTCAGCATTGGAATAAACTAAGAAAAGCTGTTTCAAACTGAATTAATTTTGCAGCCTCTTCAATTCCTGAAAAGAAATCCTCCAAAAGAACGCTGATCCAAGGTGAAGCTAGAATATACTGTAAAAGATCTAGTTCATATATGACTAAAGCAAGTGTAAAAGCCAACAGGAGTCACTCTTACATTAACATTACAAGCCAGCACTCTTTACCTTGATCATCAAATGCATGAGTCAGCTCATGACCCATAACGACACCAATGCCACCGAAAGTCAGGGCTCTGGAAAAACAAATATTAAACATTCTCTTATTCATAGCAACTTTTTGATTTTATACATTGTACACCAGTAGTAGGGTGATGAGGTAGGTAGAGGTGTGTGAGCTTTTTACTTTGGCCAGGAATGACTGTAGAAGGGGGTTTGAAGGATGCCAGCAGGAAGTACCATCTCATTCTTTGTGGGGTTGTAATAGGCATTCACTGTAGGTGGGGTCATACTCCATCTGTACAAGGGGAGGAAGAAACCTTTCAGCCAAATTCTAGTAAGCAAAGTGTAAGTGGGTCAGTAGAGGATGTAGTGTGTGTGTGTGTGTGTGTGTGTGTGTGTGTGTGTGTGTGTGAGAATAGGCCAGCTCCTTACTGATCTCTGTTTGGGGCTTTTCTCAGCTGGTCAGCCGTGACCCGGCCTGAGAAGTTGTAGTATTGCATGACGTTCTGGAAGTATAAATCTGGCACGACTTCAAACTAGAACACAACAACAACATAAATAAATATACATGCATAAAACTTTTTATCCTAGCGTTTGTCCTGCGCATTGGCAGGGTCCGCCGTTTGTAGCGGATCAATTGATTCGCATGATCTGGCACAGGTTTTACACCGGATGCCCTTCCTGTCGCAACCCTCCCATTTTTATCCGGGCTTGGCGCCCTGCCCGGGGATCGAACCTGGGCCATGGCAATGAGAATGGGATCCTGCCGCTGGACCACCAGAAGGCCATATGCATAAAACTTTAAACCTCCATATTTCAGTTGTTCCAAGATTTCAAGTAAACTCCACAATACTCAGAGAAACATGCCATTATTCAAAATTGCCACAAATTTTCTACAGATTTTCATGTGACATCTACACAACCCACACTCAGCTAAAACCCTCTTCGAAACATGAGCATCATACATGAGTACAGCTACCACAGAAAGTAATTTTTTGTGTCAATCAAGCATTTTTGGCTGCAACAATCACAAAAAAAAAGTGAAATCTGTGAAATCCTGAAGGGACTGATGTATATGTTGTACATATAGGTATAGGCCAGCACAGAACACCCAGCTTCCAGGGAAAGGGAACATTTCACAACTCAACTGTTTTAGCCAAGTTTGATATAGATATCATCATTATATACAGATCATAATTTTTTTCTTTCACACATTATATTTTCATGCTGCACTGTACATTTTCAAGGATCTGATGCAAGGAAAGATTCTATTTTGCATCTTATATAACACTGCATTACAATAACGATGTTATTCTGTACCTACTTCATTGAACACTTTGTCTAGCTCCTTGGGATCCATGATGAACTTTGGGTAGCCTATCATATTGTATATTGCATCCGCCTGGAAGGAAAGAACAAGTCACTTCTTATGGTGCTATATACAGTATTTTAGCACCAGGTGGCAGTGAAGAGTACAAACACTGGAACATGACAGTTTGATGAGTTCATTTTTTGCCTCTTATCATTGATTTATAACTAATTAAAGTATTAAATCATGACTGTCAAATCCGGAACTAAGAAACTTCTTACTAAACACTAATTAGTCAGATATGTGTACATTGTGTGTTTTCCTAGAACAATACAGCTCTGACAATAGTGTCATCTGCAAGCCAGCTCACAAATTCATATTAACATGCTTTTAAAAAAGGCGGACATCTTCAGAACAGAGGGCTTTGCACTTTATTGGTTCTCTGTGTCGTGAGAAAACATATGCAACTATAATTAACAAAAAAAAAAAACACACTATGATGTCTCATTGTTTAATAAATAAAGATTGTTCAAGTCAGTAAATAGCTGTAGAACGTTATCAGACCATTATAGAAAAATCATTTGGGACAGCATCACACCACCCTGATGTGGATTATTTTTCTATAACAGCATGCCCTGTTTTATTTCAGTGCTGTAAGACAATCTAATACTGCAAACAATATACAATGGGGTCAAAAATCCCATTTTGCTTGGGAACTGAACACGGGCTGAGAGCACAGGATCCTGCCATTGGATCACCAGGGACATTTGAAACAAAGAAATATTGAAAATACTTCACAATTTTTAGGTCTGTATTGAAATGTAAGCAATTTTGTGATATTGACCTCAAATAGATATTGATGTCAAATTTTCCTCAGCCCTAACCTATGCTGTTGCTTTGCTTATGCATGTGCTCAGATGACATTCTGATGGATTTGATCTAAATGAAATTAAAGGTTTTTCCACAAATTTGTGCCAGTTTGAGCATACTCTAATCATTAAGGCAAATTGAGAACATTACCAGAAACTCATGTACAGATACAAAAGATATACAAAGATTCTACTTTTCACTAAATTTGTTTGCAGTCTTTTTTGCATACAATACAGTTTGTAATTTCCATTACAAACTCAAAACTACAAATTGTATTAATGAGAAAAGTATGCAAAATAAAAGCATCATCACTAATGGTCTCAGACCTTTGGAGTCCACTGTACACATCACATCCTTTTTTAAAATAATTTTGTAGAGGTGCACAGAATGGGCAATTGATTTTTTTTTGTTAATATGTTTTGTTTTAGAGAACAGTCTGCTTCTCACCTTCTCTTTGGCTGCCTTTTTGGTTTCACCATCCATCCAACTCGCGTGTTTCAAGCCGTCCTCAAAGGCCCATTTGATTTCCGAGACCATATTTTCCGCCTGATATCCACACAAGGGAGAAGGTTAAGTGTGTTCTGCCTCACTGCTGTATTAAAGAATGCATGATAGGATATACTCACAAAGGCCTTGCTGTCCTCAGCGAAGGTGGCTTTGACAAATAGAGCCCCTAAGGCGAAGCCTAGCGCGCTGTCTGTGTCACTGACGCACAGTTTCCAGCGAGGAGTGCAGCTCTGAAACATTGAGCACAAAAACAAATCCAACTTAATACTCAAACCTGTTGTCTATTAGCTCAGAATAACCAAGTGGGAACAGCGAGTTCTCCTCATTCATATTCTGGCTCTGAACACTGAAAATGGAGCACTGCTTCAGGCTTTTTCCAAAGCAAAGCGCATCCTTAAATCCTAGTTCAACAATCAATCATAATAAAAGCAGTCTGGGATTTTGTTCAGAAGTCACAACACTTTATTTCTGGTAGCTGACAATAAAAAGTTCAACCAATTATTAAAAACAGACATCTCTAATTGAATTTTAATTGGTTTTCTGCCAGTCAGGCTTGATGGGCTGAATAAGATTTTCAAGAGAGGTAGGTTTAGATAACTTTGAGTGAAATGTCTTTAAACTTGGTGGCAGACAGCAATAAGCTACTTATGGTGCAAAACATGTTTTCAGTGTATTATTTTCTCTCAAGAACCTTATCTTTCTGAAGAGACCATAAGTCCCTGTCTAATGTTTTTATAGGCCACTAAAAAGCCCTGTCACCTCACCCTTTTCCTTTTGTGGGTGTGATGTTTACAATCCAAATGAATGACAGACCAAGCTACACAAAGAACGAGTAAATGAATGAAGAGTTGAGGGAAAAAATACAGTCTGTATATCAAGTCACATGAGTGGGGCCCAGCAATATAATGTGTCCAAATGTCATTGTTTTAGCCATCTAACTAGGATGAGCAATGGAATATCAGCAAAATTCTTTTAACCCTGTTTGCTCTTTCCTCCTTTTCATCACACTCACTCGAGTGCACACACACACATACGTACTGTACGTCAGCCGTAGCTCACAGACTCATAGCTTGTTATTTCAGCCTGACCCTCGAGGAAGATGAGGTCAGGAGAACAGGATCTCTGCCTGATAAGACTAGGCTGAGCCTGTGCAGCTCATATCAGTGTAACACACTGGGATTCTACACTAACCCTAGCCTACAAAGTTTTCCATAGTCACACAATTAAAAAAAGGTTTAATGATTTAAAAACTCCACTTTCAACACTTCCACTCTCAGTTCTGAACTCGCTTTCTATTGACCTACTTTCCAACAAATGGAGTATAAACTTTCCAATTTCCTCCTCTTTTAATGAGCTCTCTGAAGGTGTGGTTGATGATTTTAATGATACTTCATGACCTCAGCTTCAGCTGCTAATTACGTTCCTCATTATTACAGCAGGCTAATGGGTTCTTTTTTTTTTTTTTATGATAGATGATTAATGCCAGCCAGTAAAGTGTAGAAGAATGGGCCTCATTTATCATGCATCAAATTAATTTCTTCATAAATATCATTTATCATATATTCATAAAAACATAGTTGAATTGGAAAAATGTTCAAATGCTCCTGACGTTGTGTAAATTGATCATTTTACCATTTATCCATTTCACTGTATGCTTTGCTGCTCATGAGTTTTTTTAGGCAAATCAGCTGGGTGATGAACACTTGTGATTATTTATAGGTTTTTATCAACATACACATGCATAAAGAACATCAGCTTTAATGAAACTTGGTACTGACCTTCTTGGCACCATACATGACTTCAAGGAAACGCTGCTCAGCATCCTGGAATCTCTGGTCCAATATGGACACCATCTTCCTCACCACTTTCATGATCATGTAGTTATTCAGCGTGCTGCATTCACACAGGGAGATCAGCTCAGCCATTTGTGCAAAGTTAATAATGAGACAGAGATGAGGTCTATAATGTCACACACCTAAAATTGTGGGTCAGGATACAAATGAGTTTTTTTTTTTAAAAATATATGGGTATTTATTCTGGTCTTCACGTATTTGGTTTTTGGTAAATGGTGGTGAGGTACCTCTTGTTGGTTTTGCTAATAAGCTGTGAAACTTTCTGGAGGTAGTCAGTGGCATAGAGCACCACAGGCTCTGATTCATTAAGAGCAACTGGAGCAAACACTGCTTTGAGAAAAGGCATCCAGTCCACTGCAGGAGCTAGTGTCTAAAGGGTTAACACAGACAGAGAGAGAGAGAGAGAGAGAGAGAGAGAGAGAGAGAGAGAGAGAGAGAGAGAAGCTATAACACCACACAAACAGTTTTCAACCTTTCTATTCTCAAGCCATAGTGTGACTCACTGCTAAATCTTTAGCTTGAATCTTATGATAGATGAGCTCTTCATCCCTTCTCTCGTCCTGAGGAACCGTAATATTGGCCAGGGTAGTTTCAAAATCTACAATCTCCTGCATCAAAGTGCGAGAAGTCTCCTCTGAGCCGCCCAGCAGGACTCCCAGCTCTACCAGGAAGCTCAGATATGCTTTGAGATACTACAGGCATTAGAAACCATGACATTCAGTTAGAGACCTTTGAGAAATGGAAAGTCTTAGAATAAGAATAAATAACTAAAAATGGAGCTGTTTTAGCTGCTATAAATAACTTATTTTAAAAACAACATATTCTACAATAGTCTGAGGATGAGAAATGTCTTTAGAGTATAACAAAAACATTAATATTCCAAGAGTTTTAAAGCATCAATTATTTTCATTTCTCCAGTTATTCTTCTAGATACCTTCTCATTGGTGGTCTTGTTGAGATAGTACTCCCGAGACGGCAAGCCCAGTCCAGACTGATCCACCTGTAGGATAGATGAAGCAATTGTTTAAAATTTTGTCATTCTCCCACTCCTAAATTATTCATATCACCATAAAACATAAAAAAATACTGTAGTACTACAACTTGGCCAGCAGTGAAGGAGGTTGTGCACCTGGATGATGTTGCTGCTGGAGTTCTTGGAGTCTGTGCTGACGTACACAGTGAAGAAAGGCGAGGTGCGGTAGTTAGCTGACACAGTGCGCAAAACCTCCTGGAAGTTGTCTTTGTCCCAGGGGCCATTCAAGGCCCAGCCTCCTGTCTGAAAAAAAAAAAAAAAAAAATTAAAATAAATGAAAGGAACAGGCGGATATACGTTTTAGTGCATGAAGCATTCGTAATTAAGCTCATTATATCTAACCGATATAATTAAGCTCATTATACCATACAATTAAAATTAAGCTCATTATACCACACTGGGTGAAACTTAGTACTCTGGGTGTTCAGGCCACTTGGTGGTGTAGATCTTGGTGTCTATAGTCTGTCTACTGTGCAAAAAATAAATGCAGTATAAAGAAAATATTTAGGATATCGACAAAAGCTGCACATCTTTCAAAGTAGTAAGATATCTATCTGCATACGTATTTTGAGCTTTCTCTGTCTCAGTGTTGTGGAGAACCCAATTTAACTTTACCATTAAAAAACAATGCAACAATAAATCATAGCTGATGGTTAGAAACTACATTATCCTGGTTATATGCTAGATAATTAAGTTTTTTATTACATGTCTGTGCTTTCATTCAGGTGAACACTGTCACTGGTTGGTCACTGGCTGCACATTTAGGGACAGTAAGACAAACTGGATTAGTACAAAAACAGAAAATGACCCTATTTTACACTCTGGACAATCTGGTAGAAACAATATCAAAGCTCAGAGATATTGAAGTGACAGTTAATGTACATCTGGGAGTTTACTGGAGGAGGAAAAGAACTGATGATTTTCAGAGTAAGTTATTAATACAGTGATGATTGTTGTGCCTACACAAACAAATTTGTTCTCTCATCCCTCCTGCTACTTTTAGCCATCTAAAATGCATGAGCACATCACACTTCATTATCGGTATACCTGGACTGATCATTTCCTCATGCCTGGTAATGCCACTCCCCAATAATATTAACAAACAATGAAACAGTAAAAGACTGATTTTAAATGATCTAGTGTTAGAAATAATTATAAATGAAAGAATTTTTTTTTGACTGTATGGAGGTGCAGTAAAAGTTCACCTGGTTGATGAACTCCTGTAAAGGACGGGCTCCCAGCTCCTCGATCTTGGCTTCATTCATGCAGGCTTTGTAGTATTTCAGGGACTTCTCTTGAGCCTGACTCAGGCCCTGCTGACCTGTGCTCTCTAAATGGAAATGTAAAGAAGATTATTGTATTCATCCAGCACAGATATACACATTTAGATTAAGAACAAAAACACTGAAGCCTCCAGGATCATACCATACAACACAAAACATTAAATTGACTTTTTCAGTTTGTTAATTTCTTCAGTTTAATTTTTAATAAAACAAATTGTCAAAAAAAATTGCCATGTGACATAAGACCATTTCTTCTATCAAAATTTGTAATGTGTAATAAATATTTATTTAGAAAATGATTTCAATAAAAGTTCATTTAGTTTTGAGTTCATTTTTAATTAATATATATATGATGATTTGTTTTTAATGAAAATATTTCTTCTTCTTCTTTTTTTTTTTTTTTTTTACAGGAAAATTAATGAAAATAAATAGACAAGTATTAAAGAATTGAATGAATTTAACTTCATTCCACTGACAAAATATTGGTTTCTAAAACTTGTATTGTACCGTATTTTATTCACATGCTGGAATCTAAGACTAACACCGGATTTTACACAGGTTAAAAAATACTTTTATTTTTAAATCTGGAATTCAACACAATTCTATTTGTTTCATATAACTGTAAAAGTAAAAGTAAACAGTTCTTGGTATTGGTCTGACCTAGTAAATTCTTCATGACTGCCATGTTGTGCTCCCAGAGATTGCTGAAGGTATCCCATCGTGATTTGCCTTCTGGTAGCGGATTTTTCTTCATCCAGCCACCACACGCATAACTGTAAAAGTCATTACATGGGTCCACTGAGCGGTCCAGAGCTCCCATTACAGCCGCTGCTACACTCACACATGGTTCAGTCAGGCAAAGCCCTGGGTGTGCTGAGGAACAAATAGTAAATAAAATAATTACAACTTCCTTTTAAAATATTTAACTATGATAAAATAATATTTAAATCCAGTCTGTTACTCTGATATAGGGGTCCAAGCATTCTTGCCCATTTATCTGTCCAGATAAAGACAGAAAATGTCAGAAAAAACAGTTAACTTGTGATATATGAAAGAGGTTCACTTCAATAATATTATGTGGTATTGTTTATTCAAATAAAGTCATTGTCTTATAGTCTGTATTAAGTTTTAGATAGTCTAGATAGGATATGCCCCAACACACATACTGGAAGAATTTTCATTTGGCTATTCCCTTTTTCTATTGAGTTTGTATGTATGCATCTATACTCCAATCTCTGAATGATAATGTTTTAGGTAACAACTGTATTGTATGTATTAGATTTCTTTTTAGACTGGTATAAATAACTAAAATGAAAAGGTCTTGTTTGGATTAGAACAGTGGGTTTTTTTGTGGACCCTCATAAGAAAAACATTGGACCTTAGAGAAACAACCGTAGCCTAGAGAGATAAAACACAAGTGAGCAGGAAAACAGGCCCAAAAGCAGCAAATGTAGGCCCGAAAAACAAAAAGGCACTTTGACGGGGAAAAGGAGGGGTAAACATTCTGGTCTGGGCACATTTTTCAATCAGTAGTCTTTACATAATGCAGTGATTTGTCATGCAGCATTGAGCTAGGGTGGCTGAATAGGAGGAAATAGCATTCGCTGGTATGCTGTTCTATGATACAAAATTGACTTTTGAACAATAACAAAAAAAAAACCATGACTGACAGATAAATGCCTGGTATGTCAAGTGAAAAACATGCAGACTTCCAAGAATGCATGCGTAAGTCCACCTAAAGTGTGATTTCCTTACTGGTTATCGGAAATCGCACTGGATTTCCATTCAATATCATGGTCTTTCAGATCCCAGAAAAAATATGAAGAAAGTTATTTTTAGAACTGGAAATGTTTACATATAAACAGACATGACTGGACAGGATTATCAGCATGGAAAAAGTGTTATCATGCCATCTCTACTTTAAATAACTCGAACAGGCTGTGTAGCATTGAGAGACATTCAAATGCAAATAGCAGCAGTCAATACGCTGCATTCCTATTACATCTTCATCAAACCAGAGAAGAGATCGGTACCAGAGTGTGTAAGGGGACAACAGAAAAAGTGCTTTAAAATTTTAATTGACTATTTCAAACATTAAGAAAAGAAATTTAGTCAAAAAACAGAAGTGACTGAATTAATCAGTGATTGCTGGCCACCCGATCAGTCAAGTGTATAAATGTCGCCAGTGATTTTTACCTTTGGTGATGAGACAAAGACAAATTTAGAGGCTGATAAACAGTGATACCTCATTTTCCATTCTGTAATGTTCGCCTCACACCTCCAGTGTCCTGGGTTCGAGTCTTATTCCCGCTCACTGTGTGTGTGGAGTTTGCATGTTCTCCCAGTGCTTGGTGGGTTTCCTCCCACAGTCCAATGCTTTTAGGCTGATTGGAGTCTCTAAATTGCCTGTAGTGTGCGAGTGAATGAGTGTGTGTGTGTGCCCGGCGATGGGTTGGCACTCCGTCCAGGGTCTATCCTGCCTTGATGCCTGATGACACCTGAGATTTCTCCCCGTGACCCGATGAGAGATCGGATACGCGGTACAGACATTGAAATGAAATTTGGCAGTGATGTCATTTTACCATAAATGGATGTTTGTCTTTCAGTAGAACTGGATCTTTAAATGCAATTTTCTTCCATACCTCTGCTTGAGATATGTGCACATAATGCATAAGCAGTTGCATAAGCATACACAGGATAAAATATTGTTTTTTCCATCACTCACTCTCGTTATAATGCAGACCCAGTGTCAGGATGCATATGAATAACGCCAGAGAGAGACCACACACCACAACAAGGAGCTTCTTCTCCACATGGCTTCGCTCAGACCAACACCTGGACCCCAGTCTATGCTCCAGCACCTGAACAAAAACGTTAAAAAAATTAAAGGCTTAGGAAGAAATTGTACATTATATAGCATATGTTTTCTCATGTTAGTGAATGACCAAAAGAACAAAACAAAACAAAACAAAACAAAAAAAAAAAAAACACTGAACACAGCTGATCCTTAAACAGAAGAGATTTATTTTCATAGATTATTCTTTATCCTAGACATCCAGTCAATGAATGCACACCATTATCATTCTCAGACACATTTGTGAGAGGGATCATCATTTGTTGTCTTGTCACTAGCAGTGCCATATGTCAAACCACAGCTATGATCTGGGGTGATGCCATTCTATTCATAGGTGCCACCTGCTATGATTATTGTTTTTTCTAAATCCTGCCACAATGGGCCTCATTTATCAGTCTCGTGTGTATAAGTTGGCACAAACCAAATGAGCAAAAAATCTCATTTAGATTTACAAGTGTTTAGGCAAAACTGATTTCGTACATCATATTAACGTATGCATGTTGACTGCCAGTCACCTGTAATGTGTGAAGCATGTACATGCCACAACTCATTTGCATTTAGAGACAGCCAGAAAAGTCCATAAAAGGAAAAATTCACACAAAGCAGAAAGGACATGACAACATCTCACTTAATGGTGAAAAGAATATCTCAGAAGTAAAAGTGAAAGAAAAAGGAAACCCCAAGCCTCTCACACAAGGAAATGGTGATGTTCGAAGTGTCTTGATGCCTATCAGCTACAAGTCTCTTTGGCCTCTCTTGCAGTAATACAGAACTGACAAGTACCAAAAAAAAGTCTTTAAATATCTATTCCATATTAATCCTTTTTTTTTTTTTTTTTTTTTTTTACCAGTACAGCCTTTAAAATTTTAGATATGAAAAAGCACTTGAGAGAGCAGAAATGGCTTTGATTTATTTAAGATATAGACATTTGTGTGAAAAAACACTAAACCATTTTATTTATTTATTAACCTTTTCACTATATATTGCCCCTAATAGGCTAGGAAAAAACAGAAATACTTATGGAAAAACAACTTCATATTCTTCAAAGCCCTGAGTGTCTACTTTCTTCAGAGAGTCATTACTTACTGGAATTTGTGACCCTACACTTTGTGACAATAAGAAAATCAGTGCTGAACATGGACACAACCACAACAGGCTTAAATTCCATTTTTTGTTGTCTGTTAAAAAGAGTTAAACATGCAAAGACCAGCGTGTTCGTTACATACACATTTCTTTTTTGTCTTATTTAAATACCTAGACGTGTTTCTCTTAATTTAAACTTTGCATTGGATTGCTTTCTTTTTCATATTTTTTAATTCATTAATATGAATCAAAAAGGTTTTTACAAAAAGACAATTTCATTACCTTTGTGCATATCATTTGAGATGTGTAATCTATAAATACGATAAGTGTAATAATCAATTTTTCACTGGATATTCACAGAATTTCATTGGCTTTACCGGAATACTACACAGATCAGGCATAACATTATGACCACCTGCCTAATATTGTGTTGGTCCCCCTTTTGCTGCAAAAAGAGCCCTGACCTGTCAAGGCATGGACTCCACTAGATCCCTGAAGGTGTGCTGTGGTATCTGGCACCAAGATGTTAGCAGCAAATCCTTTAAGTCCTGCAAGTTGCGAGGTGGGGCCTCCACGGATTAGACTTTTTTTGTTCAGCACATCCTACAGATGATCGATTGGATTGAGATCTGGGAAATTCGGAGGCCAAGTCAACACCTCAAACTCGTTGTTGTGCACATAAAACCATTCCTGAACCATTTTTGCTTTGTGGCACGGTGCATTATCCTGCTGAAAGAGGCCACAAAATGCCGTTTTCATGAAAGGGTGTACATGGCCTCAAAGTAACATGGATGGCAGAACCCAAGATTTCCCAGCAGAACACAGCCCAAAGCATGACACTGCCTCTGCCGGCATCCTGGTGCCATGTGTTCCCCAGGTAAGCAACGCTGCACCCGGCCATCCACATGGTGTAAAAGAAAATGTGATTCATCAGACCAGGCCACCTTCTTCCAATGCTCTATGGTCCAGTTCTGATGCTCACCTGCCCATTGTTTGCTCTTTTGGCGGTGCACAAGAGTCAGCATGGGCACCCTGACTGGTCTGCAGCTATGCAGCCCCATACTCAACAAACTGTGATGCACTGTGTATTCTGACACCTTTCTATCAGAACCAGCATTAACTTCTTCAGCAATTTCAGCAACAGTAGCTCATAACACCCCACAAGAGCTGCAGTTTTGGAGATGCTCTGATCCAGTCGTTTAGCCATCACAATTTGGCCTTTGTCAAACTCGCGCAAATCCTTACACTTGCCCATTTTTCCTGCTTCTAACACATCAACTTTGAGGACAAAAATGTTCACTTGCTGCCTAATATATCCCACCCACTAACAGGTGCCATGATGAGGAGATAATCAGTCTTATTCACTTCACCGGTCACTGCTCACAATGTTATGCCTGATCAGTGTAAATGTCTTGTTAATGCAAATGATTAACAAATATATTTGTTCACATTTATATGAGACTGAATGGCTGTAAATAAGAATACAGGTTAATAAATAACATACTGAAAACATACACTAGTTTACTGATCATATCTGGTTTGTGCCCCAGATTTTCCACAGCAGAAAAGAATGCTCAAGAACTGGCTTCTTAACAACACCGACACTGTTTTTTTTGTTGTTAATGAGTGCCATGACTTGGTTAGCCACTATACTGAGTCATTATACTGAGCTAGTTTAATGTAGCCCACAATTACATCTACCCATAACACTGCCACAGGAATAAGAAACCAAAACTCTTTGTACACCAGAGGCCTATCTCTAGAAACATGAGTTAATGTTTACCTAGCTATATTTAAGCTTAGTTTAATCTTACCCTGGATTTTCTTTCTTTTTACCAGGTTAAATTGCCATGGCAACTCATGTTGCACAGCTATGCTGCTCCTGGGCAAGTTATGTCCAGGATCACAGACCATAAACAACTGTTAGATTAATCAGCTGTTAGAAAAATTCGAGCAGGCCACCTTCATCCATTGCTTAATGGTTCAGTTCTTAAGCTCCCGTTCCCATTGTAGGGGCTTTTTGCTGGTGGACAGTGTCAGCATGGACACTATGACTGGTCTGCTGCTACATAGCCTCATACACAGCAAGTTGCAATGCACCATGTGTCCTGAACCTTTCTATCATAGCAGCCTTTAACTTTCTCAGCAATTTGTTTTACAATAGCTATCCTGTGGGATCAGAAAAGACGGGCTAGCTTTTGCTCCCTACATGTATCATTGAGCCTTAGGTGCCCATGACCCTGTCTGTTGTTCATCAGTTGTCCTTGTTGGACCACTATTGGTAGGTACTTTCCAATGCATACAGGGAACACCCCACGAAACCTGCCATTTTGGAGATGCTCTGACCCAGTCATCTAACCATCACAATTTAGCCTTTGTCACACAGATCCTTACTCTTGAATCAGCTTGATAAATGAGACCCAGTGTTACCACAATAGTAGTGTATTATTTACAAGAAAGCTTGCATTTCTTGTACATAGCTTGCATTTGATACGTCCCTTTGCTCGGATGCCATAGCAAGATCACACACTTGCATGCACTCACACACTGTAAAGTAAACGCATTCTTTGTGTCAGACAGGCTTGGTTGGAACTGCCCTAATGACTTACATGGACTTTCCATCATGATAGAGTACCACATAAGAGCAGTTAGTGGTGCAACGAAAGGAGACAAATTATCCGATACAACTAAGCCACTGAATGCACACAGATTCATTTAATCATGACCTAAAACTAGACTGACAGAGCAAATGATTAAGCCTATTTCATGAGACAGACTCCAGAAACACTCATTCATGCATTCATTTAAAAATCATCAACAGATTCACAATTTAACAAAACCATGCATAGATTCCACCTCAGTTATATGGTCAAGTCTAAATACTTGACTTGCTATTGTAACAAATAATAATGGTTTAAGAACATTTTGTGAAGTGTACAAAAGAAAAGCCTGTGTTGACAAGAAACTTGAGGAAGTGGGTGGTGTTTACATTCTTCTAGGTGAAAGTGGGCAGTCAGATACGAATCTCATGATCTCAAGAAAGACTAGCATGAGAACATGAGGGTTTACTTCAGAAAATACATCATCCTGGTTAGGGCCACTATAGATTACACAACTGATTTGTTTAGATTTTGGGAAATAAAACCAACTAAGCAGGTAAATTCCTTTGCGAACAGCCAAAAGTGGAATTTTACCCACAGTCCTAAAACGTCTACCCTGTACCATTGTGGACTAACACAAATTGCCACTAAAGTGTTTAAAACATGTTTACAGGTCAACTCTACTTAAACAAAAACAAGGCAAAATCGATGCAAGCTGCTCAAAATCGGGCTTTTGTGCCACTGGAGTAATTTTAGGTTTCTTTATATGGCTGCAGGCAGTTCACCACATGAATTCCAGCATTTATAGCTGACTCACTTAGAAAGCGATGTGCAGGTCAGAAGACAGAGGAAAGGGAACCTGTACAATCAGAAAATAAAAATATCATGATATATAGATATAGATTAAAGTGGAGACCTCTACCAATTTACATTATGGTGGAAATATTCCTACTAACATTGGGGCTTTTAATGGATAAAATAAATGCGTAAACCAGACTATAGTTTGGACTCTTTCGGTGTCCTCACATGCTTCAGTCAGGCGCAGTGGAAGTCTGTCATAGGTCCTTTCCTTTCCCCATCAGGAAAGGAAAAAGGATTTTATGGCTGTAGTGTAAGGCTAGATGACCTGGTAAGTCTCAGAAATAGTTTATTACTGTATTATGTGGAAAAATTGTAGTTTCTGATTTGTGTTTTTTCTTTGATGTTAATGATTGAGTTAAAAAGAGGTACGTCAATGTATTCAATGGATTTTCTCTGACTCTATAAGCATAATAAGATTTATTGCTCTCTCAAGCTGTCATTTAAGTAGTGCTTACTCTAGCTGCTTAAACCTTAAGCTATTTTTCATTCCAATACTGCATATTTGTTCTTCTTTTTATATGCACATTATTTGTACTCTCAAAGTCAACTATGGTTTGGAATGGTTTCATATGTCTCTGGCTCAGTTGGTAAAGTGTGCTGCATGCTAATTTGCACATAGTACCTGACCTAGTTGCAAACATACATGTTCATCCGGTTCAAATTTACATCATATGTTAAACTGATGACTGGAAGGTATTTGTTTTTATATGCATGTTGCTATAGGCTCAGGGTAACCTCCCTTTTCAAGACAAACCTACGCCCATGTTGTGATATATTGGAAAATACTGTGCAATATGTGTGCAGTATGTCAGTATACACTATTAGTTAGAGAAAACTTTGGACACAAATTAAATATATATTTTCATTGCCTTAAAACATTTTAAGGATTATGGTTTGTTTCTAATACAGATATAAAAAGTGAAGTTCACACCTACACATAATTTGATGCATTTTCTCATAAGTGTTTTTTTAATTAAAATAAGTAGATTTTACTTACAACAGGATGCTCCCTCGTGTAGCTGGCTGAGAAGCAATACTATTAAGCAATTTAAATATAGCATGTAAACATGTTTCTTGGCCATTGGGTAATTAGACAAATGTTTCACAGTGACAATTTGATAAATGTTATTTCATTGTGTTAATGTCTTCGTTGTCGCTATAAAACAAGGGTCATGAGGGCCATAATCTAATGCTAACCTAAGAATGCAAATTTGTGACAGTTTAATGAAATGAGGTAGCTGGATGTGTTTGGTCCACAGGACTTGAATTTGTGATGTGTGTTCTATAATATTAAACAACTGCTTTAAAAAATTAACAGCAGCTTTCTGTGATCAGGTGTGCCCAAACCTTTGACTGGAAGTGTATGCACATTTCCCACCAGTTTATTTGAAAGTATATATTATAATGCAGATGTGTAATGAAGTAAAGGAAATACTGGTGACTCTGTTGCTGCAGGAGGCATTGTACAGGCATGGTTTGTTTTTACCTTGGGATCCAATGCAAAAAAAAAAGTGACAGGTGACCTTTAATATTTTTCTTCCTGATGGGAGTGGCTTCTTTCAGTGGTCCTTTCACAGGGCATAGGAGCTCAATTAATTTTAATGGGTATGAAAAATATGGAAATACTATGTTATAGCTTTTACACTTACCAGATTAAACAACTATGTTTTTTTTGACTGATGTCAAATTATGGGATGAGATAATGTCTTTTGGAAGATTGGTGATCATCACTCTAGTCCAGATTGAAAGACTCTAGTGGCTAGTGGGGTCCAACAACATAACCAAGACAATTTGTGATTTTTTTTATTTTTTATTTTTGTTTCTACACAGATGTCAGCATTACTGGTTGACATATCATGGACGGCAGCTCCTCAGCTGAAACTAAATCCCAGCAAGACAGAGCTGCTGTACCTCCCTGCAGATGTAACCTCATGCCATGATCTCAGGTCTCTCCATCTGTCACTGCACACAACCTTAGGGTAGTCTGCACAAGCAAGAACACTTTTTGCCTCAGAAAAGACATCAGTAACTATACTGGTTTATCAGACCATTTCTATCCACAGTAGCCACTCAGGTGTCTGTTCAGTGTCTTGTCATTTTAAGACTGGACTACTGAACCATCCAGACAGGTTTGACTCTGCATGTCATCTGATCTCTGTACAACTTGTTTGAATGATTTTTTCTTTTTAAACCAACTTTTATTGAGAGATTTTAAAGACTTATGACAGACAAGTACATGTAATTCAACTGGACAAAAATACAGTGGTTTATTGTTCACTAACTCTTGTCCCTACATTTATACATGTTTACAAAACCCAACAGCAAAATTTTAATTTTCCATGGAAATTTGTTTTTTGTCCGTCGGTCAATTTTCATTTGTCTTCATAATTCACATAAAATGTGTTGCACACCAGCTCAGCAGGAATATTGATTAATCATCAACAAGCATCTCATTTTCCATATTTAGGAATTAACAATATTTAAATAATGAGCCAGCAGAATTCCAGATTTTAATCAAAAATTCACTACATTATAATTTTTCATTCGTGTTTGTCTGAACCTAACCTTTTCACTTTGTGCCATATTTCTGCTGAGCATGAGCAGTTTATTAAAAGATGGTCAATAGATTAGTCTTCTTTACAATCATCTACAGTACATTCTTTTGTAGTATCAAAGCAACTCCATTTAACTATGCATCACACTGCTAACCTGTGTACACTTTTTAACCACATCACATTGCGAATGTTTTTTAGAAATGCCCTTTGAGTTTATGTTTTTAACATAGTGAACACTCTCTTTTAGCATAACAATTTGTTATCCATCTCCCTTAAGTCCCTGTTGGTCTTTATATGAAGGATAAATACCTACCTCCTTGTTTGAATTAGCATTACTATTGAGAAATTGTTTTCTTTTTATACTCTACTCAACAGGATTTGGTATCAAGACTGATGGTACTCCAAAGTCCTTGACTGAATGAGCTTGACCTAATGAGACTACAAAATATTTCTGTAAGTTGCTCTGGATAAGTGTGTCTGCTTAATACTAAATGTAATCCTGGGTGTGAGACAGGATAGGATGCAATTTACTACAGGGCATGAACAATGCATACACTGACAGAAACCTGAGCTCAGGAATTAAACTCTGGAGCTCTGAGGAAGCAACAAAACCTGCTGTGCCACAGTGCTGACCTATCAATATATGATAAATATGTTACCGGGTCAGAGCACTAAATACCTTGGACAAAACATGGTTTAAACAAGTAATGAAGCTGAGGTTTTCCATGAAGAAATTAGAGAGAGAAAACTCTGCTCAAAAATGACATTAGAAAATGAGCTTGTGTCAAGAAATTGAAAAGGTTATCCCTGTGCAAATTTGCAACCTAAAAACCTGACCTAGTGTGTAAATGCTAGCATCAGAAGTTTACAGGTCATGAAAATGAACTGGCACATTAAGAGCTCACCAAAAAATCCTGTCTGTGGAGAGAACAATCAGCGACATTGAAGCACCCTGAATATTTGCTTATCTGTGGTCTATTTGTTTCTACAGGGAGCTCCAACACATGCTGTGGGTGGCTTTTACAAGATTAGCAGGTGATGTTTGAATATGCTGTGAGAGATTTTGCTTTTGGTTAAAACATTACAGTATGCAGACTTTAACATGTGTATTTGTGCTATAGCTGATAAGAAACTGTCAACACATACAATCCCTCATATCATTTTACTGGAATTACCCCAGATATGATTTAATATCATGTTTCACAAAATTGGGTCCATAAAGCAGAACCAGGCAGTCTGTGATTTTGTAATTTTGTTAGTGGTACAAATCCATCATTATTAATGTCTTTATACTTATAAATAATACCAACTGGAATCTAACAGCTACAATGTTTAAGAAAATGGATTCCATGGGTGGAAAGTTCATAAATAAAAAAAGGGTCTCTGGCTCCAGTAAATAGGCAACTCATAACTGTACATATGAAACAACCTTTCAGCTATTACCTATTTTTTTATATTGGTTTATTTGTAAATGAAATCGGCTTTTAAAGTTTATTTCTTGTTTTAAAGAGGTTCCTGACTATATAGATTTTGAGAACATCTGATTATTTTAGTTAACCAAAATGTACCTTTAATTAAAATATATAGATGACATTAATAGTGCCTTATATACAGTCAAGGGAAAAGCAAGTAAGCACTAGATGTTTATCAGTTTCTCGTCATTTTGGAGAAATTTAACAACATTGTTTCAGTAGTGATATTTGAGGACTCTCTTAAGATCCTATCACAGCATTTCTTCAGGGTTGAGGTCTGACCTGGCCAACATTGGCTTGACCACTTCTTAACCATTCAGATGTCAATTTACTGGTGTGCTTTCAAACTTTCATACTTGTCTCATTGACCGTAAGTTTCCCAGGTCTGTGGATTCAAAACAAGCCGAAATTATCCCCCCACCACCACACCACCATGCTTGACAGTTGTATGCGTCATACTCTTTGTTTGGATTTTGCCAAAGATGGTGCTGTGCAGGAGGACCAAACATCTCCACCTAGAAATGATCAGTTCCATATCCAATCATTTCCAGTACTATGATGTAATTTTGCTACAATTTACCATTTTCTTTTTGGAGAGAAGGCACATTTTCCTAGCCATACTTTTCATTCTTTTTGTAATTGTGCTTTTGTGAATATAAATGTCTAATTTGTCTAATGTACTTACACAGGCCTATAGGTCATATGGTGTAGCTTTTGGGTTTCCCTTTATATCTCTGAGCGTTAAACATTCTGACCTTAGATTAAATTTGCTGGGTCGGCCATTCCTGGGAAGGTAACTGACATTTGTAAACTATAATTCTAACTGTAGATGGCTTTAAAAACCATCCTAGACAGATCAGCAGCAATAATTGCTTCATGACTGATGTCCTTTCTTGCCATGATGTGGCACACATTTGCTCCATTTGCTCTGCTTTTATTTCAGGTAGTCATGCTTCTTGAAGATTATCTAATCTTGTATCTAATCTTAAACACATGGCGCCTCTCGTAATGAAGTAGGAAGGGTTTTTCTTACTCTTATCTGGTTTCTATATTAAAAGGTTTACTTCAAGGCTGACTATTTAAACCTACTGTGTTCTTTTCTTGTTTATCCCGAGGTTTCTTTATAGAAGGTGGTGAGGGCCACAAAAATGTTATTTAGACCCAAATAAATTATAATTGATGTGTTTTCTTTCTTTCTTTATCCCACTACAAATCTTCCTTAATATTTGGTCCTGAAAAGCTAGATAAGAAAACACACTACACTATTTGTACATCCATTTTATGCAATTGTATTGAGTTACATTAACACAATCTGTGCGTCTACAGTCACCGTGAAGCCATGAAATAAAATCAAACTGCATATTCATTCAAACCCAAAACCCTGGTATTGTGAGGCAGCAACGATTATAAACATGCCATTGTACCACACGAGTTAATCAAATTAACATTAATTTAATACTATAGCCATTTCTTCTTGTAAGTGCCACATACGCGTGAGACGACATAACAGGATCATATTAATTCTGAAAGAATGAACCACATTCACTCAACATAACTAAAAATAGTAGACCAGATTCTTACTTAAATTACATTTGGTATAAGCAATGAAATCATGTCAGCATATGAAATGAAATCAATTAAATCATTTTTTTTTTTTTGTAAATTATACATAATATTTTCTCAGAAATCTGACTGGCCACATATTCCACTTTTTAGTGTACCTCCCCACAAGAAATACTGATTACATAACTTGAATAAAGTAATAATTTAAGTGTCCTTAAAGCATAGCCAGGGGGTCTTTCTACCGTGGAGGAAATCAAAATTGTTAAGCTCTGTTTGTTATTGTTTTACTGGTCACTCGAATTCAACATTTTATCCAAACCTCAATTACTCATTATTTAAATAGAATAATATATTTTCTTTAAAAAACAGTGCTGAGTAGGGCTGTAGAATAGATTTAATTGTTAAAGGGGTCCCTGACAGCATTAACAAGCAATTACCATAAAAAAAGTATGGAATAGAAATCGTTTATCACAAAAACAAGCCAGAACAGGATGTATGAAAACAAACACAAGTTTGAACTAATATTCACCTACTGTATTAGACTAGATGCAAATGTGCAACAAACTCAGCAGCAGGAAATGGCACCAACGGAAACATATCTTACACACCTCATGACAAACTGAACTTATCTACAGAGCAATTCATCTGCTGCTATTCTCTCAGCCAAAACATGGGCAGCTTGCAGGCTGACAGCTGCAGAGGTGTTAAAAGTTCTCAAATACCCTTTCAACAAGAAGCTTTTGTTAAGACTACCTAACAATTCCTTATCTCTCAAATGTTAGCTAGCGTGGTAATAACTTGGATGATATAAAATAGCTGAATAAAGTTTACCATAGCACCAGAGCGATGGGTTTTGGGTTTCAGATTTGTTAAAATTTAAATCTGTGACGAATTTAGGTTCCTTGAGGCTTTGAGATTATAAAAAGTCGCTTTATGATTGAACAAAAACAAGACAGATGTTGTGATGTGTTCGTAGTAAACTGCATCAAGTAAAAGTCAATTGTATGAAGTGAATAAAACCAACATAAAAATCAGGCTACATGACAATACATACAGAAAGCTCTTACCTGAACGGTTGGAGACTGATACAATCTGTCAGGGGTGGTGTCTATCAGCTCCTCTTCGTCTGAGGTAGCTCGCTTGTAGGATGACATCTGGAAGGTTAAAAGGAGAAAAGATTCCCTCAGTGCCTCCATACTAATACCAGGTCCTCACTGTTCACTGTGTGTGTTTGTTTTTAAGCCACTGTAGTCTGTGAGAATCCTTGGGAAAGAGGTTCTCCTAGGATCCATCAGAAGGAGTCTGGATAAAGACTACTTCAACAAACTCGAGCAATCTCTGTCTCCAGAATGCAAGAGTGTAAGGGGTCGCTTCCTTCACCTCCCCCACCTTCTGATATCTCTTCCTCAGAGCCCAAAGTTTCACCTTTTCTCTCCCACAGATAGTAAACTCTCCCTCAGGTTTAAACTCCAAAAGCACTGTCTGTCAGAAATACCCCTGTGTTGGGAGCATGATATGCTCTACCATGTTCTGTTCAGCAATTCTGTGGCTTTAACTTTCTCCCAGTAAGCTTTGACAGTCCATGTTGGGCAAGACGCACACAAGAAAAACAAAGGGGAGAAGACCTGAACAACTTGTGTGCGTGTTCAAAAAATAAGGGTGTGCGAGTTTGTGTGGTTCAGAAATGACAGAGAGAGAGAGAAAGAGGAAGAGAGAGTGCATTCCATAGTGTGGTTTCATTTAGAACAGGGAGGGAACTTTTAGAGGTTTGTCTCCGCCCAATGTTTCCTGGACCTAAGACATTCCAGGCCAAGGGGTGGGGTGTTTTTTGTCTTTAAAACACACAAGGGCACTCCCACTCCAAGGTCCTGTTGTTACTGTCACCTGATAGGTTTGACAAAACCATGCTACCCTGACTCATTCAATAAACGATCAATAAACACTTTAAATCAGCAATGTTGATTTAGTTATAATAAACAAAAGAACTATCCTGTTCCACCACATTATATCAATTTGTTCCAGCTGAAAATGAAACTATAAAAGGTCAATGACGCTTCAGGTGCAAGACTTTCTTGCTCACATTTCACCTTAGAATATTCTGTTCTTAATTTGAAACTGAAATAACTCAAGCAACCTCAATATCAGTACAGCACTGGATTTCTTTTCATTCTTCTATTTTTTTATCAAATTTAGAGAATATCTGGCTTCTCTTATGCTGCCTCTCGAGTTCTTCTGAGATATTCTGCTATTCCCCGAAGGCCAAGCCTCTGTGGTCTCAGTGTCACTCAAGATTTTTTTTTTTTTATCAGTACTACTCAGAAGAAAACCTCAAACAGCTAAAAACCTTACCACACTCCAGCCCTTAGTTAGAAACTGTGATGTTTTGTTTAACATCTCAATCCAGAAAGATCCAAACCCAGCCCACTATTGATAAGCATTTGGTTTAGCATTGCCCAAATCAACTTCTTATGACGTGAAAATGGCACGACAGTTATCTTGTGGGTGGATATGTGCGTAGTGGTGGTGTGAGGTGAGAAGGACTAACAAAACGATGACTTTTTCCTTGGGAGACAGTGAGCTCTGTAGGAATGGCATATTAGGGGAGTATTCAGAGTTATTACAAAATAAGCTACAAAGATGAATCGCTGATTTAAAAAAGATGCTGCTAAAATGTCTTCATTAATATGGCTGCTTCATGTTAAGTCAAACAAAATTTGGACAAAAAAAAATTGTTAGAAATTAATGACTATAATAAATAACTAAAGCCTAACCCTTAGATGGCCTCCTCACCACTAATTTATTCTTAGAGCCGAATTATCAGGACAGAACAAGAATCTAAGCAACTGGATACCTGATGCCAAGCAACTGCCAAACCTCTAGCTGCAAGTTCCTATTGGCTTAGAAGCTTTTACATTCTTTGCATGTACACCAGCTTATGGTATTCCCTGGCACCAGCCCCTCAGGCATTTGGACACCTTCCTAGCAAAACTTTCTAGCAGCAGAATAGATGTGGTTTTGGACAGAGTGCAGTAGATCATAGCTGCATACAAACATCACTCAAATAAAATCTGAAATTAAAGTTTAAGTTTGCTAGATTGGCAGGAGCACTTATAAAGGGCTTTATCTTTCCTCAGAACAAGGTGTATCCTGTCTGATGCTTTGGGAATGATTATTGTCTGCCCAGCTGTCTTGGAACAACAGGCTAAGTAGGGGTCAGATGAACAACAATCCAAAGGTGTGATGCCATCAGCAGCGTAGAATCACCCATGTCCTTTCCCACAGCCTGTTATATTAAAATTGCATTGAGTAACAATGTGTGCTAAACTTTCAAAGTGATTAAACATACAAAGGGCCAACCATGGCCTCCAACCCACCCTGCTCCAAAGGCGCATGCATCATGGCTGACCCTGCGCTCTGACCCCAACCCCCAAGGAAGGGATATACAAAGAAAGAATTTCACTGTGCAGTAATGTATATGTGACAAATAAAGACAACTTAACTTATATTTAAATTTATTTGTATTAATCCTTAATTCTTAGTGAGCAAGCCTGAGGCGACTGTGGCAAGGAAAAACTCCCTTAGATGGTAAGAGTGAGAAACCTTTAGAGAAACCATACTCAAAAGGGAACCTCATCCTCATTTGAGTGACACCGAAGAGTGTGAATTATCAAACACAGAGAGTGTGATTATGAATAATGTCCTTTCTACAGTCATATACAGTCAGTGACTACACGAACTAATAATACAACATTTGCTGTACAGAACAGACAAAAATTCAAAAATGTTTAAAATACATGCATTCATTAAGCACTTTATTAGGAACCTGTACACTTATACATTCATGCAAATATCTAACCAGCCAATCGTGTGGCAGCCATGCAGTGCATAAAATCATACAGAAACCAGCAGCTTCAAGTAATGTTCACATCAATCAATAAAATGGGGGAAAAATTTGATCTCAATGATTTTGACTGTGAGACAGTGATAAGCTGATGTGAGAGGTCATGGTCAACGGTGAATGGCTAGACTGGTTTGAGCTGACCGAAAAGCTACAATAACCCAGATAAATACTTTCTACAATTGCAATGAGCAGAAAATCATTTCAGAATACACAACATGATAAACCATGAGGCAGATGGGCTACAACAGCAGAAGATCATATCGGGTTCCACTTCTGTCAGCCAAGAACAGAAATCTAAGGCTGCAGTCGGCACAGGATCACCAAAATCGGGCAGCTGAAATCTGTAAAAATTTCGCCTGGTCTGATGAATCTCAGTTTCTGCTGAGATACACAGATGGTAGTCAGGATTTGGCACCAAGAACATGAATCCATGGAACCAACCTGCCTTCTGTCAACAATGCAGACTGGTGGAGGTGGTGTAATGGTGTGGGAAATGTTTTCTTGGCAAAATTTGGACCTGTTCATACCAATCAATCATTGCTTTATTGCCACAGACTGTTTACGTATTGTTGCTGACCATGTGCATTTCATCATAGCCAGAAAAAATTCTTCGAACGGATATTCACATCATGATAATGCACCATTTTAAGGAAAAGTAACCTCAAACTGATTTCATGAACATGACAAGATGTTTTTCTGTGGCTTTCTCAGTCACCCAATCTGAATCCAGTAGAACATGTTTGGGGATGTGGGAGAATGGAAGATTTGTACAAAATTGTGTTACTCAGTCAACATGGACCAGAAAGTCAAACGAGTGTTTCTAACATCTTGTTGAATCCATGGCATAAAGAACTGAGGCTGTTTTGAGGACAAAGTGAGACCCTACCCAGTATTAGTGTAGTGCTCCTAATAAAGTGTTCAATAAAGTGGGTATATTTAGAACAGCTTTTTTGAGAGTGCAGGCTAAACGGATCTCAAATGTGTGGAAAACTTTCTTCAAACCAATCTATAATTTCAAATCTGGTGCCATCATTGGATCGATAACTAGTGTTTTTTTCTGGACAAAATTCTGGAAAAAAATCTACACCAGTTCCCATTACATGGGAGTTCCGTTGAGGTTACTGGAATGCTGTAAAGTACGAATTCCATGTATGCCGTGTCGCATTTCTTGAGAAATGGACTTTACAAACCTACAGGGGATTCTAAGTTTTGCCATATGATACGTTTTATTAGAAACTGTGTACAGTGGCACAGTGACCACAGTTAAGAGTGCTCTAGGGTTGTGAAGAATGATATCAGTAGACAGAAATCACCCTTGAATACCTGAAAACCGCGAATCTAATACCGAGACAAACACTGGCCATTTTCTTTTCCTGATTTTCCATTCCAGACATACAGTACTATCCTTCCAAGGTTATGTTTTGTAGCAGACAAACTTCTGTTCTCCAGTGTCATGAAAATTTGATCATGTATACTTATACCTTGACAGCCATACAGGAGTTATTAAACACACTTTTTAAAAAAATTTATGTTGTATTTTAAGCGATATCTGACTTTAAAAGGATTGCTCCACCTGTGTTCAAACCAAAGGCCATGAAACCTTGCCAGGTAGTATGTTTAATCTGCGTCTAGTTACCCAACACTGATGTCTCAGGTCCCAAGTCTTAGGTATTACCACATAGAATCAGAATCCAAACACCACAGCAATCATGCTCAAGTGTGAATCAACTATATCACAATTCTGAAGAAATTTACCCACGAATGATCTCAAGTGCCTTTATATAATCTGAACAGTTTCATGATAGTTTGCAAATTCTCACTCAGAGACTTGGCCCGTTGTGACGGTACTGAGCCGTTGTTGAACAGTCCTGTTTTTGTGGCTTCAACTCCGTTTTCTTTCAATATCTTTGTTAAGTTCAAAGCCATTTGGTTTTGGCTCCTTCATGCTTGTTCTCTCACGACCTGACCTCTCGTAGATTTCTGGTTACGAGTACTGCCTATTCTTTGGGTCTTGCTGTGCTGGTGTATCTATTAACGTTACAGATTCTGAGAATCTCTGTGTCAGTGAATAATAATTAGAAAATAAAGGCTTTTTCTTTTATATTAAAGCCTCATCCTGCATTGAATACATTTCATTAATCTGCAAAGATTGGGGAAATGATTAAGAAAATCCTGTACAAGAGCACATGGGATCTGATCGGCACACATGCTCACAGTCTAACACAACGATGATTTGAAACATACAGCCAAGACAGCACAGGATTCATTTCAGAGCAAGTCTGTGAAAGTCCTTTTACAGGCCCAGCTTGGACTTGACTGAACTTCTCTAGAGACACCTGAAAATAGGTTTGAAAGAACTTGAGAGGTTGTGCACAGAAGTACAGAAGAAATGTGAGAAAATCACCAAATCAAGCAAATCCCCAGGCAAAAACATAAATTAACTGATAGCCCAGGTATTCACTAACCCCAAATCATCTTCAGACACACTCCACCAGTTACATTAAAATCTTGCAGAAGTAGAAAAAAGGGTAAATTATAAATAAATATGCTTCTGCCATCAAGACTGGGAATTTATAAGCCACATAATGGACATTTTAGCACTATCTAATGGAAAACAAAATTTTTTAATGGAAAGCCTTACATGAGACATTGCATGTTAAAGGAGTAACATGAGCTGGTATTTTTTATACACTTCACTGGAACACTTTACAGGATGTCTAACTATCTAAATAAAACAAGATCCAAACAGTGTTTCTCTGTAGGAATTTGGCTTAAGGTCAAATGTAACTGATGATAGACATTTGATGACTGACCTTCTGGGACCAAATATCAAATATCACATTAGTATAAATGCACAGAATGACCCACACCATAGCTGCTTAGATTATGACGTGTTGTGTTACATCTTGGCCCATGGGCTCTGAGAGCTTCAGAATAACTGGATTTAGTTACTGCCATTCAACAAGGCAGCAAACCACAAGCATGCATCAGTAATTCATCACTTATCCTGTAAATCAGCTGATCATTTGTGGTACACAACAACCATCCAGAATGAGTGGACACTGTGTGTGTGTGTGTGTGTGTGTGTGTGTGTGTATTATTATTATTTATGGCAATGGAAAGCCCTCATAAATACAATGAGGCAGGTATACATGTGTTTAAACACACATACCAACATATTTTAAATAAGGGAAACAAACACATTAATATTAGTTGCTACTAGAAAAAGAAAAAAGTCTATTCCTCTCGCTCAACCCAGGAATGTGATGACTCACATAAGCCAGAAAAATACTCTACTATTTCCTAGTTGTAAAGTCAAAACTACCATGTTAGACTAAAACATTTGAGAAACATGGGAATGGGAAACACTGGAAACAAATATATATTTTCCAGATCATGTTGGCGGGGGAGTACTTTCCAGCTTGTACACACTGGGAAGTTGGCCAGGATGACTGTGACCTGATAGTGGTAAAGTGTAGAGAGTTCCAGGCTGGGTGGGGGGTGGGCTTGAGGTAAGGATTTCATGCTCACCACAAATAAAAAGACCTTTAGTGCACTTCATTCTGTTTCCAGTTTCACATATCCGCTTCATGTTGGAAAATAGTCATGGATCACTTTTTCAAGGAAACAGGTGTACAGGTCAGGCTAAAGGATTCCTAAAGTTTTATAGGCCTCTATAGGTCCCACTCTCTCACCTCCTCTACACTCTACACTACAGGATGTAAAGCTGCACTGCATTCTGGATCTTTGAGTCCTGTGATAGATTTCCATTACTAAGAAGCACGATTCTTGCTTGTTTTTAAGAGCTAAGAGCAAAAGCTGATGGGTATCACTTTTCTTTAAGTTATACCATTTGTATACGGACAGTTACAGATTTCTACTGTTAACCACACTAGCAATAACAATCTCCCCACAGAAAAAAACAAAAACAACAAAAAAAAATACTCTGGAAATTCAAACCAGAATCACTAAGCACATCATATAAACATATTTAATATGTGTGGAGTTTTTCTTTCATTTCTGGATATATCAGATACTTTTCGATTTGTATCTAGTGTAAATTACATGGAATTGGGAAGGTATTTAACCCTTCGTTTTGGCGCAAGAAAAACTTCATGACATCCTGTGTGTCACACATAAGCTGTGATAACACGTTGGACACTTATCAGCACACATCCAGGCCTTGTTCCAGGAACTGTGTGAAAAGCCATGACTATCTACACCTTCCGAACACTACAATCCATAAATCCTGTTTCCACTTTGACTGCATGCCACCAGAACAAAACATTCAGAAAATGTAAAGTAACCTTTTAAAGGCCTTATGACCTCTAGTAGACTCTGTACTAACCTCTTAGTTAATCCCAATGCAGGATAGAGTTCCACGTCAATGTCTTTTCCAGGTAGTGTATGCAACAACCCCTACCACCATATAAACTCAACCTAGTTGGTTTTTTTATTCCATCTGTTAGAGTGATCAGATTTTATGCAAGTCTGAGTTTTGAGGCTTCAGCATAGTTTGTACGTAAGGCTGACCATGCCAGCTGTTAGCCTCAACATGACACACACTCTCACCCTCTCTCTCTCTGTGTGATTTAATGATTAACCCATGTTCAGACAGTTCATGTACAACTACACATTCTACCTCTGAATCAGAAACCTTAAAAACAATTATGCATCATACATCACAATCGGTTTAAAGTAAAGGATGACAGTTCTGGGAAATATATAAAAACATGCTCAAATATAGTGCTTGATTTGTTAAAACAGGAAGACTTTATGTAAGTCATCTTTTAACCCTTGTGCTTTGTTCGCTGCTTGCATGTAATGCTCATGAGCCACATTTCAACTTTAGAGCAACTGAGACAGTATATAATATTTCAAATAACCAAGCTTGAAGCCTATATAATTAGGGAACATTAACATTTTAAAAAAAACACTTTTACATCTGGGGTTGCTCCTAAGAGCAATCGTATTCAATCATTCAGAATTACAAATAAGTCATAATGATCCTTGGCACTGTGGTGGCACCACCAAAGGGGCATGTTTTGTATGCTTAATATCTTTCTTTTATCTGAAATGGTGCATGCAGTTTATTTGCTTTCAGAAGCTGACTGCAGTCCTTAAGGTCCAATTATATACCAGAAATTATTTATAAATGTTTAAAGACACATAATTATCCCTTTTAGACTTTCGGTAATGGCTTATCCTGTAAAGGTTGGATCTGGAGCCTGTTCCAGCAGCAGTGTGCATGATAATGGGAACACACCCAAGATGGGATGCCAGTCCATGACAAGGCATCTTGAACACAACCATACAGGCAAATTATTTTAACCAGTGTGCCAACTGGCATGCTTCTAAGAGTTGGAAGGAAACAAGAGACAGTGTAGGAAACTCGCCAGGACTGGGAGAAAACATGCAGAGAAATCTGCCCTAAAGGAACGTTATAGATGTGAAAGAAGGTTCCACCCTAAAGCGCAAAAGTACAGTCTGGTCACTCTATTTTTGTGTATTTGTTGTAATCTGTTTGGGTCAAAATGACCAGAACATGATCTGTGTAATATAAAAATAAAATGTTTAAAGAAAAATGAACCAAGCACATAAAGTATTATGCTGAAAACAAACAAACAAACAAACAAACCTGTACGGCTTCATTTTAAATGAAAATGTTAAATATGACCAGATTATTTCACCACTTTTTTTTTTTTATTATGTCAAAATGACTAGAACATATCATGTGCAAAATACAAATATGAAAGCGTGTACAGAAAATGCACCAAAAGTAAATTCAGAGTCACTGGGAAAACTGGGGGCAAGCACATAAAGCATCTTTAAAGCAAAACAAAACATTTCAGTATGGTTTCATTTGAAATAAACACAAGGGTCATGATGCCTGCCTGCTGTCACTGTACCCTAAGGCTCTATTACAGCAGGCACCATCTAACCTGCTCACAACATCTGGACACTGCCATGCCTTACATTTTGCTCATATTTGCCTCAATTATGTTATTTAGAAAGAAGCGTCAGCCCCTGATGTCCACTGGCTAATAAAGACTTAAAACAGAGAAAAGGAGACTCTTACCATCGTAACATTTACTTCTTTCTCTCCTTTTTATTCTTCACTTAGACTCTGCTTGTCATGAGCAATCACACATGGACTACTCCGTTTGTTAAACTCGCTTGCTTTCTCTGGTGTTTATTATAGTAACTTTTTTAACCAATCGCGTTGGGAAGGAGCTCCGCTGCGTTTCTGACCAATCGCGAAGCATCTTTTGGGCAAGAGGGCGGGCCATTCGTATCCTGAAACCCACGCGCTCGAGTGACGTTGGCTCATGTTGCCTGTGCAATGTTTAGTAAACAAGGACGCTGATAATGTACTGCTAATTATTATTCTGGGAATTAGGTTTTTTTAGGTGCAGAACGGATTTCATACATTAAGACGGCTTTGTGGATTTATTTCTAGAAATTTGACATTGTATATACTAATTGTCTCATATTTAAAGAGGAGGAGGAAAAAAATCAGTGCTTCTTAAAATAGGATAGATTGCAACATGGCTTACGCAGGGCGTGTTTAAGGCGAGACACAACAGGAGAATAATTTTATTTATTTATTAATTTGAACTTTTAGACAACAGGCAGTAAGTCATTACTAGGGGATTGCAGATATTTGAAGTATTTTTTTTTTGTTCCAAAAAATTCTTAAAAGGCTTCTTCTAATTAAATAAGCACAGACTTGCAAACAAACAAGCAAACAAACAAACAAATAAATCTACTCTTTGATTGAGCTTTAAGTTTAAGATTAAAAACCAAACCAAAACGTTTTGTAATTTGGGTTTAGTGAATCATCTGGGATTCAAAGGGGGGAAACAGGTAGTAGTCAAACAAATAAAAATAAACAAACAAACAAACAAATCTACTCTTTGAATGAGCTTTAAGTTTGAGATTTGAAATCAAACCAAAACGTTTTGTAATTTGGGTTTACTGTGAATCATCTGGGATTCCAAGCAGAAAAACAGACAGTAGTCAAACAAACAAACAAGCAAGCAAACAAACAAACAAACAAATCTACTCTTTGACTGAGCTTTAAGTTTAAGATTAAAAACCAAACCAAAACGTTTTGTAATTTGGGTTTAGTGAATCATCTGGGATTCAAAGGGGGAAAACAGGTAGTAGTCAAACAAATAAAAATAAACAAACAAACAAACAAATCTACTCTTTGAATGAGCTTTAAGTTTAAGATTTAAAACCAAACCGAAACGTTTTGTAATTTGGGTTTACTGTGAATCATCTGGGATTCCAAGGGGGAAAACAGACAGTAGTCAAACAAATAAAAACAAACAAACAACCAAAAAAGTTTGTATGTTTTGCTTAAATAGGTTTATTTCAACAATTCTACAGTAACAAGTGGGAGCAATTGGGAATAAGTGTGAAATTAAGTGTAAATTTGTATGACTGCTAACCGCAAGCTGTTTGTTATCACATTGGAATGGAATGCCCATGTCTCTTGAAATAATAGCGTGGGATCTTCTAGTGCACCTACTCATTTTTCCACAGTATTAGACACATGAACAAATGCAAGTTTTTGCAATTATCCAATCATGTGGCAGCAATACAGTGCAAAAAATCATGCAAATAGAGATGTTTATGATTCACATTAAACATCAGAATGAAGAAAATGTGAGCTCATTGCCTTTAATATGGTTGTTGGTGCCTGATGAGCTGGTCTGAGTATTTCAGAAACTGCTGATCTACTGGGATTTTCACACACAACAATGTACAAGATTTTACACAGAATGATACAAAAAACAAACGAAAAACTTGAGTGATAGTTCTGTGGGTGAAAATGCCTTGTTGATAAGAGAGCTCAGAAGACAGAATTTTTTAAATGTATTTCTGGAGAACAACAAAACTTTGATGTACTTACCTCATCATAGTCCATACGTTATATTGATTCCTCTTTATTTTACTCCAGATCTCTTTAATTTTACTTCATGGATCATGAGGGTTCATCACTGGATAAATGAGTTCAACCCAATGACTTGGTTTGACTCCATCAAAATGCTTCAACTTTGTCCTAATTGACTGTTTTTCTGAGATTTGAATGTGTAAAAAAAATTTTTCTATGGTTCTGATTTTATATCTTAAAATTGTTACCAATTTCAGATCTTCTAAGAAAGATCTTAGAAAGATCTTAGGACGTTCAAAACAAAGGAAATGAAACTCTTTAGCAATGATGTAGATTTATTAAGGCACATCAGGGAAAACACACACTGATCTGCCATAACATTATGAGCAGTGACAGGTGAAGTGAATAACACTGATTATCTCCTCATCATGGTACCTTTTAGTGGGTGGGATATATTAAGCAGCAAGTGAACATTTTGTCCTCAAAGTTGATGTGTTAGAAGCAGGAAAAATGGGCAAGCGTAAGGATTTGAGCGAGTTTGACAAGGACCAAATTGTGATGTATAGACGACTGGATCAGAGCATCTCCAAAACTGCAGCTCTTGTGGGGTGTTCCCAGTCTGCAGTGGTCAGTATATATCAAAAGTGGTCCAAGGAAGGAACAGTGGTGAACCAGTGACAGGGTAATGGGTGGTCAAGGCTCATTGATGCATGTGGGGAGCAAAGGCTGGCCCGTGTGATCCGATCTAACAGACGAGCTACTGTTGCTCAAACTGCTGAAGAAGTTAACGCTGGTCCTGATAGAAAGGTGTCAGAATACACAGTGCATGACAGGTCAGGGCTGTTTTGGCAGCAAAAGGGGGACCAACACAATATTAGGCAGGTGGTCATAATATTATGGCTGAATCAGTGTATATATATATATATATATATATATATATATATATATATATATATATATATATATATATATATATATATATGAGGTAATATTTTTTGAAGTGTCATAAAATGATTGAGGTATAGCCAAGCCATTTTGTTACGTAAATAATTAACAAAGCATGCTTAATAGTCTTTAAAGCAAGGGATTGAGTGGCTTAATTCAAAAATCTAATTAGATTCGTGTATTTCAACGCTGAAATACTCAAGGGTTGTGGTTTTGTGCTTCCAGCAAAAGGAGATTAGATTAGTTAAATTAGACCGTTTGTCATTTCATGACTTTTTTAGGTTCTTGCTGATGAGTGCTTTGTTTTTAAGTGCACAGCGACATCTAGTGGCTTTATTTGATCGAACCTATTAAAGCGAAGAGATCATGGAAACTGATAAACGCCTCTATAAACACAACGAGTTGGAACAGTGAGGGTGAACAAGTGTGAACTCGTATGAAAGCTAAATGGAGAGGAAAATCACAGTATGAGTTTACAGTGTTTATCGCCCCCGCCTCCTGAAATAATAGCGTGGGATCTTCTAGTGCACCTACACCTACTTTTCATTGTATTAGGATCACCTGCACATTTTTATATTTTATTATCCAGTCAGCCAATCATGTGGCAGCAGCACCATGTAAAAATCATGCAGATACAGGTGAAGAGTTTCAGTTAATGTTCACATTAAACATCAAAATGAAGAAAAATGGGACATCAATGCCTTTAACATGCTTGTTGGTGCCAAAAGAGTTTGTGGTTTGTGTATTTCAGAAACTACTGATCTGCTGGGATTTTCACACATCTAGAGTTTACACAAAATGGTTTAAAAAAACATTGCATGAGAGACAGTTCTGTGGTTGGAATGCCTTGTTGATAAGAGAGGTCAGAGGACAATGGACAGATTGGTTTAAGCTGCCAGAAATTATATGGTTGCTCATGCTTTACAAGTGTGGGGAGAAGAAAAGCATCTCACCATGCAGAAAACGTTGTTCTTTGAGGTGGAAGACACACTGGGTTCCACTCATGTCAGCCAAGAACATGAATCTGAAGCAATCATAGGCACAGACTTAACTCAGCTAGACATTTAAACATTAGGGAAAAAGCACCTTGATTTTTACAGTGCTCATCTGTCTATTTTGGGGGAGTCTGTGACCATGATGTACCTCAAGTTTGAGATGCTTTTCTGTTCAACATGGTTGTAAAGAGTGCTTATTTGAGTTTTTAGATTTCCTGTCAGCTCAAAGTCTTACTTTCCCTGATCCTGATCTCCCACTCCTCGACAAGGGATTTCAGCCTGCAGACCACCAGCACACAGAATTACATTCTTTTTTTTTTTTCTTTTACATTTTGCAGGAAATTTTTTTGAAAATTGCAGGAGATTCTGAAATACTCGAAGCAGCTCATTTGCTACGAACACCCATGTCTCAATCATAATCACAGAGGTCACATTTTTCATGTTTGATGTGTATAATTAACTGAAGCTCTTGACCTGTATCTGCACCGTGCAGCTGCTACACAACTGGCTGATCAGATAACATGAATTTGCAGATGTGCAGGGCTAAGTGGATTTTGAGTGAAAAGCAGGAGGTGCTCTGCTCAGCAGTAGGAGGAGCTCGCGCTTCAGATGCGCCCTCATTATGCATAGCGGATTTTGTTTATGCGCGCGCTTCACCCGGCGTTATAACAGCATTCACACGCCACTGGCTAAAACGCACAATCACCAACCGCACGAAAAGCGGGATAACAAGGACCTTGCGAAGGTAGGTGTTCATCAATTCAAACTCACTTTCAGATAATCTCGCTGTGTTTTTTTTTTTGGTCTCTTATCCCTGCACTACATTCCTGGAGATACACGAGGTTAATTGTGCAGACTTCATGCCACGAGAAGTTCATCTCTGATTGGACATTTTGTGCAAGACATTTGCTCCGCGGTGGGAATCGTTTTATGGGAATAGGTGGTCATTTTAACGAACTTCAATTAGTCTTTCAGGAAATGGGTTATTTTCACTGGAAATTACTTCCGATGCTGTCTGAAATGCTAATCACCCCCTTTCTAAACCTTTTGGCTGCACATAGTAGGTCTAAGCCACAAACAGCTCTTTGATTGCCGACAATTCAGGATGTTACAAATCGTTACACAAGCGCCACTTTAGTAGCCTGTAGCACGATCGGACGCAGAAACGGTAACTGTGTTTGCTTCTTATCCTTTTCTTCTCAGTGTATGTGAATGCAATCAGATTTTTAACTCTCTACACTTTATTTTATTCGCCTTCTCTGGGGTGGTATCAAAAATGTAGGCAACTATGGTAATGTGTGCCTTTCAAACGTATTCAATTTTAGCTCATACTTTAAAGATGCATTCTATGCACAGTTAATATATACACAATAAATGTGCCCTTTTTTTTTCCTGATAATGTATGCACGTGCATTTCTTTTCTTTTCTTTTTTTTAAAGCCACCTGGTAAACGCGTGCACACATCCTTCAAAATCATTCAAATGTAACTGCATCCTTTCCCCCCTGTCTTTAGGCTTCCTTTTGGACATTCCTCACGAGGTGCTCACACATGTGCAAGCCTGTTGAACTTTATTAGTGCCAAATGCCGATGAATAAAAAATAATAATGTGATAAAAGAAGGAAAAAAAAGAAGGACGAGGTCGGGTAGGAACTTGCAGGAAGGAAGGAGAATGAGAATGGGAACATGGTAATTGAAAGAGACTGGACAATACACCAGATTTATCTTAGGAAGACCGAATGCTAGAAACTACTAGAAACAGAATGAAACCATGATCAAACTTAACTTAGCCTTGAAAACTAAACCAAATGAGAATGCAACGAAAACACATGAGAAACTGAGAAAGTGAGGAAAACAAAGCAATAACAGTTAATCATAAAATAATTCCAATTGTAACCAGGCATCAGATGTGAGGATCAGCACTGAATAAAGCTAACATGAAATTTATCTACAGAGATAAATATCAAAGGCTTAAACTATACCTACAGGCTATGGCATGAATGTGGAATGTGGCATAAGCACAAGAGCATGGATAAAAGCAAGACTTAATGAGAGCCCAGGGGCAAGGTGTTTATATACACAATACTTTATATCCCTGGGATTGTATGCAGCTTAGAAATAAACAAAGGAGGAGCACTAGGTATGAACTGCTAGGGGATGGAGATTTTACATATTGATAAGCATCTACCTTTTTACCTGACGTTGCTAATGAATAATCATCTACTTTTGTAAGCTTTTCATCTGTTTAAACACTGCATGAACTTTGTGCTTTGACCTTCAGTACTTCGTAAATGTAATAGTTATTGGTTGATGGACATATGTACACTGTAGTTTGCGTTTAATAACAAAAAAATTTTCTACCCCTTGATTTTTTTTTTCTCTAATTTTGTGACTTAAACACAAATGTTGGTGTTGTCATAATGTATTTTAGGATGTTTGTGTTAATTTGCATACTTTCTATATATGATTTCTGGAGAGTATCAAGGCCGTTTTCATATTATAGGTTTTGCATCCTTAATATATTATAGTCCTGCCATAGTAAGTATATTGCAAGCACATCCTGTACCTAACAAAGGTAAGATTATTCGATTAGGGCTTTTCTTTGAGTAATATATGAAGGTTAACATGAAAAAAAGAGGGAAAAAATAATATTAATATTATTAGTAATAACAATACGTGTCCTGTGATTACCCAAAGTTAGTGTGATATAAATCAATTGCATGGTATTTGATAAGGCGTTCCAGAAATCGCACAATGTTCCTTTGTGTTAGGCATGTCGGTGCTTTGTTAGAGGTAGTGCTATGTGAGAATCACGTTTTAAGACAGATGAGCTAATACGAATGCTTTAATCATATTAACTCTAATCCTCCCTTGTAGTCATCCTTCTACGTCTGCGCCTACATAAAGGCACTGGAATAGGTTTGCAGCCTGAATGGAGTGGATCTACTCTAGAACCCAAGGAACATATAGATTGTATACAAAACTCATTGCTTTGTGATTAACCTGTCAGCTGATACCATGAATCAAGAAGACGTTTGGTTTGTGGTGACTGCCTTTTTCTCAGGAGGGCTCTTTCTCTGTGTGTTTGCACTCCTCTGCTTCTTCACATGCCGACTAGCATCCAGAGTGATTCCTCTTGGAACACCACTGCGTTTCTGAACGTGAACTGGGTAAATTTAGTCCTAGAGCATTACATTTATTTTACATGTTCTCTAGAATCAGTATCTTCCACCTCATGGGTTGATGTTTTGTGCATGCTGGTGTTTGAGAGAAGCTGGTTTGGTGAATATGTACAGGATGCTCATGTAGACTGTCAGTCAAAGCTTTAAGAACGTGTTAAATTTCTTTTGTTTTGTTATTTTTGTTTTTATTTTATATACTTTGTTTTCTTTTAATCACAAAACAAAGTGGTATATAAAATGAATTAAATATTATATTTAGATTATCACAATAATCAAGTGTTCATCTAGCCTTCAACAAATTAAGTTTTTTTTCTTTCCTTTAAGCTCCAAGAACTAATTTGTTTTAGTTATGTAAGTACATGGCTGTTAGTTTTAATTAATTACCGAATGTGAGGTAATGAATATGGTTTAATAAGTAATAAGCTAGAGACAGTGGTAGGGTTGGAATAAATGTTGTCACACATCTTGGCACACTCATAGTATAATAGCACATTCAGTTCCCTCACTCATTGGCTATATGAACTGAACTTGGCTGATCCTGTGCAGTTTGTACATTTCGTGACTTCATTTGGACCATTCAGTTCATCATCCTGCTGATGGATAATCCTCTGGGCAGCCGTTATATGGAATCAAGAGGCATTCCGTCCACATGAGGGAAAGAAAACTGGAAAGTAGCTCGTCACCCTCAAGCAAGTTACCCAGAGCATGGCCTAGTATACTCTCCACTTCTATAAGTAAGCAACAGGAAGTGGCTTAAACAAACCTGCTCAAGGTTGTTTACTACCAAGGGTTGAATGAGGATCTGATCACTGAATTAATTTGCCTTGATGATTAGTTCACTCTTCATTCTCTGAGTCTGAGTCATTCTGAGTCATCGCCCTGATGGGTAAATACTGAGCTATAACGTCAGTCAGCACTCCAGTTCTGGAGATCCAGAAAACACAGCCCAAGTCAGACAGATGAAGCTCAACTTTGTGGCATTTGGATAGAAGAGAGACTGTGCTTCTACTGTGGACCAATCAGGGACGGATGCATCACTCAAAACACAGAACCTCTCACCCTTCATGTCAGTGCCCTTCAACAGGAAAGCATACCTCTTAGCAAATGCACAACCACAAAATTCCCTCTTGCACTGGGGTTCCCTTGGATGCACAAACATCAAAAAAAAAAATCTCCTAAAATCTCATGGAAGGAATGTTAGATCACGCCTTGATCATGCAAATTGTTTACATCTGACCTATGTTGGACTTTCAACCACCTCTATCAAAAGGCCTGTAAACACAACCCTGGTTATCATACCCCTGGAGGACTAAGAATGTTGTGAAGTGTTCAGTAAAACCAAGGCAATGGTCTCCTTCTCCATCGTCCCTATGACCACTAGCTGTTAGCAGAAGCTACACCCCCATGCAACTGCATCTATCTGTTCAGGAGACACAAGCTTTGGAAGAATACATCGAATAAGCTCTAAAACAGGGGTACATTTTTTCCTCCATTTGACATGCCTCTGCTGGATTCTTCTTTGTGGAGAAAGTCTCTGTCCATACACTATTGGGGTTTGAATCCCGTCAGAGTCAAGTACCACTTTCCTCTAACATTGATCCCTGCAGCACTATAGCAACTCTGGGAAGCCATGCAAAGCATTTACAATCTAGTACGTATCAAAGAGGAGTGGAAGACTGTGTTTAGCACCACCTCTGGCCACTTCAAATATTGTGTGCTGCCATTTGGGCTATCTTCAGCAGCCACAGTCTCAATGACTGATGAACGACGTGCTGAGACAATTGCTGGGGATTTATGTCATCACTTACATCAACAACAACCTGATATACTTTCCTGAGGAGACCACCCAAGTTCAGCATATTAAAAGGGTATTAACACAACTACTCAAGCACTAGCTTTACATAAAAATGGAGAAATGTAAATTTCATGTGAATTTCAACACAATAGTACCAGAGGGGATGCTCATGGACCAACACAAAGATTCTTAAGTAAAGAAATGGCCTGTACCAACTAGTGTTACAGTGGCCTTAAAAAACAGCGATTTTTGGGGCTTGCCAGTTTCATACAGGATTTCAGCAGCATTGCAGCCCCACTGACTGCCTTGTTAAATGAAACACCATGGCCAATTGCTTTTGAATTACTAAAGAATGACTTCACCACGACACCAAACACTCTGACCCCATGAAGCCATTCACAGTCAAGCCATTAACACATCTGAAAAGGGGGCCATATTTTCACAAACAAAAACGGTTAAAAAACCCAATCTCCATCCAGCGGCCTTCTTGAAGAAGTTATCAGTGGCTGAGAGGTATTACAAAATTTTGGAAAAAACTTAAACTTACATCAGGCATGCTGGACACTGTTTTTCTCCAGCTTTAAGTTCACTGGACATGAACATGAAAGCTTGTCTCGTACCTGGCACCCCCCTCTGAAATAGCAGAGAAATACTTAATCTTATAGATAGAACTGTACCGCAAACTACACTTCCTAGTACACAGCGTGCCCTACAGAAATGGTTAATCAGGACCACAATGCCCATAAACTCTTTCACATTCATGCTCACCCGATTATTACCCACACACACACACCTGGACTCAATTACATCATGGCACACTCAGTATAAAAAGACATTCATTTTTCTCATTACACTCAGTGTTTACTCTCAGTGTCTGTCTTTACCAGTCGATACCAAGTTGTTGTTTATTGTGTGCTCTCCTGCTTTTTACTTTAGTCTGTTTAGATTTTCTTGATTTTGCTTTGAACCTGTTCATGCTGTTTGTACATTGCCTGATCTGTGCCTGTTTATCTCCTACGTCTTTGGATCACATCTTTGTTTTGATTTCTACATTCGAAAAAAGCATTACGTACCTGCACTTGTGTCCATGGCTGAATGCTGACAATAAATATATGTTGTGTACAAATAGTGCCTGATAAAGAACTAGGTTTTAATCAAGATAATATTCAATCAATCAATACATACATACACACGTACATACATTTCTCAATCCACAATAATTGTAAACAATTTTCAAACAACAGATACTGATATTTGAAAACCTGAGCTTATCATGAATATTACATGTAGTGCTTCTCCACCGAAGAGAGAGAGAGAGAGAGAGAGAGAGAGAGAGAGAAGGCAAATAGTGTCCACTTAATCAGCTTTGTCATCCTTATTAACCTTCTCAGAGAATTGGCACTCAAACTCATTAAAGTGACCTTTACTGATGGGCCTTTCCGTAAAATGGTTCTCTCTCACTTTTATGAAGATGAAATGTTAACTGGGCTCTGACTAAATTTCTGACAGAGAAAAATTTTTGAGGGATAAGACCTTCTCAAGCGGTATAGATTCCGTCTCCTACACTTTCAAAGATTATGATAGAATCTTGGTGCATTATGCAACAAATTATGCATTCATTGGAAAATATAAAAAAGAAACATCCCTTACCGGTGTACCTAAGCTATTATTAAGCCATTGTTCTCTTGTGTAACGATCGGATGAAACAACAAATTGCAAACAAAACTAGATGTTGTGTATTTGGTCCTTGATTATTTTGTCTTTATATACCCTGTTGTGTTTTAGTCTGATTGCAAACTCTTGTCGATTTTATTCATGCATTTCTAAGAGTTGTTGTCATAGAGGCTAGTTTCATAATTCTGTTTCTAGTATTTCCTAGTTTTGACTGAATATTGATTATACTTCTCTGATGCTGACTGCCTGTGATTTGACCTGCACCCTGAGTTAAGATGATTAATACTAGGGTTCACATAAACTACTGTTAAGTCCACATGTGCTTTGCTTTATTCCAGGTGTTCTATGTCTATGTCGGTGGTGGAGTGGATGTTTCCTTTTTTTTTCAAGGCCCACCCTCTACTATGTCACATTTCCGCTCACGGCTATTATGACGATCACTGTATGCTCCGCCTTTTCCCCCATGCTATTGGCTAGATGGGTCTTTCTGGCGGACATTCAAACCTTGTCAACCTACTGTCCGGAAGTGGCTGCCTTTTCTGTTTCTGCACTATTGTGAACCGTGACTTGTGTGTGGTTTTCTTCTGTCTACGATCCTCTGCTTGTTTTAGACTTTGTTGAATCCTAGCCCTTTGTGTTTGACTGCACTGTTTATATATACTCTCTCTGTAAATATTACACACCAATATCCACTTCTGTAAATAGCATCCTGTTCAGTGGTTAGTAGAAAGTCGGCACCATTTACGTTAATTACGTTGACTTCGTCGATTCGTCCTGATTTTTACCCAGCATGTTTCTCTGGCAGTTTTGTTTTTGTGGTGAGGGAGAAAAGTGTGTATTTAGGTTATAAAAGATGGCTACAAAGTTTGTTCTAGACCAGTTTATTTGTCCCACATTAGAGCAGTTGGAGTCTGCAAGGTTGATTTATTAACCCTTTTTTAAACTTTTACAGCATATCGGTTCCACGGAGCACCAGTAAGTGTGGCATTAATGCACTGCTATACACGGAGCACATTAACCAGCAAATCCTCCTTGAGCCTACCGAGGCAGGTGTTGGATCAGACTCACATGGTTCAGAGGATCTTGCTGCAGCGGAGGCTAGGTGCAAATCCGAGGACCCAACATCCCAACATGCATAGATCACGTGGTAGTAGGTTCACTACTGGAGAACCCATGCTCACGCTCCATCTGAAACAACTTGAGTTAAGTCGCCAACAGTATCAGTCTCAACTACTGCATTTCCAAACAATGGAGCTTGAGACAAAGAAGGAGATCAAGCTAAAGGAGCTGGAGTTAAAATTTGCGCTTGGGGAGAGGCCAGCACCTGGTTTGAATGTACCTCCAGCGCCTGCGTCTTCTGCACCTGCGCTGCCTGTGCCTGTCCATTAGTTATCGTCATTGCTAGAGCTTGCACACAGAGGAACCTTGTCTGTAAATCCTGCTGGCTTTGATGATAGTAAGCATATTGCTTTAGTTTCTATGTGTAGGGAGAGTGAGGGGGACACTTTCCTTGTTTTTGAGTGCATTCTTAGAGACACTTTAGCTGCTCAGTCATTTTTTTTCGAGGCTGTCCTACCCCTATCTGACAGATCTAGTTGTGGTAAAAATGTTCTGGGTATTGAACCTGGTATAGTCAAGACCCCTTTGCATAAAGTTTATCTTTTCTGGTTTTGTTAAGGTTGTAGTCCATGTTTAGTTTTTGTGCTCAGTATTTTGCTTATTTTGGTCAATTATTTAGCTTGTGGAAAAGTTTTCTACTGGCCTGTAGTAAGAGACAAACCAGATTTGACTGAAAGGGATGAGTTATCATATGAATTCCCCTCTGTTTTTAGTTCATGTGTCGTAACATGTGCCTACGCTTACAGAATGATAGGTGCTGATGATCTTTTAGACTCTTTTATGTGTAATGAAAATCCTGTGTGTGAAACAGACAGTCCAGCAGAATTAGTTTTTGGCCACTCTGTTTGTGGTCCTTTAAATGTGTTACAAGAGTTCCTGTCAAAGCTCTCTGAAACTTCCAGCTAGGAGTGTCCTAGATTATGTCAGTGCCTTTCTGAGCATGGACATATGAATTAGCCAAACATTATCTGGCTTTCTCACAGTCCTGTATGAAGATGCTGTTTGTTAGGAAATTGGTGGTACATGCATTCTAAGCAGGTGATTAGGTTTTGGTTTTCAAGTAAAGTCAAGAAGCTTTTATTGTCATTTCAACCATATATAGCTGACATAGTACATAGTGAAATGTAACAGCATTTCATACCATGAAACATGGTTTTATTACTGTTACCAGGCTCAGTTCTCTAGGTTAGGTTCTCTGGCCCCATGTCATTGAGTCTTAGTTAAGTGACAAAGACTGTTGTAAAAACCTCTAAAAGGGGAAAACAAAAGTCTTGTGTATGCCATGTGAAATGGATGGGCTCAACCTAGATTGTGCTTGTTTTCTGCCAAATTTAGAATGGTTGTTAAATATTCAGGACAAACATGCTCATTTATCATAGCTGGTCCAAGAGAGTGTGATGGGTCTTATTCCTTCATGTACTACAGACTTTAGGCATGTACCTGTTAAACAAAATGCTTACAAAGTTAATCACACAAAGCGTGCCATTATGAAAGCAGAAACAGATTATTTGATCTTGCTTTGCCTAGGCTGCAGTCCTTGTTGTTCACCCTGCCTACTAGTTCCAAAGATTGATAAAATCGGTTCTGCACAGATTATCGAAAAGTTAATGCTCTAACTAAAGCAGACTCTTTCCCCCTACGCATGATGGAAGGTTTTATTGATCGGATAGGCAGTGCTAAATTCGTAACAAAACTGGATCTAGGGTCCAGTCCACTGCTATAAGGGTTATTGGCAGGTTCCACTCACTCCACATGCATCTGAAATTTCTGCTTTCAGTACATCAGATTTCTCCAGTATACAGTCATGGCTTTTGGTCTAAAAAATGCCCCAGCTACATTTCAGTGACTATGTTTCAGATCCTAGATAATGTGGATAATTATGAATTGCCTACTTTGATGATGCAGTTGTTTTTACAGATACATGAGATAGCCATGTTTGCACTTGTGAGCAAACAAAGTGTTTGCTTACCTCCAGGCAGCTTTACTCATACTGAGCCTGGCAAAATGTGTTTGGTCAAACCACATTGACCTACCTAGGTTAACAGGTGGGACAAGGTGCCGTTTGCCCTCTGGAGGCTAAAGACTGAGTCTATTACCTCCTTTTCTGCACCTAAGACTACATAGGAGCTTAGGCGATATCTGGGAATGGCTGGGCATTATAGGAGTTTTTGTAAAAACGTTTGTGTTGCCTTTTACAAATCACTGTAACTCCTTTTGTGAGGTCTTCTAGCTAAAGCTGCATTTGAGTCTGTAAAATTGCTTTTATTTAGTGCTCCTGTTCTTGTTGCTCCTGATTTCAAGAAACCCTTCAAACTGGTACTGTTGCCATCCTAATTCAATAAATACATTCATAGCATAGATCATCCTTTTAGCTTCTTCTCTCATAAGATTAACCGTTATTAACTACAGCACTATTGAGAAGGAAGCCCTTGTCCTTTTGCTTGCTCTTCAATAATTTGAAGTTTATTTTGGTTCCAGCTCTAATCCCATTACTGTTTTTACAGACCACAGTCTGCTAGTGTTTTCAGTATGTCCAACAGTAACCAATGGCTTTTGCAGTGGTCCTTAATTCTCAAAGTTTTAATTTCGATATTTAGCCTAAGGGTGGCACGGTGGCTTAGTGGTTAGCACGTTCGCCTCACGTGTCCTGGGTTCGAGTCTCGCTCCTGCACACCGTGTGTGTGGAGTTTGCATGTTCTCCCTGTGCTTGGTGGGTTTCCTCCCACAGTCCAAAGACATAGGGATAGGGATAAACATTAGGGCTAATGGGATTCAGGTGACACACCAGAATTGAGAACAATGAGAAGGGCGTAGCACAAAAGAGACACAAAGAAGCAGGCTTCCAAGGTTCACCTGCCAGTGCCCTCTCTGGGCCTGGCAGGGAACTGTCCAGCTTAGACTGACATAAGCACAGATAAGGAACCTTTCCGCCATTAGTTATAGAGAAGCAGAAATGTACAGTAGCTATAGCAAAGTGAAAAATATTTTTTCCCCCCTCTCATTTCAATGTGTGGCTCTTTACAGCTTTTTTCTAATCAGAAATTAACAGTGTTTTCAAAGATATGTTTAAAAAGTCTGACTAGATGTATCTACCTAATTCAGTGTTGCGTCACAGGCAGCATACATCAGATTTCCCAAAAATCCAGTATAGTTTGGGTGGTCTGGTTGGCAGACTGAACATGAATAAAATTTGCCTGGCTGAAAAGCTATTGTACTGAAGGGGAGAGGACATGGCTCATGATTTTTACCTATAAATTGGCAAACCCTGGAGTTGAGTGTCAACAGAAAACATGAATTTAGTGGTCTCTTTGGTCAAAGAATTACAAGGTTAAGGATTGAGTGAGATTTATCAATTAACTGCATAAATGTTAGGCTAAGGATTGAGTTAGATTTATCAATTAACTGCATAAATATCTGTGGAAAGTCTGTGCAAGTTCAGTAAAATAAGTGTGTATGTGTCTGAGAGAGAGAGAGAGAGAGAGAGAGAGAGAGAGAAATGTTCCGTTAATGAGCTTTGTCGTTTTCATTACTTTTCCCAGCAGTGGCACTCAATCTCATTATATTTGACCTTGACTAAAGAGTCTTTCTACAAAAGGGCATCGTTTCACTTTTCACATCAATTTTCTTGTCAATTTTTGAAAAAGACTTCATTTTGAAATGATACAAAATTCTGCTTCCTCAGGCTGTATAATTTCCTCCTTACTAGAGATATTTATTAAACAATAAAGCATCCAAGCTGTATATGATTGTGTGTTGATCAGAAAAAGGATGTCAGCAAATCATGTAGTCCTATTAGTCTCTTCCTTTTATTCAGTCAAAGAGCCTGTAATGAGGTTTTATTTCAAGCATCGTTTTCCAGACCTTAAGTGTAACTCTTGTCTTAAGAGCTGCTCAGAAAGTGCAGGAGAACTACGTATACAGTGTGTAATTTGAACAAATCTGATTTATGTCTGACATATGTCTTGAGTGCATTATTTTTTTATTTTTTTTGCATGATATTAACTTGAGAGAGTAGCACTAATAAGTCCAGCACCAATGACTGACAGTTATAATCACAATATGTCATGCTGAAATATATGTTTTTGGGAATTGCCCAGAAGATATTATAACCAATATTACATACGTAAATATGATAATACAGGGTGGGGCGCAAAAACTTCCCTTTTTTGAAAGAAAAATTGTGGCTGATGAACAAAATTTATTTTTTGATAATGAAAGAACATAATTTCAAATTTCAAATGATGCTGTTTTAAACAAAACATCTTGAAGGTGGTGATCACCGTTCTCTATGCACTGATGCAACCAATTTCTGACGTTTCCCTCTACACGTTCCAACATGTTTGAGGGCAATGTTCCCTGGACGGCTCATCTCGATTAGAGGTGACGCCCTGTGATTTTTTTTATGGGGATACCTCAAGGCCACAAACCTGCTTCAGCTGAAGTATGTTATTCGGCAGGAAATAGCCCAAATTCCGGTGGACATGTTGGAACGTGTAGAGGGAAACGTCTAATATGTTTATAGAAAATAATAATATATTGGATATATTTAGTGTATCATCGTTAGGCTTTGATTCTGGAAGTGTAACAGTGTCTTTTGCTTTTATGTATCATGTAACATTGTCTTTTGCTTTTATTTATCGCTTTACTTTTGAGTACATTTCTTAATTATTTGGTGTTGTTTTCTGACATAACTCACACTTTTTTAATAAAGGTAAAATAACCGTAGGTTAATTTTGTGCCTTGCTTCATTATGAGGTCTGCTTGAACTAGTATGCAAATTATAAACTCGTTTTTCTCCTCCTTCAAAACTTCACTGTGACAATTTTCACATTTCATTTTCCACATTTTCCAGTCCAAGCTCCAGGTTTTTTGGGAGTTTACTGTCTTCTTGACCTTTAATTAAACAAGAGAACTATTACAATAAAGATCGATATCATGGCTCTTTTCAGGAGAGAGATTTTGAAACCTTTTCAGTGACATTTAGAATATTCATATGGTTTTATTAACTAATTATTACTTTTTATATAAATGTACACCAGCAGGCTATAGGATATTACTTAAGTGAGAGGATGTTAGCATATATTTAAATCTTTTATATATATATTTTTTTTTTAGGAGAAGACTTGAAAACCTTTGTTCTGGGCTGTGAAATGCAACAGACACCTAGGAAATGATGCACAAAGAGAACACGATTAAGGCTGTCACACTCATCTTGCACTGCCTGCTCTGGCAGGCCCAGGGGAAGCCTCTGTTTCCTGGTAAGCAACAATATTTTTTAATACTTGCTTTAATGTGTGCAGAGTTTAGTCCGTTTGAATTGATCACTGGCGCAGGTTGTTTCAGTAGGTGAGAACACAGCAGTCACACTCAGGTGTAGATCAAAATGAATCGTCTGAGCGAGGTGGTTTCGGTCCTGTTCCAGGTAATCTCTAGAGTAGTTTGTTTGCAATGAGAAAGTGATTTGATCCTGAATCAAACGTGCAAGAAGTGAACTAGATGTATTGTGTATTTGGTTTGTGGGCTGCATTTCTGAGCCAAAGGACAGAGCTGTAGTGCTACATAAACTAGTTATATATATATAACTATCATAATAAGCCATTTATTGAGCTCAGTGTTTGGAGACCTACATGTCTCTCTGTTGTTTTGCTTTTCGTTTATTTAACAATTGGTTTCCAGTTTGAAACCAACCCAAATAAAATAGCAAACAAGTATTACATTTCGCATATCCCCTTGGTGCTTGTTTAAACTGTCAAGTACACAGCCATTGCACTCTGATGAGGACCAAAATCAACTACCCGAAGAATGTCTGAATGCCCAATGTCTTGGCCCGGTATCAAACCAACTAGTGCAAAAATGGGAAGCTGCTAAACTGAGACACTATAATGCACTGTATTCTGGACATTTGGACCGATAACAAAACGAAAAAAATACATAATGGATATGACGAGAAACCATTTCAGACTTGTTATTTTATAATCAATTAGCTCTGTTCTCTGTGCTTACAGTAGATGAGTTTTGTTATATTAGCACATAGCACATAGTTTTGTTAAAATGTTTTCCATCACCCTATTTCTGACCAATTAAACCCTTTCAGCTAATGTTTTTTTTCCTTTTTGGTTTATTTATTTATGTAAAATGTGATATCAATCAAAAACGAGTAACAAACCAAAAGTATCAGTTCAAATCAAGATTTCATTGTCTTTAAAGAAAATTGGAATTTTGACATCAGGTTATAAAATTATTGTTGTAAATAAGAATTTGCTTGCTTTGCATCACTCCAAACAAGTGAATGGACTCAGCTGTCTAAGGCCACCTTACTTCACATTATGAATAACAACACAAACTTTTACCCTGCCATCCTGTGCTGATTTATGTTTACGCATGTTATTCACTGATAAGAGGCTTAAGTCCCCTGCAACAGGCAAAGAGATTATTATTCCTGCTGCCATGTCATTTGCCTACTGGGTTCTCCAGTGATACCGGACTTCAGTGGTTATGTCATGTCTTGTCTTGAAAAACGGTATAGGTGACAGAATGATTTATTTTTAAAATTACATTTTGTTTGGAGACAGAATGTTTGTATGTACTTTGTGGGTACATTGTGATTATGATTTCCTTGCTGAAATATAAGGCATCTTGTTCAGTTTTTTTTGCACATTGTGATGTGTTTATTAATGCTCTGCAGAACAGGAGAAGGATCCTGAATATTGGAACTCATGGGCACAGCATACTCTGGCAAAGGCTCTGGAGCAAGAGCATAACACAAACATTGCCAAGAATCTTATTCTTTTCCTGGGAGATGGTAAGTGGAATTAGTGGCAATGTAAATCAACTTGTGATACTGTGTTTTGCATTATTTATGAAAAACTACTAGGAATGGGGAGCACAGTAGCTCACTGGTTAGTATGTTTGCCTCACACCTCTATGTTCTATGGTTTGAGGGTTCGACTCCCTGTCTTCAACCTTGCTTGATCTCCCTGTGCATGTTTCATCCAGATTCTCTATTTCTTCCCCGAGTCTGAAGACATGCATAGTAGCCTAATTGGCAAGTATAAATAGTGTGTAGTGTGTGAATGAGTGTGTACGAGTGTGTGTACGATTTTACCCTGCAATAAGCTGGTAAAATATTCAAGATGTCCCCTGCTCTGTGGCTTGAGATAACCTGGGAGAGAGCCTCCAGTTTTCTGCGACCCTGGATGCATGGACTATTGTCAGATTGCATTGTGTTTTCTAATATTTCCCATTAATCTAAAAATTATCTGTAATATTAAATTCTTTAGGTGGCACGGTGGCTTAGTGGTTAGCATGTTCGCCTCACACCTCCAGCGTCCTTGGCTTGAGTCTCGCTCCTGCTCAATGTGTGTGTGAAGTTTGCATGTTCTCCCTCGTGCTTGGTGGGCTTCCTCTGGGTGCTCCAGTTTCCTTCCACAGTCAAAAGACATGCTTCTAGGCTGATTGGAGTCTCTAAATTGCCCATAGTGTGTAAGGCAATGAATGTGTGTGCCCTGTGTTGGGTTTGACACTCTGTCCAGGGTTTATCCTGCCATAACGCCTGAGATCTCTGTGGATAGATCGGATAAGCAGACAATTAAATTAAATTCTTTATTTTATATGGCCTCCAGTTGTCTTGTTAGGCCACGTAGAAAATTGTGTGCAAATGAATTTTGAGATGTGTTTCTATTTCTCAAACAAGAATAATGGTGAATCTCTTTTACATATCACTTCAGAAAGTGTGTGGGTTAATTTATTATTATTTATGAATCTTGTATGCTTGTGTGACTGAAAGTAAAAAATTGCACAGAATATATAAATTCATCTTCAGAATAATACTTTTTCATTTTGGATCTCTTGAAATGCTGGATAATAGCCCCGTTTTAATGTAAGATGGACAAGAAAACACAAATAAAAGTATATTTCAGTATGACTCATGTAAAAGCAGTCTGAAACACTGCTACATCTACACAAAACGTAAAACTCCGAATTTGAGTCATTTGTTGAAGCTAAGATACTTTAGCTACTCTAATTTATTGTGGTTCCAAAATAGACATAGTTCAGTGGTTTATAGTTGCAAGGATGTAGAATTCCATCCCTTAGACAACTTCAGTAACACATAAGCATCTCTGTTTTTTGTGCTATTATAAACATTATCCAGATACAGTGAGTCATAGTGAAAACTAATGCTCTAAACTATGTCTAGGTATGGGTGTACCTACAGTGACAGCAGCGAGGATCTTGAAGGGACAGCTGAGTGGCCACAGTGGAGAGGAGGGGCAGCTAGAGATGGACAGATTCCCCTATGTGGCACTCTCGAAGGTTTGGCACCACACTACTTTATCCCATCATTAGGAGCACGTTTGTGCTCCTAATCCATGCTGTGACATAATGGTCCTTGTTGGCCACTGAGTGTCCACTGATGTCTGAATGAACATGAGGTAATGTCCTTGTTGCTAAAATAGAGCAGATGAAAACAACTAGAAAGCAGAGTGAGGATGTATTTTTTCAGAAATCCCAAACACACAGGGTCATTATGAAGTCTGACTGTTAATCAGTATGTCTGACCTGCCTGGGTATATAATAAGGATGTGTACAAACCATATATTTTTCAGTCATAGATTGTCAGCCTGGAGCACTTAGACTAAGGTGTAAAAGTGTATATACAAGCATTTTTTACAGTGTAACTCAAATCCTTAACTGCTGAGACAATACTTCCCTCAACTAGCTTACATTGTTTGAACCACCAAAGTTTTTCTAGCATATGAACATAGTTGCTGAACTAAAAGGCCAGTAATAGTCCTTTAGTTGCAGATGACAATACAAACTCCCATTAAATGTTAAACATCCCACTATGCATTGGGTTTTATGGTGGTTTACCATGAAAACAATATCCTGCTCTTATCCTGCTCTCCCATTTACAGACTAATTTGAGTATTTTTCAGTATTTTGCTCTATACAGCAATTTTAGTGTATATAACACAACAATGAGATCTTATTCGAGAAATATTAAAGGATTTTTTTAATACCTGATTGAATACATTTGTATCTATTATTATTATTACATCTGGATCTGAACCTTAATACCAACTTGCTCTGGTAGCCCAACATTCAAGCTTTATTATTCCACAAACATTCAAACCAGCTTCTTTCTGTAGACCTACAACACAGACGCTCAGGTGGCAGACAGTGCTGGCACGGCCACAGCATACCTGTGTGGGGTGAAGGCCAACGAGGGTACAGTGGGTGTGAGTGCAGCGGCTGTGAGGGGCCTCTGTAACACAACGCGGGGCAACGAGGTCACTTCCATCCTTAAATGGGCCAAAGACGCAGGTGTGTGCCAGTGAAAAATTCAACACTTTTCTGAAAGCAAACACAAGGAGTTGAAAGATGAATGTGCTGTAGCAGCTCATAACCATAGATTTTGGTTTAACAGGAAAAACATGTCATGGCTTTAAACAAAATGAAGTTGAGAGGTTTTCACACTTGTTATAACTCAATTGAATAGCTGACAACATTCACTCATTCAGCATCAGCTCATTTTGTGTGGTTTTATATGTACATTTGTTCAGCTGTACAGTAATCCCCCTCTATATCGCGGTTCATATATCGCAGTCCTGGTATATAGCGAATTTTTTATTTGGAACATAACAATTTTTTTTGCAGATTATAGTGAATTGTTTTTATGTTAAAATAAGGTAATTTGTTAATAAAAAATATAATTATTAATTACAAAATATAAACATTTTTTATTTTATTATTTTTTACGGTTTTTCTGCAAGCCCTATTTTATCGCCCAAACACTCTGAGGCTTCTGGCAAGGAACATACATACATACATACAGTACTCACTATAAATGTGATATTTCTACGAATTTACCCAAAATTCATCTCGCTATATGCTTGCAAATGTTTTCTGTGTGTGTTTAAAGAGTGTGGGAGGGTCATTTACAGCTTAAACAATAAAAAAAGCATTTGGGGGTGGTGTCCATGTAGCGCAGATTTTCGTGGTTTTGGAATGTAACCCCCGCGATAAACAGGGGATTACTGTACTTTGTTCATCCATGAACCACAAAAAAGACGTATAACTAGTCGAAAAATGGGCCACTGGAAAAGAGAGATATCTGTTTCCTTTTCTTTAGCCTTTACACATGAAACAAGTATACGTACCTGTATTTCTGATATACAGACACTGTCCACTTTATAATCCCCCTTTCCCTCTTCTGGTCTCTGCAGTATACAGTATCTTACAATATGAATGTTTCTATACATAATTTGCAATTATAGTTTGCCTTTTTAAATTTCTAAAGAAAGAAATTCTTTATATTCAATTCATATATTTGCTGCAAACAAAATTTTTGCTATAAAATCTTAAAATTCAAATCCAGATATATAAGTATCACAGTTATGCACAAATCATATTGCTAGACTATTAAATTAACCTATATTGCCAAAACTTTTGTGACACCTCTCCAAATCATTGAATTCAGGGGTTGGGCTCGGCCCCTTAGTTCCAGTGAAAGGAACTCTTAATGCTTCAGCATACCAAGACATTTTGGACAGTTTGGACAAATCCAAACTTTGCGGGAACAGTTTGGGGGTGGCCCCTTCCTGTACCAACATGACTGCACACCAGTGCACATTGCAAGGTTTATCAAGACATGGATGCACAAGTTTGGTGTGGAGGGTCTTGACTCAACCCAACAGAACACCTTGGATGAAAACACCTTTGCCATATCTGCCTTTACATGCACAAAAATTTAATATGGAGTTTGCCCACCCTTTGCAGGTATAACAGCTTCAACTCTTCTGGGAAGGTGTTCAACAAGGTTTAGGAGTGTGTTTATGGGAATTTTTGACCATTCCACTAGAAGTGCTTCTGTGAGGTCAGGCACTGATATTGGACGAGAAGGTCTGGCTCACAGTCTCTGCACTAATTCATGCAGGTGTTCTATTGGGTTGAGGTCAGGACTCGTCAAAGTTCCTTCACACCAAACTCATTCATCCATGTCTTTATGGACCTTGATTTGTGAACTGGTATGCAGTCATGTTGAATTCAATGCATTGATACAGCCTAGTTAGATAGACAACTACTATATATTAGTAAAATATATGACTTCACAACAGTCAAGCAAATATTGTTTAAAGTAGTGGTAAGGAGTAATTTAAACTTCATGAGGATTTCAATCATTAGTATCAACAAAAAATGTGTCTGTTTTTAATAAATGTCAAACCCAAAACAGACCCTGTGGTCATACTTTTACACTCGGTTGTTTGTACTCATCAGGAAAATCTGTGGGCATCGTAACAACAACACGAATAAACCATGCCACCCCGAGTGCAGCGTATGCCCATTGTGTGGACCGTGACTGGTATTCAGATGGAGAAATGCCTGTTGAGGCAGTGCAGGAGGGCTGTAAGGACATTGCCAGACAGCTCATGGAGAACATTCCCAATATTAATGTAAGCCTATGCACTCTTTTTATTTCACTTGATAAATGGCTGTAAGGAGTATGGAGTATATTTGGAAGGCAAAACCATTCCATATATACTCCAAAAAGGTATATTCAGAATGGTAGATAGTTTCAAGATAGCTTCCTTTCTAGTTTTTGCCGTTTAGTTTTTGATCCTTGCCTTGGGTGTGGGTGAACAGGTAATCATGGGTGGTGGCCGAAAGTACATGCTTCCTAAAAACATGTCGGATGTGGAATACCCCAGTGAGAAGAAACACAGTGGGACACGCAAAGATGGCCGGAATCTGATCCAGGAATGGATTGACAGAATGAAAGACAAGGTGAGAGCGACATTTAAAAAAAATGTTTTTTAATGTTTTTCGATTATATTCTTCTATTAAAACATATTTCTGCATTTCATTTTCTTTTACCTTTGCTGATGCGTTGCAAGATATTTTCACTCTTTGTACTAGTCATGGTTCACTGACTGTCTGGTATGTGATCTGAAGAGCTTTGGTTCTGTCGAGCTGTCTTGTTAGTATGATCACGTGAACAGTACATCTTTCAGAGGAATTACAACAGCGATTTAGCCACAGATCCCTCATAAGAAGGAGGTTTATTCTACATGTAACATAAAAGGAAATAACTTTTTTTGTTTCACAGAGGGGTTACTATGTTTGGAACAAAGGGGATCTCCTTTCAGTAAATCCCTCTTCTGCTGACTATCTACTGGGTGAGTTTTTCACTTGCATGCTTTATCCAGAGTCTTTAACAATGCTGAGGTGTTAAAAATGTTTCTTTTTTTCTCTCGTACCATTGGTCTAGGGCTGTTTGAGCCAGGAGACTTGCCTTATGAACTGGAGAGGAACAAGAGCACTGATCCTTCCCTTACCGAGATGGTGGATGTGGCTATAAAGATTCTCAGGAAAAACCCTAAGGGCTATTATTTGCTAGTAGAAGGTGAGACAATCATGGATCTTCAAGTCACCTCACTGGTTTCACAATGTTTATATTTAGAGCAGGTTATTCTATATACTATATATGGTATAGTATATCCTGGTATACGCATATAGTATACCAGGAGATGTCAAATGGCAGAATGTGCTCTGCAAAATATGTCAGCTGACTGAAATGAATACTGTAGTAGAGATGATAAATAAATGAAAATACTGAGGTTCAGCAACTCAAATTGTCTAAACATGAATCAGCATAGCTTCTGTAGAAGATCACATACATTTAGACCTGTGTAAATTACTTAAAGACTAGCTACAGAGTTAGAAAGAGGAGTATCTTGACAGAATTTCAAAGAGTTTTTTATTTGATTGAACCTTTTTTGCTTTGCTTATTCAGCTCCATTCACCACTGCTCCACCAAAGGGCTTCACCCCTCTAAAATGACAAAAAGAAAGGTGATGAAAAAGCAGAATGCTTAAAAATGAAAGAACAAAGAAATATGTTTATTTTCTCTGCATCGAATTCTCATCTGTTCAGATGTCACCGCTATTGAAGCCCCACCACAAAAATAAACTTAACCACTTGAATGGTTTAGTGTATAAGCATTAAAAAACATTCATGATTAAGCATTTTAAGCTAACTGCTGTCACCAATCATTTGGTCTCTTATCTAGTGATTGTCTATTGTCTATATAATGTAGTAACTGAAACCTATTTAAATAAATAAATACAGCCTGTGCATGTTCTTATGAATATTATGTGATTTTCATTGGTTACAGCATATTTGTTTGGCCATTTTATCCTGTGGGTTTACACTTGACACAATTCTTATGCAATAGACTGGATATAGTGCTAATGCTATAGTGATGTAACTTCTCTGGCCCTTGCAGGCGGGCGAATTGATCATGGACACCATGAGGGCAAAGCAAAACAGGCCCTGCATGAAGCCGTAGAAATGGACCATGCCATTGGTCGAGCTGATCTCCTCAGCAGCATCCATGACACCCTGACTGTTATTACTGCTGATCACTCACATGTGTTCAACTTTGGAGGATACACGCCAAGAGGAAACTCCATCTTCGGTTAGTGTTTGATTAGGATTAAGTATTCATTCTTGTTTTTAGTGTCATTCAGACTTCCAACACTCAGTGTGTGTGTGTGTGTGTGTGTGTGTGCAGGACTGGCACCTATGGTGAGTGATGTTGATCAAAAGCCCTTCACAGCCATTTTGTATGGGAATGGGCCCGGGTTCAAGCTCATTAACGGCTCCAGGGTCAACGTCTCCACTGTGGATTATCGTAAGTCATTCAAATGGTCTGCTAAATGCTTGAACCCTTTTAAAGTGATAGTAGAAGAACCTTTTTATAATTCATGTCAGAACTCTTTATATTGTTCATCAGTTGGAAGACACATAGGAAATATAAAACTCTGCAATGATGCTTGACATAAACTTTCTTTCTTTCTCTTTGTCGTTGTGCACTATTTTAATATGATATTAAACCTTTAAATTGGATATTATGCACCAATATCCTACTTTGCTTCTTTCATTCTCTCAGAGGAAAACAACTATCAAGCCCAGGCAGCTGTTCCGCTACGCATGGAAACACACGGAGGTGAAGATGTTGCCATTTTCTCCAAAGGGCCCATGGCACACTTGCTTCATGGAGTGCAAGAACAGAACTACATCCCCCATGTCATGGCATATGCAGCCTGCATTGGCCAGAACAAAGACCACTGCTCCTCAGGCAGCAGCTCAGCTCCTTCAGCCACAACAGTCCCTCTAGCTCTACTAATTGTAATCTCTTGGCTATTGTGCTGAAACCTTTGCTTCTGCCAACATATTTTCAGACTTACTCATAGACTTTATTATCTAAGATCCTGTAATGTACTGATGGATTTTATATATATATATATATATATATATATATATATACACTATATTGCCAAAAGTATTCGCTCACCTGCCTTGACTCGCATATGAACTTAAGTGACATCCCATTCCTAATCCATAGGGTTCAATATGACGTCGGTCCACCCTTTGCAGCTATAACAGCTTCAACTCTTCCGGGAAGGCTGTCCACAAGGTTTAGGAGTGTGTTTATGGGAATTTTTGACCATTCTTCCAGAAGCGCATTTGTGAGGTCACACACTGATGTTGGACGAGAAGGCCTGGCTCTCAGTCTCCGCTCTAATTCATCCCAAAGGTGTTCTATCGGGTTGAGGTCAGGACTCTGTGCAGGCCAGTCAAGTTCATCCACACCAGACTCTGTCATCCATGTCTTTATGGACCTTGCTTTGTGCACTGGTGCACAGTCATGTTGGAAGAGGAAGGGGCCAGCTCCAAACTGTTCCCACAAAGTTGGGAGCATGGAATTGTCCAAAATGTCTTGGTATGCTGAAGCATTCAGAGTTCCTTTCACTGGAACTAAGGGGCCAAGCCCAGCTCCTGAAAAACAACCCCACACCATAATCCCCCCTACACCAAACTTTACACTTGGCACAATGCAGTCAGACAAGTACCGTTCTCCTGGCAACCGCAAACCCAGACTCGTCCATCAGATTGCCAGATGGAGAAGCGCGATTCGTCACTCCAGAGAACGCGTCTCCACTGCTCTAGAGTCCAGTGGCGGCGTGCTTTACACCACTGCATCCGACGCTTTGCATTGCACTTGGTGATGTATGGCTTGGATGCAGCTGCTCAGCCATGGAAACCCATTCCATGAAGCTCTCTGCGCACTGTTCTTGAGCTAATCTGAAGGCCACATGAAGTTTGGAGGTCTGTAGCAATTGACTCTGCAGGAAGTTGGCGACCTCTTCGCACTATGCGCCTCAGCATCCGCTGACCCCGCTCCGTCAGTATACGTGGCCTACCACTTCGTGGCTGAGTTGCTGTCGTTCCCAAACACTTCCACGTTCTTATAATACAGCTGACAGTTGACTGTGGAATATTTAGGAGCGAGGAAATTTCACGACTGGATTTGTTGCACAGGTGGCATCCTATCACAGTTCCACGCTGGAATTCACTGAGCTCCTGAGAGCGACCCATTCTTTCACAAATGTTTGTAAAAACAGTCTGCATGCCTAGGTGCTTGATTTTATACACCTGTGGCCATGGAAGTGATTGGAACAACTGATTCTGATTATTTGGATGGGTGAGCGAATACTTTTGGCAATATAGTGTAATATATATATATATTTTTTAAAAAGTGTCCATTTTTAAAGGAACTTTCTACCACCTTTTACACTTTTAGATCACTGCTTATACACTTTTAAGAGAATAAAACAAATAGCAAAGTGATAAAAAGATGAAGGAAGGGCCTAAAGGGACATTAAGGCTGATAACATGAACATGAACATTTTTTCTCTTTACTTCTTCTTTGGTAGCTTACAAATTGGCTTAATGCATTGTCAAATCCTAGGAAAAAAGCTGTAGGTACTTATCAATTCTACATAGACTGATTGTTAAAGATAATGTTAATTATTTGTTATTAGGATTATAAAATTCTACCAAGACTATGATGGAGCTATGCTGCCCTGTTTGTAGGCAATAATCTCAGATATGAACTCTCATTATCCTCCGTATGACCTTAGTAGCATAGGATTGGTTCACCATGATTTTATAGCCTTCACATTTGCTAAATATTTCTCTTAGTTTTCATATAAGACGTCTCGCAGCTGAAGCACTTACACTGATACTTGTCAGATTGTTATTTTTTCCCATTGCATCTCAAATTTCATTCATAGATTCTAAAATGTTTAGTTGTTATGACAGTATGAAGATTACATCTGAAATCTGATTTGGTCAGTCATTGCTCACTAAAAATATTCTTCTTGATGTAATACTTTAATGATTTTCAGTGTGCATTCATACGTTTTCTTATGGCGCGCTTGTGTTTGGCTAGTCAGTGCCTGGTGTCGGCTGTGCTGGTGGTAGAAATGATCAAACACACAGAATGAAGAGTGTGCTGGTGTGTCTTGAAGAAGAGAAGTTTTTGAATCCACCCTGTATTCTCATAAAATGTCAAAAATCTTTGGAAAAATTAAGAAATATTATTGTTACTTTATTCTGTTACTGATAATGTGCATTTATTCATGTACCATATATACCATTACACACATAAACATTTGATGCCCATATAAATATTTTTAAACATTTTTTTTAGGTGGCCTAAGATATTTGCGCAATACTGTATATGTATTGTATACTCTTCATGAGTAGAATGAAATATTGCAGACAAAGTTCTTTGATTAGATTAGATTTGTTTTTTAATAACAGCTGTAACTTCTTTCTCATCTATTCAAAATATTGTCTTTGGCCAGTCTCTTTTCCCAGTAACTTGAGCTAACCTGTGACGATCTCCTAACCAGTGATATGTTGATAGAGGGAATTCTGTAAATGTATTCTTTATTACAACAATAAGTATAACTTAACAATCACAATGCATATTTGTCACAAACATGAAGATACTGGTTTGTTTGTGAAGTGATATGAGAACTGTTCAAGCAAATGAAGGCAGATTGGGCCTAAAATGTTTCACTACAACTTGTGTCTGTGTCGTTTTATTATCACTCACAATCTGAATCAAGACTGTACATGGACAGGAGAACAGTGAGCACATAGTTTAATTCCAGGGCAAAAAGCCAGAATAAGAGAAATGAAAGAAAGCATGGAATAATGTTCTGCATTGTTATGCCTGATTTAGTGTCAGTGTTGGAACCTTTATGCACTTTTAGTATAGATATTTCCTTCAGGATAGAAGAACATGATGAAAAAAAAAACCCCACTAGCTTTCTACATCAGTTTCAGTCATGAAATAACCATAGCCATAACCGTAGATTCATAAATTATAACAAATAATTTGCAGAAAATACTTTATTAGACTCCTGAACCAGATATCTAGTACAATCTTTCAATCTTTCAATGTGATTGAGTCAGTAAGCCAACTTTTTTTCAAAGCATGTCTTTCCCATTCTTTTAAATTTTCTCACACTTCCAGAATGCCTGTATTATTTCCAAGAACATGATCTTTTCCTAATGATAGAGACAATTTGTTTAATAACAAAACATACAATGAACGTACAAGATAATATATTTTTTTTGGAATCCAAAAGCACATAGCGGCCTGTGTGGGCTACCCAGAGCAGCAGCTCTATAAATAAACAATGCACTCCATTGATAACTTGTTTCCCACATAAATACAGAGAAAAGTGAAGAGAAAAATGCATCTTCCTTGTTCACAGTTTTTTTTAATATGTATTTGGTGTGGGAATTTCCTGAAACCTGGAATCCTGCCGATTCCTGAACTACACAACTACTGTAAACATCATGCTTTCTGGCAAATGTTTACAATAAAAAACAACCAAAATAGTGCACTTCCTATTGGTACCTGTATTTGTTTAGAATTATTTATATCTAATTATCAGTTTGAATTCAATTCAATTTTATTTGTATAGCACTTTTAACAATAGACAATGTCACAAAGTAGCTTTACAGAAATATAAAAGTTAAGAAAACATTATAAATTGTAGATTAATAACTCATGGGCAAACCAGAGGTGAGGTTGGCATGGAAAAAATATCTCAAATATAAACCTTGAGAAGAGCCAGACTTCAGAAGGAACACATACTCATCTGAGTGCCAGTGGAGAGTGTGATTAGAAATCATTTCTCTTTAATAACTGTGCACTATATGGTCAAAATGTGTAATTATGTAGCCAGGAAAATCATTCAAGTTTGAACATTAAGTGTAGCTTTTGTAGTCTATAATGGGGCAAAAAACCATCTCCATGATATCTAAGTGCTACTTTTCACCACAGTCTCATGGATCCCTAAGCTGTCCACATGGGGCCATGTGATGAGAACTCCAACCAGATGTAAGCCATCAAGATTCACCCAAACACTCGATACCCACGAAGCTTCCACATCTGCTCCTTAACTAAGAAAAAACATTTTAAAAAAGGCTTGACTAAACAAATATATCTAGACTTTAACAGTCCCGAACAGTAATCAGGAGGCTGTTCCATAAGCGGGGGGATTTGTAAGAGAAAGCTCTGTGCAAGAGAAAACTTCATCAGAATTTTGGAAGACATATGAAGACAAAAACATATGCAGCTCTGACTCTGACCATGTCATATCATTTTTTATTACAAGAGATTGATAAGTGGCCTAGATCTGATTTCTTGCCTATGTGCCAAGAGCTTTCCGAAGGTCAGGTATCATTTCATTATAGTCTACACCATTTGTGTGTTATGAAGTGTTATGAAAAGATATAATCTCTGAATTATAAATGTATAAATTATTGTGTTTTATTAATATTTCGAAGATCCTAACCTTAACCCTAGTATTTGTTTGGTTTATTAATGAATGTAATTAACCAAACAAAGAGAAGGATGTACTGCTTCGTTATTTCATTTGCTCTGTGAATCAGGGCCTTTTCAGACTTTCATGGAAGATAGACAGTGACTTTGACAGATGGTGGTTTTATGAGTGCGTTCAGATAGGTGCTTTTCACTTTGTAGATGAGCATCAGTATTTTCAGTCTGATTTGGATTGTTACAGGAATCCAGCAGTGAGAGTGGAGTAATGGGGTGTGGTGTGGGAGAATTTGATAGGATTAAAAACAAAGCATGCAGCTGCTTTCTGCATCACTTGCAACTTACGCGAAGAGAGTTGCAATAGTCTAGACTTGATGTGATAAAGGAAATGAACAAGGACCTGAGTGGCCTTCATGCAGCAGATGGATGTCCAGGAATAGAGAGCAGCTCGCGTTAGCTGGGATTTAATTTCATAAGCTGCCACCCATAACAGGATACTCACCAGATATGCTGAGATGCAAGCTAAAACATGAGTGCAGAGTAGAAAAAAAACATGAGGCAGGAAAGAAGAAGATGAGTTGAGTGGAAAACTGGGCTAGAGTATAACCTCACTGACAAAACAAGTGTAGAGAGAAAACAGAAGTGAACCAACCACTGAGCAGTGAGATGCGTCAGTGGAGTGTCTGCATGGAGCTACCTAGGGCAAATGTAGTCACTTATGGCTTTGCTCTAATGCCAGGGAGGAGTCTGTTAATACATGGAAACCTACCTGAAGTAGCGTAATTCTAAACCCGATCTAAAACCAACCTCTGATCACAGAGAACGATGGGCACAAATTTTAATCTTCAGCATGTAACTAAATTAAATATACCTCATGCAATCATGAAACTCCTGTTAGCTAGCTAAGATAACAACGACTAAAATTACTTACAAAATGCTACTGTCTAGTTCAGCTTAATTAACATATATTTTTTAAAATATATTTTTATATATTTTAACTTGTGTTCCTAAGTTATTAAGTAAGAATTCAGTCCTTAGCAGCCAATATAATAAAAAAAGATTAAGACAATTGCATAAAATCAGAAAGCTTTTAGCTAATACCTAGCACTGGCAAGGTATATCATATACAATTGTGATTATCACTCAAGTCCTCACAAAAATATCGTCAGGCTAGCTTGATAACTGTCAGCATTTAGGCCTAGATTTATAAATACGGATTTGGGATCTTCACAATTCTGTCTGATTAGCTTATGTTAGATCATTAGCAGTGCACAATAAATGTATGAATATGGCTTTGAAATCCTGTTAGGTTAGCTCATGTTAGCTAGATGTTGAACGTTATCAATTAGCAGTGCAATAAAGTCACCTGAACTTGTAGCTAAGGCTAACGCACTCCAAACTCTCATAATTTACTCATTACTAGTAATCACTTTTGATGCAATGTTTGTGCGATTTTATAAAGTTTTTTTTTATTATAAACATTAAGGTAAATAGAACATTCTGTGTGCTGTCATAACCCATAATGCAACAATTGCCCAATAATGTTTAATAACAACATTGTGGATTTTGTTACATAGCATTTTAGAGTAAAATAAATGTTGCTTATTGTGCTGTCGAAAATGAGCATAGAATATTGAACATAAAGTCGTTTTGCAACTGCCCATAATAGTATGTGCTGAAAAATGCTAAAATGTGTTTTGCTATCTGGGGATGATTGCATATGCTATTTATTTGTCTATAAGAGCTGTTTTTGTGGAGTGCTACACTATGATGCCAGACTTAGGATCAGAGTAGGATCTAAGAAGATTGTTCTAGGTTAGAAATAATAACACTTGATTAAATAAACTAGAATGAATAGAGAGACGTGATGCTGGTCAGTAGGTGCATGTAAGTGCCTAGTGTCTTTTTTTTTGGCATGGGAACAACTGTTTTGAAGTGATCAAAGTTATGGAGTAATTTGTGACAGAAATAATAATGGAAAAGTCTTGAGACACTGTCTGGAACCATGTGTATAGGTGATAAAAGTCTCTTTTCTTTTGAGAAAAGAGAAAAGTTAATGTTAAGGCTACATGCAGCAAGACAGATAAAAAAAGACCTTTTCTTCAAAGTATGTGGCAAAGGAGGAGGGTGCAGAAGCTTGTTAAGAGGTGAAGTAAAAAAAAGTTCTGGATCAGATGCAGATGTTTCCAACCGAGCATTTTGAGAGAAGAAAGCAGCATGAGAGGACATCAGTACCACATTGTGATTTTCTCCACTTCCCTTAGCGGTTCTCAATTCTCTGTGATTGCTGTCTGGTACATGTCTGTATCCTGTTTGCGCCTAAGTTTACTCCTAAGAATATGAATAAACGTAATCTTTGATTTATCAGCTTCCAATCGTATAATTTGCAAAGTCTGTCAAGGTTAAATAACTTATTTATTCAATTACGCACCGAAAATAAATATATACATAAAGACAGAAAGCCAAACCAAAGACAAATAAGACCAATAAGAATAAATGAAGTATACATACTGCAATCTGATAAATGAACAATATGTGGGAAAATGGTCTTCTAAATTTTCTAAATTGTTATTTACGTGTTAGCATTTTTAGGGGGATCTTCTGTATGTGGCACCTTTCTTAAAGGAAAATCTGGTATAGGGATCAACATAAACCCTGTAGAGGTTACCCAGACAGACAGGCAAAGAACCTTTTTAATTTGCTTATTAAATACATTTGCATAATTTGCATATTAAATACATGATGACAAATACATGGTTTATTTTGTAATGAAATATTTGACTAACTTTTTTTTAGTTTAAGTTTCTTCCATTGGTATGTTAAACTATTCTGCCTCTTTTAATGGGTTACTCCGCTACCCAGAGTGGGCTACATTTATCAAGCTGGATACAAATGGATTTATTCATAAATTGGTTTTACACAAGAAATTTGATATTCATGAAAATGCTCAGAAAATGTCTATATCCCATTTGCGCTTCTGGTGTGTGTAAATTTATACATAAGAAGTGTAATTAATGGAAACCATGTGTGAGTGCCTTTGAATTTGTAAAGGAGTTATGCTGTGAAGTTTAAGATGTTTATTGCTTGCTGTATTTCATCATAATTACATTAAATAAATATTAAATTTAAAAAATGAAGACATCAGCCCAACCCAAACCCATTTTAAGCCGAATAATACTAGCTGCGAAAGGGAAAAGTGTATATGGCAACTGTAAGGTGAGGTGTTGCAAATATCACAACTGATATTATTGGAAGTGTTAGCACATGCTGCTCTTAGTAGGCAAGAGATATTTAGAGACTGATATGATTTTTTTTTTTTCAGAGGATGAAAGCTTGAATTATAAACCGGCTCCATTTGTCACAGCGTTTTCTTTCAGTGTTGTTTAACATGTGAGAGCCAGCACTAATTTGGCAGACAGAAAGTTCCAGTGCTTAGAATGAATAGAGTGAAGTGAGATTAAATACTAGGAAGCCATCTGGAGTACACAACTAGGGAGCTGTATACTCCCTGCTGCGTGCCATCATTCAGCGTGTTCCCAAATACATCAGAGCACATTCCTCCTCGAGCCCTAAACAAAAACCCTAGTCAAATATGTGGATAGAGCATGTCAGCTTTGTAAAGCAAAGGTTTGGGGATAAATGAGAGAATTAATACAGCCACATTTTTACAGTGATTGCTATATTTGCTTTAAAGTCGAGTGAATGTCTGTGATATTTAGTGACTGTATAATCAAAATTTCAGACACCAAGACATATTTTCATATAATGAAGTATGTGCAAGAGGTTATTATGATTTATAAATACTTATTTTTTTAATCCATGCTAATGTTTATTAGGGAGAAAAGGAGAATATGTGCCATACAAACTAGGAGCGTTATAAAATATCTTATCTTTAGATAAAATCCTGTTACATACTATATATATTAGAAGAGCAATTCCTTAAAGGAAAAATCATGTCATCTGATTACTTATAGTGAACTGTTTTCTGAACAACTGTCCTAATTTATATTACTCTTTTGAGAAGGCTAACAATGAGAAGATTTTTCTTACAAATGCAGAGCCTTCAAGATAGTTGCCAGTTTTCCCAAGATTATGTGTCCCAATAAATTCAGTCCAATGTCAGACTCTTAATTCTCAGAGAAAAGAGTCAGATCATCCAAAGTGGAAATGTTTGGTGAAAACAGAATGCAGCGTATCACAACAAACTGTATATGTGATTGTTTAAAATGTATAAAATCTCTTCATGCTCTCCTTACTGTGCCCAATTGCCATCAGTTCCAGTATTCAAACCATCCTAGAGTAGGTCTATTACCTAATATCTAGTGTTTTGTTTCTGTCTGTCTCTTTGCTATGATGTGCCCATAGCCATCATTCATCTATTAGTAGCTCTGGTTTACGATCATGCAGCTTCTCATATGCTGTTTCAATAAAAAAAGGAACACCATGAACAGAGTGAGACCTAGTCTCTACTTAGATTTGGGTAGCTCTTTATCTGCTGACCAGTGTTTTCCTCTAAAGTCACTGGGAATAGACAACAGATGATATTTGTTTCCAAAGAAATCTGAAAGTCATAATCCAAGACCTGCTGATTAGATAATTAGATACAGTCAGGATATATAAAAAAAACCAAATGGAGTAGTAAAACCCTACTACAGTGTTTCCCTATGAGATAGAATTCCAAGTAGAACCGTTTTAGGAAGCTAGAAATCCGTAACTGTCCAAAGTAGTTCCAAGTCAAACCCCTTTGTATTAACCTTCTTCCATCCATTTATTTTGTTTCTAATACATTACATTTAGTTAACATCAACTATGGTTGCATAGTTTTAAGAATACTAATGATGTTGGGTAAGTAGTTATCTGTAATTACTCCTACAGAAAAAAAGACTTTGCTCACAGGTTTCAAACATTTTCCAACACCACACCCTTAAAACACAACACTTATATTGTACTCCACTTATACTAAACACTACACGCACAAGTATAGACACTGGGCAATAAGACTACTGATTCAAAACATGTAAGTAAATACTTCTAAACATTTGCTGACTGGATTGCTTAAGCTCCTACAAATCTCATGTTTCTTGCTCCCTCATATCCGTTAATTTCATCATCTCCTCATTTCCAAAGGCATCCTAGAGGATATTGGGTCAGGTATGGTGAATCCAATTTATCTGGCAGGGGATCGATGGCCTTTTGCCATCAGCTAAACATTAATTTAAACTTTTCCTCAGGGTACAATGGAACAGTTGAACCAAGAAATAGAAATATTCCTCATATCCTACTGTATCCTACATTGAAAGATGCTACCTGCCCTGCAATAAATACACCCAGAACTCATTTTACCCACCCATCAATAGGCCTTATTCCATTTCAGTATTTCCATGGGTACAACCTCAACCTCACTGAGGTGCTTGTTGTCATGAATGAATGAATGAATGAATGAATGAATGAATGAATAGGACTGAGAAAGTCTGTGAAATGATGCATCTCAGAGAGCCATTCAGAGTCAGAAAAACACAAACCTCATCCCCAACTACATTCTGGCTTTTCACCAGGGATCTAGAATTACCTCATTCATATATAATTGCAGCCATATTTTACATCACCAAATAAGGGAACATCTTTTTGAGGGAATTCACTACAGTACACTTCCAGAGAATTTTATAGTCTATTCTAAAGTGCACTGAAGCTGTTCTAGCAGCTTGTGGTGGCCCAACAACTTGCTAAGACACTATTTATTTATTACTCATATAATTTTTGTAAAGAAAATGTTTCATGGGTCTAATCTTGAAACTTCAGAAGTGAGCTTTACTACAGTGGATTTAATTGACTTGTAAATGTTCCTCTTGATTTGGTTACGCTAATTTGTGTTAACGGCAAAGATATCCTGACTTTACATAAAATTAAAAGCAATACAGGTTTATTCTAATCCTCCTGCTGGAATTATATAAACTCAAACTATTTTTTAATGAAATGATCATTGTTAATTAAATGATCTTTACATAAAATTAAAAGCAATACTGGTTTGTTCTAATCCTTCTGCTGGAATTATATAAACTCAAAATATTTTTAATTAAATGATCATCATTGTTCTTGGTAGAAAGCTAGCTAGCATTTCATTGTGGAGTTGAGGAACATTCATAAATGAATGGGAATCCTGTGAAATGCAAGGTCATGACCATCATGGCTCCTTCATGGCTCATATCCCTTCCTCACCACATATAGATGCATGGCTCCAGAAACAATTCAACAAGCCCACATGGGAGTGAAATTGGCCATTCCAGTATAAGATTTAATTGCAAGTGAATGGGATCTACTTGACCTCCTCCCCAACAGTCTCTTTTCTTCCTTTACAATACTTTGCCATAATAAGAATCATGTGCTGAACTGACTCCTAATGAGCCTAGACTAAATGGGCTATGTAAAATGATGTCAGCATAGTGGTTTTCCTAAATATAAATACATGTTTTAGGTCACATAATTAAAACCACAACAGTTAACTCAATTTTGCAGTTTTTTTTGCCTTAGTCTTGAGCAACATTTCAGCTGTGAGATTTTTCATAATTAGACATTATGCTGTTAATAATTATAGCGATAATATACACTGTCATTTAGATCATGTAGTTACTTCTCATTTTTGATATATATTAATATGTTTAACATTGTTTGGGTAATACGTATAGGGCTACATGCACCAGCATATGTACATGATGTTTATTCATCTTCAGCAGCTGCTTCATCCTTCCTAGCAGCATCTGGAGAAAGCATCATCTAGTGAATCTGGAGAATGCACTTTGAATGGGATCCATCCAATACGGCTCCATCGCACAGAAACCTATAAAAATATTTACAGAATATAGGCTTAATCCAATAGAAGTGAGGTGGCATAAGATTTAATGTCAAGTTGATATAACCCCTGACTCAATCCCTGACTGTATTATACCAAATTTGGGAGTGGCTTTGTTGACATGAAGGCCAATTGCAGGTGTCATGTAGAGTTTGCTCATTCACTCACTCATGCATTCATTTAACCCTTTATTTTACCCTGGTGGTCAGGGTAATTGGATTCAGAGCTTATCCAGAAAACAGTGGGAGGAAACTGGAGAACTTGGAGGAAATCCACATGGACACAACACATACAAAGCAGATGATGTACTGAGCTCAAGATTGAACCAGAGATCCTGAAGCTGTGAAGAAAGTAAAGCTACCTGCTGTGCCACCATGTTGCCTCAAAAGAAATTCCATAAGAAATATGAAACTACTTTAAATATTTTGAAATAAGCGAATAAAAATTGTTGATGGAATCTCAGTTATTGATAGCAGGGCAAGGATATGACCGTTTCAGTATACAGTTTGTCCCAAAGCACATTATACCTTCTTTTACTGATATAAATCCTTGATATTTTTTTAAAGAGGATTTTTCTCTTTCAAATATCATTCTTCATAAATCATTTACAACTCTCCGTATATGCAGTATGATGGGAGTACCATGGGAGTTTCTTGTGTTGAATAGCTTCCTGCAGAACTTTAAATGAAAACAAAAAAAAGCAAACAAAAAAAAAAACTTGTGAGCATTCTCATGAGTGTCCTGATAGAATTGCATGAGAAGGAAAATGCTTATCCCTGCCATACTGAGTAACTTCTGTGACACAAGATTAACATTTTCCATGAGCAGTGCAACTTTTGTGGTTTCTGTGATTTTTTTTTTGCTTAGTTGCATTTCTTTCCGGTTGCTGTTTTGTGGACTTTTGCCCAGGACACACACAAAGACCTAATGTTTAAAATGTTTGGATGGTAAAATATTTACATGTCAGCATCCCATGAGAGGATGGGGAAAGGGGACTGCTGACTAACACAACATAATGAGGTCAAGTTAGACATGAAGTGATAACAGGAACATAATACGTAAGACAGAGAAACAGACACATGAAGCAGAGAGCGAATGAATTCCACTGGAATCTAACTTGGAATGTGAATTATTGTGTTGCTTAAAAGTGACCCAACAGTACTCAATTATTCGATCAAATTCAGTTTCATATTCACCCAAAAAAGAAGTTATTTTGAATTCTTTACAAATCAGTCATAGGAATCTAAACTAAAAAATTCAAAACACATTTTGAAGAGCAGGATAGGGAGTAATGTGAACTGGGAGAATCCAAAACCTTTTCATCCCAGTTCTGCTGCAGTCTCACAACTGAGAACATGTCAGCAAGACAGAATACAGCTTACAATACTACATGCAAAACTCCACTCAGTTTACTCAGATAGATAAACAAATGGAAGTAGAGTGCACATGGATAGATGAATGTATATATATATATATGTATATATGTATGTATATATATATATATATATATATATATATATATATATATATATATATATATATATATATATACACACACACACACATACATACAGTACATACATATACTGATTCATACAGGATTGTGTCATTTGCCTCCAATCTGTCTTTTAAAAATGTTAGAAAGCTAAAGAGCTAAAGGCTAACCGTAAGGTTATACAGTTATATATTATCTTGTTTAATTAGCTAATTAGTTCAGTTGAGTTTAGTTGCTGAAGTGGTTTATTTTTGTTATTCTTCTCTATAGCTTATATACATTAGATTCCATTCTGTTTCAAATACACTACCAGACAAAAGTTTGGACACATCTAATTCCATGGTCTTTCCTGATGCTTATTTTCTTCTACATTGTAAAACAATGCTGAAGGCGGCTGAAATACACAATAATTTCGTTTGAACAGTTGATATTGAGATATACTATATTGCCAAAAGTATTCGCTCACCTGCCTTGACTCGCATATGAACTTAAGTGACATCCCATTCCTAATCCATAGGGTTCAATATGACGTTGGTCCACCCTTTGCAGCTATAACAGCTTCAACTCTTCTGGGAAGGCTGTCTACAAGGATTAGGAGTGTGTTTATGGGAATTTTTGACCATTCTTCCAGAAGCGCATTTGTGAGGTCACACACTGATGTTGGATGAGAAGGCCTGGCTCTCAGTCTCCGCTCTAATTCATCCCAAAGGTGTTCTATCGGGTTGAGGTCAGGACTCTGTACAGGCCAGTCAAGTTCATCCACACCAGACTCTGTCATCCATGTCTTTATGGACCTTGCTTTGTGCACTGGTGCACAGTCATGTTGGAAGAGGAAGGGGCCAGCTCCAAACTGTTCCCACAAAGTTGGGAGCATGGAATTGTCCAAAATGTCTTGGTATGCTGAAGCATTCAGAGTTCCTTTCACTGGAACTAAGGGGCCAAGCCCAGCTCCTGAAAAACAACCCCACACCATAATCCTCCCTCCACCAAACTTTACACTTGGCACAATGCAGTCAGACAAGTACCGTTCTCCTGGCAACCGCCAAACCCAGACTCGTCCATCAGATTGCCAGATGGAGAACGCGTCTCCACTGCTCTAGAGTCCAGTGGCGGCGTGCTTTACACCACTGCATCCAACGCTTTGCATTGCACTTGGTGATGTATGGCTTGGATGCAGCTGCTCGGCCATGGAAACCCATTCCATGAAGCTCTCTGCACACTGTTCTTGAGCTAATCTGAAGGCCACATGAAGTTTGGAGGTCTGTAGCAATTGACTCTGCAGAAAGTTGGCGACCTCTTCGCACTATGCGCCTCAGCATCCGCTGACCCCGCTCCGTCAGTTTATGTGGCCTACCACTTCGCGGCTGAGTTGCTGTCGTTCCCAAACACTTCCACGTTCTTATAATACAGCTGACAGTTGACTGTGGAATATTTAGGAGCGAGGAAATTTCACGACTGGATTTGTTGCACAGGTGGCATCCTATCACAGTTCCACGCTGGAATTCACTGAGCTCCTGAGAGCGACCCATTCTTTCACAAATGTTTGTAAAAACAGTCTGCATGCCTAGGTGCTTGATTTTATACACCTGTGGCCATGGAAGTGATTGGAACACCTGATTCTGATTATTTGGATGGGTGAGCGAATACTTTTGGCAATATAGTGTATGTCTGCTACTGATAGGTTTGTCTGATGTTCTTAATAAACCTGCTAATAATGCAGGATTGGACATGATGAACAAATCTCATCTATAAAGATTTTTTCACATATATAAATGTAGGTGCTTTTTATTCCATTCTTCTACTATTAATTATATAAGAATTTGACACAATACCCATATAAGTACTTAATCACAGTTTCTCTGTATATTTTCTCCCCATGCATGTCACTTTATTAGCAAGGCTTTCATTCCAATTTGACAGACGGTCACACAGAGATCTGCTACATACATGCTGACAGTATCTGCCACTAAGCATTTAATGGATTCGATTCTAGATTTATCATGCTGGATGCATCATGCTGTGGAAAACCAAACTGACAAACTGAAAGCCTTATTTTTTCATGCTGAATGTTAATTGTCATAAATAATTTCACTTGGCCCCAAATGCCAGGTTCTGTGCTCTTTGCAAAACATTCAATGTTGTAAAAAAAGTATGCAGAAATATTGCATGTACCTTTCTCCAGTCTGGAAACAATTTTGACTTTGTGTCCTTTACAAAGGAGTCAAGTGGAAGCAACATTTTTAATTTACTACTGAACACTGTGACTGCACTACAGTACACTGACCCACAAAGCAAAATCTTTGTAAGGTGAAAAGACAGAAACTTCATTCATCCTTCTTCCAATAAAACAAGGTTTGTTTAATCACGTTTGCAACAATCTTGCTACGAAGATTGTTTAATAGAAAGCCTATTTTTTCAACTACACGCCATCAGCCTGTGAGTCTGTCCGCCTGATTCTCTTCATAACAAATGCATATAAAATACTTTTGTCCAGTTAACCCGGTTAATGAACCTGAATAATTGTAGAATGATTGGCAGGTATGATAATGTTCTCAATTATAGAGGGCTTAAGACACTGCTTCATTATAGGATTGCTTTCAGAAAAGCAAGTTGCTTGGTATAGTTGTTAAATTTATTTAGATCCTTGACCATCAGCTTAAAATAGATCACGGTTTTCTACTCAACAAACTGATAAGTATTTTAGTAAGCATTTAAAGACTTAAAATCCATCATAGAAGGTAGGGGAAAGCCAGTGTGAATGATCTGATTTAAATAAGACACATTTATAACCATTTTAATTCCTCATTAGAAACATATAAAGAATTCTCCTGGGTGGATGCCTTGGCAGTTGCACAGTTCACTCTTTATTGTTAGTTTAGATTAAAAGTAAATGCTGGGCAAAAGTAAATCTCTGGGCAAATTTTCAAAAGCTTAACATTGCAAAAAAATCTTCCTAAATGTTCAATAGTACACACGTTCTCTACTAGTTAAGATAACGTTAACCTTACGATGTTTTTGGAAAACAAGACCCAGGTCAGTTTGCAGTCTGAGGTACATAATCATTTAACATATAAACAGCTACAGTGGGGTCCAAAAGCCTGACACAACATTTCTGTGAGTTATATTCTACTGAATAGTGTAATTCTGGACTTTCTTTTTTCTGCACTTGCATAAATCACATAGAAATTAAGTGATTACTTGCATAAATCACTCACATAAATACTCTAAAGTTTCACATTTTCATAAGTCTCACCCAAGACGTTTTCCGTTTCATCGATGTATGACCTCACCTGGACACTGCAGGTTGTCTTCATGTCTACTCACTGTGTCAATCCTCTGGTTTGCTCTTCAGGGATCAAATTCTACATCATGAATTCTGTAAAGCTGCTTTGTGACTATGCCTATTATTAAATTGTTACACAACTAAAAATTTAATTCAATTTTATTTGTATAGCACTTTTAACAATGGACATTTTCTCAAAGCAACTTTACAGGAATAGAAAAATTCAGAATAAAATTTACAAAGTTTATTTACCTCTAATAAGCAAGCAATGGTGCCAAGGAAAAACCTATGATACGACGAAGAAATCTCGGAAGGAACCACAATCAAAACGGAACCCTTCCTCATTTGGGTGACACAGGAGAGTGTGTTTAAATATTGTCCGTTCTACAATTGTACATATTCAAGTGGAGTTGCATGATTAGGAGGCTTTTGAACAATATATATAAGTATAAGCATGAGATTTATGCTACCTAACCAGCCTATAACCTGTATACAGATGCCTGTCCCAGTGACACACTTCCTGTGTCCAGAGTTCTGTCTGTTATATTATGAAACATCAAACAGAATGTCTGGTAAATAATCCCCTTTTCATTATCTCAATCTTCCATCTGTTCATGAAACAGGATTATTAGAGGCACTCCAGTGCTCCAGCTATAGGCACCAGCAGATCTCCAAGGAGGCTGGGAAAGTCCTTCCATTAAAGAGAAACCACACTAAGTGATACCAGGACAGCAATAAATCAGAACTTTGTAAAACAAGCCTAAAGTGAACCGTCACTAAAATCTTTTCAGCCTCTTCTGCATGAATTGTCAGATTTGTTCTTTTCTGAATTGCCATATTACAATTTTATTTAAATAAAAAGTAGACAAATTATTATTTGACAAATGCTATATAATTTTTACAGCAGACTTTTTGTAAAGAGCTTGCACTTTCCGAGATGTTTTCTTGGAAGAGAAATCTACAAAACAATAAAACAAAATGTGAACATAAAGGCTACCCCTGAAGCATAACAATGTGGCAAAGATCTCATTATACTCTTATTTGTGTGCTGCTGAGCAGTAGAGGGGACATTTTTCATGATTAAAACCAAAGATTAAAGTGAACTGTTATTCTACTGGCTTTCTGAATAGTTGAACTCAAATACTGACACACAAATATAGAAATAAAAACATTATGGCGGCAGTTAAAGAAATATTTATGAACACGCAATCCAATGCAAATATTGTCAATGACGCAAATAACAATTGGCTAACTAGCTATAATTAAACTAAATAACAAAATGATTTGGGCTCAAAAAAAATAGTATAATATACTTCCACATGGTTTCCTTGTGTGTTCATTTACAGTATAAATGTGTTGTAGTCACAGTACAAAAAATGCACTACAAAATTCAAATTATGGCACACATTGAAATATTTATAAATTGTAAAAAATTGTCCTGAAAATACAAATAATTTTACTTCATCATTGTTGCCATGGTCTTACCTGAATGTGGCATTATAAGTAAATAAAGGTATTATTTATCTTAAAAATCTCACTACCTGGGCTACAAAGATAAAATAAGATTAAAATATAAATTTTACACCCTTAAAACAAAGCCAAAGACATGACTTTATCCCAAGGCTAACTTGCAAAGAAAATAGTTCTAAACAACATGTGACACCATGCAACTCTTTAACAACAGAGATCTTTTAATGGGAATGTTCTCAAAAAATATTTATAAATATAATTTATAATAAAAATCTATAAATAAATAAATAAATAAATAAAAACAACAACAAAAAAAAAAAAACAAGAAGTGAAATGTCACACATAAAACCCCAAAAGCAGATTAAGCACAGAAAATTCCAAATAAAACACACTAGATCTCACAACATATATCAAAACCCCCATAAACCTGAAATGTGCACATGCTCGGGAAGCAAGAGCAACAACACAACAACATAAACCCCATAAGCGCTGAACCCACAGAGACCAGCCAGCTAAGGAAACAAAAACAAAACAATGCAAGAGGAACAATCAAGACAAATAACAAAATAAGAAACAACAAAATTCACACAAACAAACCACAAATATTAAAAATACACTCATGGTTTCCAACCACACAGTTACATTAATTCAATTAAAATCATTGTTCAATATACAAGCACTTACAATGACCTGCAATGAAATTTACTTCAGCATTGAAAAATATAAACCAAAAAAAAAAAACAACTTTCACTTGGCCTACATCATCTTCCTGGAAACATACACACCCGACAACAACATCCACTTTTATCAGCACACTTCATATGTGAGGAAAGACCCAATCTGGAGACCACCTGACAGATGCCTGCTTAAAACCCCTCCAAACTAGTTATTTAACCAACCACACCCCCTACAGGTGGTCACTCCCCTATAACAACAATAAAATAATACCCCAGATTAAAGACATAACTGAACACAAATACTTAATTTGGATTGAACAAATTTGCTCTAAACAAAAACAAATATAGATGCCGGATTTAGTAGTAGTAGATGGCCTTGATCTCCTCTCCTGGCCTTAATGCACATCCTCTGGCTGTAGACTGACAGCAGTTGTGTGTCAGCTAATTGTACAGATGCGTTTTATTTGTCAGTGGTTTGTTCCACTATAACCAGTGTTGCCCACTTCGAGTTTAAATCTAAATACTAGACAAATATTTGGAACGTTCAACAAATACAGATTCATTACTCCCTGTAATGAATGTGGTAGGAGTCAACAAAAATTCTGAACAGAGGTTCTATTAGCCAAAAAAAAACAAAACAAAACAAAACAAAAATCATATAAACCAACAGACACATTGTTTTAGACACATCCTCTAAATCGTCATGTTTCTAATGGAACATTGTGCGGTAGTAACCCATTTACAAGTTCTTTATATTTAATAGTGAAGTAGACTGCAGTTAGGCCTTTAGGCTAATTTTAATGATTATTTTTTAGTCATAGTTGCCTCTCATGTTTTCTAATTAAAAGAAACACACACAATATAATGAACTGCTTGGTTCATTAAATCAGTTAATAGATTCAGTCTCATAGCATTTGACTTGGCATTGATCTCCTTGATCTTATCATCCAAGAGCTACACAGTGGTGGTGTCAGAGACCTGAGCAAACACAGTGAGGCAATGTTGCCAGCTCTTTTCAGAGGAAATAATAATAGTAATAAATGCTTAAAACAACAAAACAAAACAAAATGCTAGAAGTCACACGACGTTGGGCGTGTTAAAATGTGTAGCAGGTGGGGACATGATTTAGCAGATGAGGATGCACCTACAGGGATGAGGTCATTAATGTGAATATGTGCCTGTGTTGTTATATTAACAAGCTTTTGCGTAGTGGAGCTACTATCTCAAATGTAGCAGAAACAAAAATTGAAGTCGAAGCAGGTGACACTTCTGAAATAATCTCTGAGGAAATTTCATTTTAAGAAGCATTTTCAACATCTCCTCAGACACCAGGCTGCCAGAATTGCTGACCTTTTCTTGCTCTAAAATAATTAGATGCCTGGATTTATGCTACCAATATACACATGGTGGACTTTCCTGGCAACTCCTCAAGCAGAAATAAGTCTACAACCTTACAGGTCATCTCCTTAGTGCAGCCCTCAGTGTCAACCTGGAGGTTTGGTTTTTCCTGGAAAGTAAATGATGCTCTCGGCATTAGTCACCGCTGCTATTTTACTTTTTGCAGGCACAACCTAGATGTGATTTTCTTTAAATAAAAAAAAGCAATACGTCTTTGCATCTTTGTGGTGACACACTGCATGACCAAATGTTTGTGGACATCCGACCATAACATCTATATGTGATTCTTTACTGATATAATGACCACCTGAACAAAATGGTCTGAGTCTGATCACAATTTTGGAACTGTTCGCATCTGATGAGAAAGCAATCTGACCCAATGGATCACTGAACTGACCTGTACAGCAATGCATGATGGGAACTGAATTATGTAGAATGTTACATAGTGTTTTTGGTTTGCAATCTTGAGTGATGACTGATGATGAAACCCAGAACATAAACAGGCACACTCTAAGTAATAAGAGGACAATTTATTAACATGTGACATGCATAAACACTTTTTAGTATGCTCTGAAATTTTGTGAAAGCAAACGGACCCAAGGAGAAAATGGGTCATTGTTAAGTTCCTGGTTTCAGAACAAAGCACTGATCAACCAGTTATGAAATAGTAATTTTATCCAAAACTTAGAACTGATGCCCTTTACAGGTTTTTTTGGCCACATAAAAAAAAATCTTTCCTTGTCTTCTAAATGTTGTGCTTAATGGTTAAAAAAATTCCCTGAACACTAGCGAGAGTTTTGATCAGCAATGTGAAAAGTCTGACCAGGTGTTGATTAAAAATTTAAACATATACACATACAGAAATCAGCTCACTGTTTTATTAATGAAGGTCTCTACAGTCTTCCTATCGACTACAAGACAAGAGCATAGCTGAGAAGGACTTGGCTTACAGCCCTGAAAGTGTTCTTCACAGTTCTAATTCTTCACAGTTCACTGGAGCTTTGTGGTCAGAGGTTCATTCTGTGAGACTTTCTCTTGAAGTGAGTTTAATTCTCTCAGCTTCAGCTGTCAAAAAATCCTTGGTTTTGTTTTAGGTCCACTTTCTCACACCTGCTGCCCTCAATCATGCCAAGTACAACTGTTACTTTACCTGTGACAGCTGCAGTATCTGGTAAAACTGTCTTTGATGCTTCATTCAGGATGAAGCTTCTACCTCTAATATCATCACTATCCACAGGGAGAAGGTGGCTCAAAGATCATTTATCATGTCAGCAGAACTGCATTGCTGTTTTAAGTTCAGTGACAGTGATTTAAGTGACAACGGTGATGGGGTAATAATGGTGATGGAGTAGTTTATGTTTCAAGAAAAGAACTAAATAAATTCCAAAGTGGTCAGTGAGTCAGGAAACTTTGTGCACAGGTCTCCCTTTTCTGTCTGCTTAATGTTAATGACTGTGGAGTGTTTAGATTGTGTTTCTGTTTAATAAACTCTTTTGGACATTGTTTGTAACTGTTATTTAATGCTTGAGCCCTCTTAATGTTTCATAATGCCTCTCTTTTGGCCAGTACTTTGTCTCATTCGACTCAGAGACTCAGATAAAATACTTATTACAAAGTGTTAAAGCTGTTTAACTGAAACCACCTCAGATTCCACACTGTTGAATGGCATCTATGCAGACTTCAAATGAAAGTTCTGGGTAGTCTTCAACCACCCTGTGTCAAGAAAAGATGCCTGAGCAAGTCTGCTTTCACTGTGATAATAAAAATCATCTGCAGCTGTCTATGCATTAACCTTCCGTCCCGTTGCTACAGAAAGTGGGTGGAATCAGTGAGTTAAAAACTGTGTTTAGACAAGGCCTCAGTGATGTACAACATTCAGAGCTTCCATGCCAGGATGATGTATCGTCTCTAGATCAATTCACCCAACTGGCCGTCTGCACCAATAATCCAATAAGTCTCACTGACCACGCATCCCTTGATCATCCCTTGATCATTATCAACTCCTTCTCACACAAAACCCATTGAAGTTACATGTTAGGAAAATGCACCCTGCAAAAACTTGGACTGTGCTTGTACTTTGGTAACAAAGGCAGTTTCTAAGCAACATGTAACCTCAGATCTGATGCCAAGAACCCCAATTAGTTTTCAAAACCTACTCCCCTGATTGAAAGCAAATAGATAACTAGAGTAGTTTCATTATTACGGTGGTCTAAAATGCATGTTTTCCCAGCCCTTTGACAGCCAGAGCAGCAGGAAATTTTACTGATGACTATGCGGACGAAATGTTAATGTGCCTCTTGTTCCCCTCACAGGAAGTTTAACAGTCAAAACCCTAGATGGATATTTTTTTAGGCAGTGAGAAAGTGTCCACATGCATGCTACCCATCCAAATGCACACTGGCATGCTACACATGGTTTAAAGACTGCTTGACCTGTTTGTCTCTGCCATGTCTCCCCACGCACACAGAAAGCCCCAAACCAAGCGCCAAATCAAGTGTTTAGCCCCAAGCATCCAAGCTACCAACTCACTGGCCCTGTACTCCTGACTGTATCACATCTACACTGTTACTTTCAAAAAATAAGGCAATGGAGAAGTACATCACAGAGGCCTAGGCACTGTCCTTCTACATCCTGTGTTTCAGGAGGATACCTTTTTAGGAAAAAAGGAAAAGGACTCGTATACCCCAGTTCCACGCCCAAGGCATACCCAAGAATCTCGACTGGAAAACAGAGGTTTAGGGGGCCTTTATGAGATCCTCATGAAGTGATTCACAACCACCTCAATCATCTGTTATCCTGACCCTGAGCTACAATAAATCTGTGTGGCTTTTAATCCTGAGAATTAATGCCAGTAGAGAGAAACAATGATGTGAGGAACTGAGAACTCTTGCCTTTCAAGACTGCTTTAGAGTAGTGGAGAGTGTTTCAAGTACCCATGCATAATCATGCTAGACCTCAAAAACTTATGTCAGGCAAGCGGCTCAACTCCTATCAAGCAAGGTGTTGTTTTTTTTATTTTACATGCTTTCACTTTTCAATCACATACTGACCGAGCCAAAAGAACAGTAAATTCAGCTCCTTACCCTACGCTACCCTACCTAATAACAAACCCCTCCAGCTCCAGCTGGGTTACTAGAACCACTTCCCATTCCACAACATTATACACAGTTTTTCCTACGCCTTCCACTTACACAAGTTACATACTGCCACGAAAACCACATCATTTGTATGGCCTCCCAGAGAATTGGAGGATTGGTGATTTAAGCACAATAGTCATGGGAAAAGTTGCTTGTTTTTAGACTTGGGATATATATTTCAATTTAAATCGGTTTTTTGGGGGCTTCCCAAAGGATTTCACTCCTCAAAGGTCTCCAGATTTTAGAAAATACAGTAGAAACATGAAACACTGTTTTTCAGTAGTATCTAGACCAGCACCTTGCAGCTCATACTTTCAAGGCTGAGAAAAATAATTTTTTTCAGATATATCACAGATATATACAGAGAAAAGAATTAATAATTTAATTAAATTTCTTTAAAACGAATATAAAAGATTACTGATTACTATTAACATGAAAAATTGAACAGTATATTGTATCTTGTAGACTTACAAAATAGCACTCACATCCTGTTTTGCATTTTATTATTATTATTATTATTATTATTATTACATTAAATATCATGCTCAGACAGGTAATTGTGTGCACAATGTAATGAAGCTACAAGATATTAAATCGGGGTCATGAAATTGTAATGTGTGTAACTCATAACTGAATATGGTCCAAGATTAACAGTATGTTTAATCGGTTTGCCAAAGTAACATGAAGCTTTGTTTTCAATAAGAAAACTTATTGGTCTCTTTGCTTGACATTGGGACCCTAACAAAATGTTAGATTTAACCCATGTGAGTGCAGCTTTTCCAGAGCATTCATCAGGACAGTCTCAGTAGAGTGGCCACTCTTGAAGCTGAACTGATTGAGTTCCAGCAGGTCATTCGGTCTCAAATAGAAAGTTCATTGAAAACAGCATGTTCAGTGTTCAAGTGTTTTGACAGAAAGAGGAAAATGGATTTTGTCATTGGTGTGATAGCACATCTACATCTTTATCATTTGGTGACCCTGGGTTGAATGTATGAATCTTTGTTGTACATCTTCTGATTAAGGCACAACCTCTTTGTGTGGTGGACCATTATGCTGTAAATCATTCTGTTTGCTACATAAAGCACCATACTGCATCTGTCTTTTAATTATTAGAAACACATTTTATACACTGTAATCTTACATGTGGCAAGCTAGCCAGTATATAAGAACATTTATAGTCTGCAAATTGAGGAAATGTAAGGCTAAGTCGATCCAAGCTGCAACTGAGTTTGACGGTTCCACCAGTCCAGTCACTGAGCACTGACCACATGGGACAAGTTCAGACACCTTTAACACCAAACGCACTCTGTGAATTGAATTTTTTTTTGTCTTCGCTAGCAATAGCACTAGATTGCTTATAAATACAACTATATATAGTTGTAAAAGATAACATTTGTTTTTCTAATCTAAAGTTGTCTGTAAACATAACTCCCAGAAGTTCATGTTATAGAAGAACTCCTGATTATTTTGAACATCTTTATGTGTGCTAAGACTTTATTATAAAAGGCACTGATAAAATCTTCGGAAAGTGTAAACTAAATGTCTGAATCCAGATGTGCAAATTTGATGGAGACATACCTTAAAAGTCCTGTGCAGTGCCTGGATCTATCATGAAAATATTGCAGTACAAATATTTGCGTCTTCACATGTTAGATACGTTGTCTAAATCAAATGTTTAAAGATTCAATATTTTAAAAAAATTATTAATGCTGTGTGTGTGTGTGTGTGTGTGTGAGAGAGAGAGAGAAAGAGAGAGAGAGAGAGAGATTATATAGTAAAATCTGACCTACAAGTTTAATAAATTTGCACATACCTTTGTGTTTCTCAAACAACAACAACAAATGTTTTTGTTAGTCATATTGCTCAGTTGCTCTTCATACATTATCTATTGCTCTTTTATGCAGTAGTAATAATGTAGTTTCAGACAACCAAAACAAATTTCCATAAATTTCATGCTGCTTGTAAATAATAGCATATACATGGATAAAAACCACCAGAATGTTATCATTTGGTCTTTTATTCCCAGATTTGATGTAATTTTGTCTTTACAACTCTTGGATTTTGAATATTGTCCCCTGCTTGTTTTACACGGCATGAGTTTGTGAACTTTCTTCAGTTCAATTCGGTTTCATTTGTATAGCATGTTTAACAATGGATATTGTCTCAAAGCAGCTTTAAAGAAATATAAAAATTCAGAATAAAAATGAAATGAAAAATCTATGTTTGTCTCTAATGAGCAAGCCTGAGGCAATGGAGGCAAAGAAAAACTACCCGAGATGATATGAGGAAGAAACCTTGAGATGAACCAGACTTTAAAGCAGACTCACATTTTAGAGAATGGGACTCTGTTATATGGAATACAGGAATTTTGCATTTTAACAAAATTACACACACACACACACACACACACAAAGCTCACATTTATTATATTTATGCTTTTTGTAGTATTGTTTCAATCAACTGAGATACCTTTAATGTAAGTATATGCCCTGAAGAGCATCAGTAGTATGTATATAGAATATTAGATCATCTCCAAATGACAATGAAAATAAAAATACACACCCACTGAAAGATGTGTCATTTACAAGTGTGGAAAAGGAAGCGCTTGTTCATGATTCAATATTTGAACAGATCACCTAAAACCTGATAAAACGGCTGAATAAACACATTACTGACTGACTGAATGAATGACATTAATCCGGATTATTCGCTTGGGTTGGTCATTCACGTTTTCCTGCAGTAAATGTCGCCCTCTAGTGTATTGTTTGTGATTTAGAAGCAAAGCACGCAATTTCAGTCCTATAGGCAGATGCTGTGCTTTGCATCTGTGCTCTATCTATCTATCTATCTATCTATCTATCTATCTATCTATCTATCTATCTATCTATCTATCTATCTATCTATCTACCAACCTGTCTGTCTGTCTATCTATCTATCTATCTATCTATCTATCTATCTATCTATCTATCTATCTATCTATCTATCTATCTATCTATCTATCTATCTATCTATCTATCTATCTATCTACCAACCTGTCTGTCTATCTATCTATCTATCTATCTATCTATCTATCTATCTATCTATCTATCTATCTATCTATCTATCTATCTATCTATCTATCTATCTATCTATCTATCTATCTACCAACCTGCCTGTCTGTCTATCTATCTATCTATCTATCTATCTATCTATCTATCTATCTATCTATCTATCTATCTATCTATCTATCTGCCATTTTTCAGATTCAGAAATGACTATACTTTCTAAACAATATGTATATTATATATAGCCCCCACACTAAAAGTGATTCTTGTCAAAAGCTTTGCAGCCCATAAGTGAGTGCTTTGATAAGTAGATAGCATAGTATTCACTTTATATGGCCTAAATAGCCATCATGGTACAGTGGAGAGCATTGATATTATGGATAAACTACTGACTATGTTTTAAATGACGATTACAGGTTAAATGAAAACAGGTAAATGTGAAATGGCAGAAAACAGAACATTATATAATGCAGTACAAACATTACATTGTAATAAAAGTATATACAGAATATGAAAAACATTGTGGATACCTGACTGTCACAAATTATGTTAATTTTAAATAGTCCATTCCAATTTTTTTTAAACACCCTTTCCTGTTTAAATAGTCTCAGTTCTCCTGGGAAGGTTTTCCCTAGATTTTTGAATGTGGCTGATTCAGCCTAATTCAGCCGTAAGAGCATTAGCGAGGTCAAGCACACATGTTTGGTGAGGAGGTCTGGGATGCAGTCGGTATTCCATTTCATTCCGAAAGTGTTCAATGAAGTTGAGGTCAGGGCTCTGTGCAGACCAATCAAGTTCTTCCGCTACAACCTTGGCGAACCATGTTTTCATGGATTTTGCTATGTACACATTTGCCATGCTGCAACAGATTTGGCTCTTATAGTTCCAGTGAAGGGAAGTTTTTATGCTACAGCATACAAAAACATCTTATACAATTATTCACTTCCAATGTGCATTTGGGGAGTTATGGGCTCACATAGAGATGTACTGGTTAAAACTTAGCTACAAAAATATGTTTTTTTTTTTTACAATAATATAGTAAAAAGACTCTTCCTCACTTCTCAAACAAGCAACCAACCAAAGAAAAAAGCAGAGCAAGATAAAAACATGCTTCACAGAGAACGGGTGAGTTAAATCGTATTGAACAAGCATCCAGTGCAGGCAGCATTGACACAGATCTCACATGGGTCTAGCGGTGTGATGATTTGAACTGTAAAGACACAGCAGATAGAAAAGGTCAACCTACATGGACAACTTGACATACAACTAGCTTTGGAGTAGGGATAAAAATGCACTTCTTGGAATGAATGAATGGTATTCAGTGTGCTGTCAATGTAACATTTCATAATTATGTGACGTTTCTTTTTACTCTCATGAATCCTACAGCTGTGTTATGCTATAGAAAGGGGTCCAAGTAGTTCCCAATGCACAGATTAGAACCCTTAGCATCCTTAACTATCCAACGAAATCCCTAAAGAACCTAACAAACCCTTTTTCTTAGAATGTACATTTTTAAACGTATTTGCCATTAACCATCACTAGTTTCCCAAAACAATGTATGAATAAAAAATACAGATTTTTATCAGTGATGTAAAATCATTGTCTATCCTTCTTTTAAAATTGCTGTAGAATATTTAAATGGAATTACTGCATCTGTAATAGATCACATTTTGTTAATTTTCAGTACATGACAGTATATAATTATATCCTCTTTTATTAAAAGGTTTTCTGAACTCCTTTTTGACTAGGTGTCATTTCTAGCCAAGTCTTAATATAGGCCTGGGAACATATAGGCCTGAGCCAACTCAAATTATTGGTCAATCCTAGAATATTTTTAAAAACAACACCTGGCTAATAGTTACAGCATTTACAACACATTGAACAAGGTTATATTCTACACCGTGCCTGGCACTTCATGTATTTATTACCCTTATATAAGAACCAGATAAGCCTTCAATAAACAAACACTCCTATTGCACTGGACGCATTCTGTGATCAGATATGACACAGGAGAAAACACAAACTCTAGCAGACAGATGGAGAAGGAAAGTAATTACACCCCTGCAGCTTTTGTCCACTCAAAGTGAGTCTACATGCCTGCGAGACTGTGTGAGAAATCAACCTGACTATTGATGAGTCTCCACAGTGCAGAGCAACAGAGTGAGAGGTAGAGAGATTTCTCACTGGAACACAGATGCAGTAGAAGGTAGGAGACTCCCTTAAGACAGTTCAGGTAATGAGCAGCAAATTACCTCCAAGAAAAACAAAATTGTTTAAACTTGTCAAGCAATAAACCAAGCAAATATCACTGTATTAAACTTCTGCATTTGTTAGAAATTTGCAAAAGGATAGTAATGTTCGAGGTTAGAGTGGAAGTTGAGTTTAAAGGCCATAGCCTTTTCTTTGTGATTGTAGACTATGCCCTCAACTAAATGACATGGAGTGTGATTGGACATCAAAAATAAGAAGAGCTGAGAACTTGGACAGGTGTTCAAGTTCTGAAGTGGCTTCTGCTTTGCACTAATTAGACAGGACACTTTTAAAGACTCTCATTTAGGAGTTGGTGAATAATAGAGAGAAATTGTAGAAAACAAAACTTTGTTGTTAGTAACAAAATGACAGATTTTTATATGTTAAGTAGGAAAAACTTGGAGCTTCAGGTATGTTTCTTCCACACTTGCGTTATTTCATAACTCTGTTATTACCTCATTTATATGACATCTGGAATTTGGAGCACCATGACCCCCTAGTGCAGATATATTATATTAATATTATCCACAAAGGGTCAATATGGGTGCAGGTTTTCATTCCAATCAAGCAGAAGCCACACCTGAGTCTATTAAAAGCCTAAATAAACTAAACAGGTGGAATCAGGTGTGTCCTGCTTGACTGGTATAAAAACCTGAACCCACACTGGCCTTTTGTGGATAAGATTGGACATCCTTTCCCTAATGGGACCTATGCTGAAAATATGAAATGTATGACAGAGTCTACAAAATTTTTAACCTTGATTGTCTGTATATAAGATTCGCCCAAAATAAAAAACACAGTTTCAGATTAAGCACTCCTGCCTAGTTCCAACTCTCAAAATGTGGAACCAAATTTTCAGTCAACAAATGTGACTTCAGTTGGATTAATTAGTTATAGTATCTTTTACAAATGATGTCAAAATTGCACTTTCTCTTCAGAGCGTCTAAGCCCTCTGCACCCAAATTCAGGATGTTATGTGATATCCTGATCATGTTTAATTTGATTTATTTTAAGAGGCTTAAATTAGATTTTACAAAATCCACATCCAATTTATGATCGGCCTAAAACCTTTTTTTGAATTAAAATGAGGGGAAATTTTCTGTGTGTGTAGGCTCAGGCCTACCCCAGATGTTTCATAGTTTACTGATGCTGTACTTATTCATGGATGCCAGTCTACACTTATAGATTAATTTTAATGGTTCTCATTCGTGTCAAATGTGCACAAATACCCAGATTTGCAAAGATTCTGTCATGGTCATCTTGCTGGCACACTTCCAGGAACTCTTCTGGGAGATCTGAGTTAACACAAAGAGGCACTGGAGTGCTTGCAGTGAGATTAGGATATTCATTTTCAAGAGCTCCCATCAGCTGCTTCAGAATCTTTACAGCCTCCAGCGTAAAGCTAAACCCGCTGTCCTGTGTAGCAAAAGTAAAAGAAGGATGTTAGGATAAATTTTTTCAATGTGCTTGTTTATATAATAGCAGCAATGCATTTAAACCAAAGGCACAAAATTTTATTACATATAAAAAAAAATTTCAGAAATTTTCCTTAAAGCATTAATAAAATATTATATTTATTGCCGTGATAAATATTAACTTGATAAATATGTTTTTTTAAATCACTCTTTATCTGGGGCATTCAATTAATATTTGTGCTGTATGCAATTGCAGTTACTGCCAGCCTTCTTGTCATCTTCGAAAGTGTAATTTTTTACTCCATGCCGTAAAAGCCTCCCCACCTAGCAGTCCTAGGTGGATAAAACCTGTTATTTTGACCATGTGATACCCCTGCTCTTCATTACAATAGCATGTGTCATACTGCCCTAGGTTTATTGAATATTTATGAGGAATTATAAAACATATGACATTTTGAAATGTTATATTTTAATGTAATAATGAGAGCAACAGCAATATGTCCAGGTTTCAAGACCAAATCCAAACTTTCCAAATGATCATTTATGAATTATCCAAACTGCAAGTTCATGAATTAATGTCACTGGCAAAAAAAATTATTTTATTATAACAAGTTATAATCTATCAGTAACAGAATTCTTCGATCTTTCTTAACCTTGTTTGACTGCAGCAGCAACATCCCTCACACTACATTTATAGCATTTGGCAGAAGCCCTTATCCAGAGCATCTTATATTTATCTTATTTCATAGAGCTGTGCAGTTGAGGATTAAGGGCCTTCCTCAAGTGCTCAGCAAAGGCAGATTGGTGGTAGAGGGATTTGAACTCACAACCTTTAACCCAGTAGTCCAGCACCTTATCCATTGAGCTACCACTCCAAACCTTTCGCACACTATCTTTCATCTGTGGACAGTGTACCATTAATCAGGAACTAGCATCTAGAGACAAAGGTTCAGTATTTCCATTAACAATTACTCACAGGATGTGCAACTAAAAGGGCAGATCCTGTGAATTATACACTTACAGACAGAAAAATCTTTAATATTAATTACAATTCTTGCTAGATGTCAAATCCAAATTATTATTATTATTATTATTATTAGAGCTACTCTGTATTAATGCATATTTTTATACATTATTTCAGTATTTCTGTAGCTGTTTTAGAAAAAAAAACAAACAAACAGTTGAGCAATTAACATTTACATGTTTGTTTTAGAAATATGTTTCTCTTCTCATTAAAATAATAGACAATGACATATCCCAAACCAATTTCTGGTGCATTAAAAGTCCATGCAGTTGGAAGGCAATGATTGTTAAATTGGCATTGTTAATCCCTTTGTTTGTCATCATACAGTAAATAATTATCCTCAATTATACAGCTCAGTTTGTTTGGCATCAAATCTCTCTCATATTTTAGCACAGCTTTCTCAGCAGACATAACTAATCACAGACACACAGGTACCTCTAATAAATGCCTCTGCTTAACTTTTGTAATGTTTACGGAATTTAGTGATGCATTAGTAGAGTGTGAATATGTCTGTAATGACTTACCGTAACCATTATACTTTGTGAGCTCAGGAAGCAGGATGCCAAAAGAAAAGAAACTATCAGCAGCCTCATTTTTCAGTCTCTTGTTGATATTCTAAGAGATATAGGATAGACTGTTCTCAGGTGGGCGTGGGTTCTCTTTATAAATTGTGTTCAAGCCTTACTAAGTTACCTATTAAACTTCAGAGGTGCCAGAGGGTTTGCTTTCAAGCATCATCTGTTTGCTGATAATAAAAGATCTGAGGGTTACTCAAACCTTTTGCTTTTTGATCAAATATGTCTACGATACAAACGTCTGGTTCTCAAAGGAGTTTCATAAACATTCTACTACATTCTTCATCACTGTAAAGTGTGTGTGCATGTGTGTGTGTGTGTGTGTGTGTGTGTAAGAGAGAGAGAGAGAGAGAGAGAGAGAGAGAGAGAGAGAGATAGGAAGAAAGAGTATTACACAATACACTAGGCAATTAAATTATAAATAAATAAATCTGGCATGCAGCAGCCGCATGATTATATCACTTTAATTAATCGTCTTTCCATTGTGACACTTTGCTCCATGTAAGGCTGGTAAGCGGAGTGCATTCAGTTTTCACTCTCACATTGAATAAAAAAAGCTTTGTGGTAAATGGAGCTGCTGAGGTACATAAATGAAACTTACATTTCACCTGCTAACCACCTTTTGTGATTTCTAGTCACACTACAATTGGGGCTAAATGGATGTTTTCCCCAACCTACAATGTACTGCTACATAAAGAAAAGAAGAACTGCACAGAAGGAGACCTAGATTTATAATAATACTTCCAATTTCTGTAGCACTTTTCTCAAATTGAGTGAAAGAAATTTAACTCAGGGGTTAAGAAAAAAGTCATCCTTCAGCTGAGACTTAACACATGGTAAAAAGAAACATAATCACAAAAATCCTGTTGTACAAATTCCACTGTCCAGTCTTCATGGTACTGATCAGTCTGCCTCCCAAGGGATTCAGGTCTAAGGGCTCACCAGTGAACCAGTAGCAAAGGACCTGCCTATGTAGGTTAGAAAGACAAAAGGGATATGTTGCAGTATGTTTTTTAGGAATTGGAAATTAAAATATGTACATGGAATGAAGTCTAGTTTAATCACTGTAATATTACTATAATACTACTAATATTACTGTAGTATTTCACTATTTTATTTGTCGAATAATATAATTGCAAAAATAATGGCAAAACATGTTTGAAATGTTTTGAAATAAAAATGCATTATTTTGATATGCTTTGGGATTAAAAGATGAGCTGAACAGACACTCTGATGAATCAGTTACACTTAAAGTTCCCTTTAACGGTTGTTCATAATTTTATCCATAACAATGTAATCATTGTTCTCTGCTTAAAAAATATTGTCATATTATATTAGCATGTCATAGTTATTTAAACACATTTACAGACAAAGATACAAATTTCAGTGTAATATTTTGTAGTTATGTCAAATTGTCAGACAGTGGTGCTGGACGTAACACTGCTCCTTGCTCAAGCTGATATTGCATAAGTAAAATGTGCTCAAGTTCACGGTCATAAATCTGACTCATCTCTGTTTTAGCCGAACACCACCCTGTGCATGCAACTCCCATGCAAGTGTCCTGGTAGCTGGCAGCTATTCATGTGCATTGAGCAAAGAAGAGAGCAGGTAGAGAATAAGAATTAAATTAGTCAGACACTTCAAGTCCGACTATTAAAGGATGATATTGTAATATCTTAAATTGGAGGAAGAATCTGTGATACCTGTGAAACTTGTGAAATAAATAATAAATTTCTAGTGCCTATTTTCTATTTCATGTGTGGAGAGAAACAGTAGAAAAAATTTGTATGCATATACATGATTTAATATTATAGGCTGACTTGGAATCGCTGCCCACACCCAAAACACTGGTGTCACAATTACACCTGCTAACATCGCTCCTACCTGCCAGAGGTACCCTTCGTCTGGATATTGACACTCCCGTTTTTACAGCAGTACACTTCCGGTTCACTTCCAGATATTTATAGCGCTACCATACTTAGCACAGTGCGAAGTATTGTCAGCCCACTGAGTTACCAAGCCTTTGTATATTGTTACTGTGTTTTGTGTATGACCCTTCTTCTCTGTTTTTGCTTCTCGTTTTCGCCTTCTGGATTTGTTTGCCTCTCTGACTGCCTGTTTAGATATTTGAACTTTGTGCCTGTTTTTGACCCTGGATCACACATGGATCCTGCCTACAGTACCAATACAGGGTACTGCTGCTGCTAGATCAAGCAGGTATACGGCATCTTCCAGCTATAGTTGCACAACAAGGCCAGGCCATCGTGGCATACCAGGAACAGCTAGCCAACCTGCAAACCACTAACAATCAGTGTGCATGGCTCTGCCCGAGAAATTTGATGGAACAGCGGACACGTGCAAGGGCTTCCCAATGTGAGCTATTTTTTCAATATCAGCCGACCACCTACCACCAGGACAGCAGCAAATGTGCATTCCTCCTTACACTGCTCACGGGAAACGCTTTGGATTGGGCTACCACGGTCTGGAACAATGACACTCAGATTAGAGTATCTTATAGCCACTTCACTCAATCAAGTTTTTGCTGTGGCCAAAGCAGACACCAATGCTCCGGCTGCCCAGAAAAACCCTCCTCATGGCCTTTCAAGGTTATATTTACTGTTGATATTGCACCTTACTGATGCCTCCCTAGATTTTTTTGCCCTAGTGGACTCTGGGTTGACAGTGAACATTATTCAGCAACGCCTGGTCCAAGATCTCCAACTTCCCACCACACCACGCACTGTTCCCATTGAAATTATGGCAGTGGATAACCAACCATCGGGGATGACCTCATCACTCACCAAACACTCCCACTCACCATGCAGATCAGAAGAACTCTTTTAAGCTGAACAAATCACCATGCTTATCACTTCGCTCCCCGCTAACCAAATCATACTGAGCTTTCCCTGGTTATGAGACCACAATCCTCAAATATCATGGGCAAGAAAGGAAATCAGCTGATGGTCTCTTTACTGTTATCACACCTGCCTCCAACACTTTCTACACCTACCATTCCGCTCCACATTAGTGGAAAGCCCAGACACCACGAAAAGTGTACCCATGCCCAAGGAGTACCCAGACCTTTTTTGCAAGGATCCTGCCACCAAACTGCCCCCCATCAATATGATTAACCTGTTACCCAACACCGCTCCTCCAAAGAACCATATTTACCAATTATCAGCCCTCGAAACAGATGCTATGGAGAAATATAGAGAGGAGGCTCTAGCAGCAGGCTTCATATGTCCTTCCACATCACCTGCAGCATTGGGTTTCTTGTTTGTTAAAAAGAAAGATGGGAGGCTATGACCTTGCATAGATTATTGGGGGCTCAATGCTATCATTGTCAAATATCCTTACCCTTTGAACCTTGTACCTCCTGCCTTAGAGCAACTTAAAAATGCCAGAATATTTAACAAGCTGGACCTTAGTAGTGCATACAACTTGATTCAAATTCGAGAAGAGGATGAGTGGAAAACTGCATCTGTAACCTCACAGTGAAAATATAAATATTTAGTAAATCCATATAAACTAACTAATATGGCAGCAGTTTTCCAGGCATTTGTGAACAAGATCTTCAGAGACCTCATAAACCAGTTTGTTATTGTCTACATCAATGATATTCTCATCTACCCCGAGACCTACCCAGGTATCACGTGTGCCAAGTACTATAAAGATTACAGACACACAGTTTATTTGTGAAAAGAGAAAATGTGAGTTCCATCAGCACACAGTCACATTCCTGGGATATGTCATCAACCACAAGGGTGTACAAATGGACACTAGCAAAGTGAGTGTAGTAACGGACTGGCCCACACCCACCAGCATTAAGCAACTCCAACAGTTCCTAGGCTTTTACCAGCAATTCATTCGGGCTACAGCCAGTGGCCGTCCGACTCACAACAGGAAAGGAAAGCCTAAAAAACTCCAATGGTCTGACCCCACACAACAAACCTTTGAATTACTCAAAAAAAATTCACCACGGCCCCCATCCTTTCCCACCCTGACCCATCCATCCCTTTTGTCATAGAAGTGGAATGCGTAGAAGTAGCTGTGAAATTGGCACAGTACTGTCACAACCAGGAACTGCTTTCTTTAAAGGAGGCACTAGAGGAATGGAGGCACTGGCTTCACCCGTTCCAAGTACTTACCGACCTCAAGAACCTAGAATATATGAAAGGAGCCAAAAGGCTTAATCCCAGACAAGCACGATGGGTCCTGTTTTTTTTTTTTTTTTTTACCAGGTTTCAGTTTACAGTTTCGTACCAACCTGGCTCCAAAAATAGCAAGGCTGACGCACTCTCTTGCTGACATGACCCTGCCCAAGTGGAACCCAACCCAGAACCTATACTACCATCCTTGATCATTGTCCCCCCCATCCACTGGGACATTATAAAGGGCCCAGGCCGACCACAGACAGCACTCTCACATGCCATACCAACCACGACAAATAGTCTGGCTATCAATGAAAAATCTATGCCTCAGGCTTTTGTGTCAAAAATTAAGTCTCAGGTACATCAGCCCATTTAAAATCATCCATCAATTTACAGATTAGAGCTGCCAGCCCATTATTGCATATCCCCTGTCCTTTCATGTCTCCCTTCTTAAACCTGCCGATACCAGTGACAACCCCACCTCACCACCTCTGACCAACCTACAATTGTCAAGTGCTGGTGCTTACAGGTATTTGATATTTATATTGTTTATAGGGAGGGAGGGACGATCTAAGGACTGTCATCTTCGAGAGGCTTGAGAGAAAGGAGACTTGACACCAGACCACTTAGCCCTCCCTAAGGCTCTTGGGGGCACTCCTGTAGGCATGCTGCCCTTTGCCATCCCACCTCATCCTGCTCGACACTAGAACATAACACCCCCCACCCCCCAGAGGGGGGAATATGTCTTTTATATCTGTACTTTATAGTACCCAAGAGGGTTTGGGGAGGTGCGTATGAGGACGTACAGGTTCAAGATGTTGATGCTCAAACTCATCGTGTCACAAATGAGGTCCAAGGACTGGTATGCCACAATAGATCTAGGACTAAAGGACATATACATGGCCAGAACACAGGAAGTTCCTCAGGTTCGCTTTTTTGGGGTGAAGCCTACCATTACTGGGTTTTTCCTTGGTCACTAGATAGTTTTTGTTTTTTTCCCATTACTATGTATAAATTTTATAGACTGTTATGCATGAAAACTCCCAGAGATCAGCATTTTCTAACAAAAATTAAATCAGTCCATTTGGCACCAAAAGCCGTGCAATGGTTAGTCACTGAGCACACATTTTTATGTTTGATGTGAACATTAACTGAAGCAAGATTTTATGCTTTTCACTGTGCCATATGACTGAGCTGATTAGACACCTGCATAAAAGAGTAGGTGTACAGGTGTTCCTATTAAAGTAACTGATGAATATACACAGATGATGTCCCACTGGTAAACAATTTATGGATCATTTATTAGTAATTCTGTTCCCTAGTAAAGTGAGATTTTATTCTGTGATTATTATTACACAGGCAAACATTCCATTACAGGCAACCAGTTCAAGCAGCAAAAGCACAGAGTTCACACACATCCATAGGCACTGCAGCTACAAGAAGCAAAAAAATAAAAAATCAACTGTTAATCAACTATACCTGTTAATCAACTATACCTTCAGGTGGAATGCTATGAAGATTCTGCTGCTAGGATACAGAGCTGCTGTCCATCAGATGCTGAAGGACCTTCACTGATTCCAGTGAGAAAAAATATTCTCCATCCTGTCGATGACTATCGAGAAACATTTAAGGCTGATTTCTAAGATGAAACTCATTAAAAGATAATTGTTGGTGGCTAAATTAACCTTTAGTTAAATCAAATTTATAAAAAAAAAAAAACAAAGGCTCCATTAAAGCTAGAGATGTTAAAATTTAGAAAGCTATTCTTAAATGTAATGTCATGGAAAGCCTTTCAGCTAATGAATCGAGCACTAAGGGCAATATCCATTCAGTTACATTCAAGGCTCATTATTTCCTGACAGTATGGCAATAAGTTACATAATTATGTAATGCTCTGACACAAAAAAGCAGAAGAAAAAGCAGGCAAAATAATAATAATTGCATAAAATGAAAGAAATTAAAAACTGTATCACTTGCCTGGACTTAGACAGCCTCAGAGACCAGGCAGAGAGTGGTCAAGAGAAGAGCGATTGAAATGATGGTCTTCATTTCGATGTTTTGAAAGAAGCTGTTGGTCTTTCCCAGTTGTTTTCCAGCTGTTTTCACCTCAGTGTTATGTCCTGCCTCTGCTTCTCTTTCCCTTTATAAAGGATTCATTCCTCTAGTCATACTATATTTCAGCCTCTTACAGACAGGTTTTTCCCCCCAGAAGTTAATGAATAAACACATTCCACTTTTCAGTGTCATAAAGGGGATTTTATCAATCTTGAGTGACGTCATTTAATGTGAAAAGTCTACAGTTTTCCTTTTGTATGGATTTTTGTTTAATTCTCTGATTTCAAGTGCAGGCAAAATAAAAATTACACAACCCTTGCATAAAAGTGTCTTTATATGGAAAAAAGCATACACACCAAATCAATTATATGTGTCACATAATACAACATGACTTTTATTGATATCTTTCTTTAAATAATTTATAACAGTCCAGGTTGAAGTGTCAATAGTTATACAATAATATATGTAACTGCTAAGATCTAATGTACTATATATATAAATGTTCAGATAACTGAAATGCATGAAAAATGAAAAAAAGTGATTCAAAACATGTCACTGTAATCATAATACTAACAGTTATGGTGAGCAGAAACGGACGTTAAATGCTTTGATCCATTAAAACACCAGATGAAAACATGTAAGACTTTAACAAGCAACAGCATCACTTTTCCATGATCAACCATCAACAAATGCTGTACATAGACTTTAGTTCATCATTCAACACAATCATCCCTCATTGCACAATCATCTCTCAATGCACAGCTTGAACCATATCTTCAAGTTTGCAGATGACACAATCGTGGTGGGTCTCATCAGCAAGAACAAGTAGTCAGCATACAGAGAGGAGGTGCAACAACTAACAGACTGGTGTAAGGCCAACAACCTGTCTCTGAACATTGACAAAACTAAAGAAATGGTTGTTGATTTAAGGGGAGCACAGAGTGGCCATTCATCACTCAACAATCACGGATGCTCCATGGAGATCATCAAGAGCACCAGATTGCTTGGTGTTCTTCTGGCGGAGAACTTTACCTGGTCACTCAACACCAGCTCCATCAGTAAGACAGTCCAGCATTGTCTCTACTTCCTATGAAGTCTGATAAAAAGCCCATCTCCCTTCCCCCATCCTGAGGGACCATCAAGAGAATCCTGAGCAGCTGCATCACTGCCTGGTTTGGGAATTGCACTGTCTCATATCACAAGAACCTAGAGCAGATAGTGAGGACAACTGATCATTGGAGTCTCTCTCCCCTCTATCACGAACATTTACTCCATGCGCTACATCCATAAAGCCAACAGCATTGTCCATGACCCCACACACCCCTCACACACACAGCTCACCCTCCTGCAATCAGGATAGAGGTACCGTAGCATTTGGGCCCTCACAATCAGACTGTGTAACAGTTTCTTTCCTCAAGCTCGTCAGGCTCATCACAAAATCCAGAACCGATCTGTACTGAACCCATATTATAAATGTTAACATGATTATAAATGTTAACATGATGTTTTTTTGCACATTTAATCAACTGCTGCTGGTGCTGTTTTGCACACATTTCAAACTGCCACCAACTGCTGCTATCCAGAAATGTATATATGTTTACAAGAAGCCTTGTTGTTTACAGCTTTTGCAAATTGTACTATATAACACATTATACAGAATGTATACTTCTTGGCACTATTTTGTGTACTTTGTGTATCTGTTCTGTATTGTTATTTTTGTATTGTCTTTTTGTTGTTTTGCACTGTTTTCACTAGGTTGCACATGATGTACTTTATGTGGCCAGGACAACTTACTTTAAGTCCTTAGCTCTGTGCTGTTTTATGTAGCTCTTTATGTAGCTCTATGTTGCTTTAAGCAGCACCAGGGTAATGGAGATACCTTGTTTCGTTTCACTGTGTACTGCTTCAGCTATATATGGTTGAAATGACAATAAAAGCTTCTTGACTTGATCAAATAAGAAGTTAAATGATACCATAGGATAAGATAAAAGAGAAGAGATACAATAGATGTCTGGTTTAACAGCATGCTTATCGCAAGACCAGATCTTCATATTCTCCCTTTGGTCCTTCAACCAGAAGCAAGTAGACTTTTAAATGTGTAATAAAACAATAATCATCCTATAAAGATTCTCAAAAGAAAGATCTTCTGGGATAAGAAATGAAACTCAATGTAGTCTCTGCCTATTTCTTAGAATTAATTGATATGATATGCAATTTTCATCTTTAAAAAATCTGTCACAAGACATGATATTTCTGAAAGCATTTTACTGCATGTTTAAGACACTGATGAACATAAGAACATGCAACCAGAAAACAGAAAATTGAAATAGAAAAATAGGTCTACTCTACATCAAATTGTTAAATAAACATACTGTAACAAAAAAACATACAGTTATCAAATTGTCAGTCTAAGAGTCATTACACATGTGCTTTTAAACAAGTAACAGTTCCAAAACAGTCTTTTGTGACTTGGGTTCATGGAAAAACCATTCCATTACAGGCAACCAGTACAGGCAGCGAAAGAACAGAGTTCACACACATCCATAGGCACTGCAGCTGCAAAAGAAGCAAAAAGATTGTTAGACAACTATACCTTCAGGTGGAATGCTATGAAATTATATGAATGAGTTATCTGATAAAACTGATGCTTACCTAGCCTGGAGAAGACCAGGGAAGATCCACTTTGATGACAGAGCTCTATAAACTCCTGGGGCAGAGTTGGGTTTCCACAAACTGCAGCATTGCTAGTCTTGAATAGGCGAGGATTCTGCTGCTGGGATACAGAGCTGCTGTCCATCAGGTGCTGAAGGACCTTCACTGATTCCAGTGAGAAAAAATATTCTCCATCCTGTCGATGAACAGTGAGAATCATCTAAGACTGATTTCTAAGGTGAAACTCTGTAAAAGTTGATTATTGGTGGCTAAATTAAGGTGGGCCAGATGAATCAAATTTATAAATCAAATAAAAAAAAGTCTCTTTTAAAGCTGAAGAGGTTCAAATTCCTGAATGTAATATATTGTAAAGCCTTTCAGCTAATGGATAGAGCACTAAGGGCAATATCCTTTCAGTTTCAGAGGCTCATTATTTTTTGACAGTATGGCAATAAGTTACATAATTACATTATTTTCTGACTCAAAACTAAAAAAAAAAAGAAGCAAAAGCAGGATAAATGATAATTTCATAAAATCAAAGAAATTAAAAACTGCAGCACTTGCCTGGACTTGGACAGCCTCAGAGACCAGGCAGAGAGTGGACAAGAGAAGAGCGATTGAAATGATGGTCTTCATGTCGATGTTTGGAAAGAAGCTGTTGGTTTTTCCCAGTTGTTCTCCAGCTGTTATGTCAGTGTTATGTCCTGCCTCTGCTTCTCTTTCCCTTTATAAAGGATTCATTCCTCTAGTCATACTTCATTTCAGCCACTCACAGACAGGTTTTTCCCATGAAGTTAATGAATAAACACAATCTATTTTATAGTGTCATAAAATGGATTTCATCAATCTTGAGTGACGTCATCTGATGTGAAAAGTCTACAGTTTTCCTTTTGTATGGATTTGTGACTGGGTTTGTCTCCTGTTTCAAGTGCACATAAAACACTCACCTTGAAAAAGGTCACCTTAATGTGGCAGTGTGAGTTTAAAATTTTTCGTAAATCCCTCGCTGGGTGGCTCGCCAATGTAAGAAAAATAAAACGCTGAAGGTGTCGAGGATCTTTATGAAGAAGAACTTTATTGCAGCATCACAGTGACAAAATACATGAAGTTCTTTGGGTTCTTTGGAGTCAAAAGAACGCAGGAAAAATCCTGCTCAAACATTTTATACAGTGTTTCCTGTTTATAATTTAAATGAGTTTTACTTTAAATGTAAATTGAGTGTAAGAACTGAGTATCCCCCAAATGCTGGATGTCTTTAAATCCTAATCACGGTCACGTACACCTTGGCTTGGTATTGTTACAGGGGTTAGCACCCAAATAGTCAGGCAACTAAATGGTAATTATGGTCAAGTATACCCTTTGGTCAGTGTTGGTTCTTGAGGTCCTGCTGCCGCTCCCACACTAGTAATTGATTCGATTGTTAAGTGTTCTAAATGTTCTTAAGTAAATATTCTAAAAGGACTGCTTTTAAGCCAATGTCACTTTTTAAAAGCACTATACAGATAAACTGAATTTAATTGAATTGAATTAAACATATTTTTATATGATATATAAGCCTTTTTGGGAATGAACTCTTTCTGATGTGTTTCATGGAGAGGAATCTGGGTTGAGGCATTCTGTAGTTTCTTACAGATGTTTGATGTGAACATTATCTTAAGCATGATTTTGAGGACTGAGCTGCTGCCATATGACTGGCTGATTAGATAATTGCATGAAAGAGCAGGTTTACATGTGTTTCTATTAACGTGGCCGGTGAATGTACACAGAAGACAAGAGTCACTGGTATACTGTTTATGCATAGTTTAAATATACTGTAACATAAAATACAGAGTCATTACACGTGTTTTTAAACGGGTAACAGTTAACAGTTTCAAAACAGTCTTTTGTGACTTGGGTTCATGGAAAAAGACATTCCATTACAGGCAACCAGTACAGGCAGCGAAAGCACAGATTTCACACACATCCATAGGCACTGCAGCTGTAAAAGAAGCAAGAAAAAACTGTTAGTCAACTACATCTTCAGGTGGAATGCTATGAAATTATATGAATGAGTTATCTGATAAAACTGATGCTTACCTAGCCTGGAGAAGACCAGGGAAGATCCACTTTGATGACAGAGCTCTATAAACTCCTGGGGCAGAGTTGGGTTTCCACAAACTGCAGCATTGCTAGTCTTGAGTAGGCGAGGATTCTGCTGCTGGGATACAGAGCTGCTGTCCATCAGGTGCTGAAGGACCTTCACTGATTCCAGTGAGAAAAAATATTCTCCATCCTGTCGATGAAAATTGAGAATCATTTAAGACTGATTTCTAAGGTGAAACCCTTAGAAACAATAAGAGCAATAACCATTCATTTAAAATTGTGGCTCATTTTTTCTTGAGAGTATGGCAGTAAGTTACATAATTATGTAATGTTCTTGCTCACAAAAGCAGAAGCAAAAGCAGGAAAAATTGTAATTGCATAAAATAAAATAAAAAAATTAAAAACTGTAGCACTTGCCTGGACTTGGACAGCCTCAGAGACCAGGCAGACAGTGGTCAAGAGAAGAGCGATTGAAATGATGGTCTTCATGTCAATGTTTTGAAAGAAGCTGTTGGTCTTTCCCAGTTGTTCTCCAGCTGTTCTCACCTCAGTGTTATGTCTATCCTCTGCTTCTCTTTCCCTTTATAAAGGATTCATGCCTTTAGTCATACTTCATTTCAGCCACTCACAGAGAGTTTTTTCCCTAAAGTTAATGAATAAACACAATCCACTTTACAGCAAGGTTTTTCTTTAATCTTGAGTGACGTCATCTAATGTGAAAAGTCTACAGTTTTCCTTTTGTATGGATTTGTGGCTCGGTTTGTCTCCGGTTCCAGGTGCAGGTAAAATAATAATAACTTGGCAAAAAAGTCACCTTAATGTGGCAGTATGAGTTAAAACACACCAAAATAATTATATGTGTCATGTTTGCTTTTTACTGATATTTTTACTGATATTTTTTTTTAATAATTCAGAATAATCCAGGTTGAAGTGATGATAGTGTATGACTATGGTGCATGTAACTGCTAAGATGTAATGTGTATATAAATGTTCAGGCAAATGAAACTCATGAGAAATTAATGGAAGTGAATTAAAATATCATGAGAATGTCCTGTTCAGTAATGATGAGCAGGAATGGATGTAAATCATGTACTGGTTCATTAAAAGACAAGATGAAAATATGTGAGACTTTAAAAAACTACAGAATCAGTTTTCCATGAACAACCACAAATAAAAAAATGTCAATTATACAAAGTATAATTTATGTAATATCATGTTGATAGATGGTAGTAGGTCTGAAACCCAACCTTCATACACACTTTTTGAAAGATTATCTGGGATTTAAAGTTTCTTACTTTCCTAAATGGTAGAGAATTTTCTTGTAGAGAAATAAAAAATACAATTTTGTAAGGCTTTACATAGACAACTGTAGGGTTACTCAAGAAGGGAAACTCATAAAAGGGTTTCTATATTTAAATATTTTATTAATAGTGTAATAAAAGATAAAGCACTATGATATATAAAATATACTGGGTGCTGTATATGTTGTATAAGCATGGGTCATTAGATCAAAACAATGTAAACAGGAAACTAACAGACCCTAATCTTAGAAAAGTGACTTTCAGTGACTTTATTTTTAGTATTTTTAGTATCTTATTTTTCACTTTACTGTGTGAATTCTAGAGAATGTTTTTCATGAAAATCCCCAGTGATTTGCATTTTCTGAAATATTTAATCCATTCCATTTGACATTAACAACCACGCCCTGGTCAAAGTCACTGAGATCACATTTTTCCCAGTCGGATTTTTCCCAAATCGCATATTTTGTCACTGCTATGCTGCAATAAACGTCTTCATTAAGATCTTCTAAATTTTTTTTAAATGAGGAGGTTCCCTAAATCAAAACAGCGTAAATTAAGAAAAATAAGTTTTTCTTACCAAAACGTATCTAACCAATGAGGCTGTCGAAGATCTTAATGAAAAAGGAGTTTATTGCAGAGTCACAGTGACAAAATACATGAAGTTCTTTGGGTTCTTCGGAGTCAAAAAGAACGCAGGACAAATCCTGCTCAAACCTTTTATATAGTGTTTCCTGTTTGTAATTTCAATGAGTTTTATGTTAAATGTAAATTGAGTGTAAGAACTGAGTATCCCATAAATGCTGGATGTCTTTAAATGATAATCACAGTCACGTACACCTTGGCTTGGTATTGTTATAGGTGTTAGCACCCAAATAGTCAGGCTACTAAATGGTAATCATGGTCAGGTATACCCTTTGGTCAGTGATGGTCCTTGATGTCCTGCTGCCGCTCCCATGCTGGTAATTATTTGGATTAAGTGTTCTATATGTTTGGTAAGGCTGCTTTATGCTAATGTCAATTTTTAAAAGCACTATACAAATAAACTGAATTGAATTGAATTAAACATATTTTTATATGATATGTAAGCCTTTGGGGAATGAACTCTTTCTGGTGTGTTTCATGGAGTGGAATCTGGGTTGAGGCAGTCTGTAGTTTCTTACAGATGTTTGATGTGAACATTATCTTAAGCATGATTTTGAGCACTGAGCTGCTGCCCTATGACTGGCTGATTAGATAATTGCATGAAAGAGCAGGTTTACAGGTGTTCCTATTAAAGTGGCTGGTGAATGTACACAGAAGATGTCAATTCATACAAGAGTCACTTGTATACTGTTTACATATAGTTTATTATGATTTCTATTCCTCAATAAAATGAAGTGTGTTTTATTAATTCACTTATTATTACAATGTAACACGAAGCGTGTTTAAATCATTTCAGATCAGTTAAAGAGTCATTTAGACACATTCAAGCCTAAATCATTGAATGTGTTCATTTTGTTTGATAGTAACTGTATTTTTTATCAAGAACTGTCACAAGACATGATATTTCTGAAAGCAATTTACTGAATATAAGGCACTGATGAACATATGAAAATACATAAAAGAAAACACATAGAAACTGAAAAAGAAAAATAAGTCTACTCTACATCAAACTGATAAATAAACATACTGTAACAAAAACAAAAACATACAGTTTATTGTACTGTCAGTCTAAGAGTCATTACACATGTGCTTTTAAACAAGTAACAGTTCCAAAACAGTCTTTTGTGACTTGGGTTCATGGAAAAACCATTCCATTACAGGCAACCAGTACAGGCAGCGAAAGCACAGATTTCACACACATCCATAGGCACTGCAGCTGCAAAAGAAGCAAGAAAATAACTGTTAGTCAACTATACCTTCAGGTGGAATGCTATGAAATTATATGAATGAGTTATCTGATAAAACTGCTTACCTAGCCTGGAGAAGACCAGGGAAGATCCACTTTGATGACAGAGCTCTATAAACTCCTGGGGCAGAGTTGGGTTTCCACAAACTGCAGCATTGCTAGTCTTGAATAGGCGAGGAGTCTGCTGCTGGGATACAGAGCTGCTGTCCATCAGGTGCTGAAGGACCTTCACTGATTCCAGTGAGAAAAAATATTCTCCATCCTGTCGATGAACAGTGAGAATCATTTAAGACTGATTTCTAAGTTGAAACTAATTAAAAGTTAATTATTGGTGGCTAAATTAACTTGGGCCAGATGAATCAAATATATAAATAAAAAAGGCTCCATTAAAACTAGAGATGTTAAAATTTAGAAAGCTATTCTTGAATGCAATATCATGAAAAGCCTTTCAGCTAATGGATCGAGCACTAAGGGCAATATCCATTCAGTTACATTCAAGGCTCATTATTTCTTGACAGTATGGCAATAAGTTTACATAATTATGTAATGCTCTGACACAAAAAAGCAGAAGCAAAAGCAGGCATAATAATAATAATAATAATAATAATAATAATAATAATAATAATAATAATAATGCCATAAAATGAAAGAAATTGTAAAAACTGTATCACTTGCCTGGACTTGGACAGCCTCAGAGACCAGGCAGACAGTGGTCAAGAGAAGAGCGATTGAAATGATGGTCTTCATGTCGATGTTTTGAAAGAAGCTGTTGGTCTTTCCCAGTTGTTCTCCAGCTGTTCTCACCTCAGTTTTTTGTCCTTCCTCTGCTTCTCTTTCCCTTTATAAAGGATTCATGCCTTTAGTCATACTTCATTTCAGCCACTCACAGAGAGTTTTTTTCCTCTGAAGTTAATGAATAAACACAATCCACTTTACAGTGTCATAAAGGGGATTTCATCAATCTTGAGTGACGTCATCTAATGTGAAAAGTCTACAGTTTTCCTTTTGTATGGATTTGTGGCTTTGTTTGTCTCAGGGTTCAAGTGCAAAATAAAATAATAATAACTTGGCAAAAAAGTCACCTTAATGTGGCAGTATGAGTTAAAACACACCAATTCAATTATATGTATATCATGTTTGCTTTTTACTGATATTTTTACTGATATTTTTTTAATAATTCAGAGTAATCCAGGTTGAAGTGATGATAGTGTATGACTATGATGCATGTTACTGCTTATGTAATGATGTATTGTGTATATAAATGTTCAGGCAAATGAAACTCATGAGAAATTAATGGAAGTGAATTAAAATATCATGAGAATGTTCTGTTCAGTAATGATGAGCAGGAATGGATGTGAATCATGCTTTCGTTCATTAAAGACATGATGAAAATATGTGAGAGTTTAAGAAACCACAGAATAAATTTTCTGTGAACAACCACAAATAAAAAAATGTCAATTATACAAAGTATAATTTATGTAATATCATGTTGATAGATGGTAGTAGGTATGAAACCCAACCTTCATGCATACTTCAACTGTTTTTGAAAGATTATCTGGGATTTAAAGTTTCTTACTTTCCTAAATGCTACCACTTGGAAAATTGTCTGATAGAGAAGTGCAAAATACTCATTTGTAAGGTTTTACATAGAAAACTTTAGGGTTACTGAAGAAGGGAAACTGGAAAAGGGCGTCTATAATAAAATATTTTTAAGAGCATAATAAAACATGGTGCACTATTATATATATATATATATATATATATATATATATATATATATATATATATATATATATATATATATATATATATATATATATATATATATATATATATACACTACCAGTCAAAAGTCTGGACACACCTTTTAATTCAATGTTTTTTGTTTAGGGATTTTTTTTCTACATTCTTGAACAATACTGGAGATTTCAAAACTATGAAATAACACACATGGACTTAAGTAATCCATATGTAACGACAACAAAAAACAGTCAGTTGTTATTTTAAGACACGAAGGTCAGGTGTTCTGGAATAGTTCTTGCAAGAACAGTATTGTCAAGTGCATTTGCAAAACCCATCAAGCACCATGATGAAACTGGTTCACATGAAGACCATCCCAGGAAAGCAAGACCAAAATTTACCTCTGCTTCAGAGGAGAAGTTCATTTAGAGTTACCAGCCTCAGAAATCACCAATTAACAGCAGCTCAGATTAGAGCCGTTATGAAGGCTTTACAGAGCATCAGTAGCAGACATATCTCAATATCAACTGTTCAAAGGACATTATTGTGTATTTCGGCCGCCTTCAGCATTGTTTTACAATGTAGAAAGAAATAAACATCAGGAAAGACCATGGAATTAGAAGGTGTGTCCAAACCTTTGACTGGTAGAGTATATATATATATATATATATATATATATATATATATATATATATATATATATATATATATATATATATATATATATATATGTATATGTTGTAAGCATATGTTAAAGCATGGGTTACTGGATCAAAACAATGTAAAGAGGAAACTAACAGACCCTAATCTTTTTAAAAAAAGTGGCATTCAGTGACTTTAGTTATGTTTTTATTTTTCACTTTACTGTGTGTAAATTCTAGAGACTGCTGTGCATGAAAATCCCCAGTGATTAGCATTTTGTGAAATCTCTAATCCAGTCCATCTGACACCAACAACCATGCCATGGTCAGAGTCACTGAGATCACATTTTCCCCATTCAGATGTTTGATGGGAACATTAACTGTAGCATGATTGTCAGCACTGAGCTGCTGCCCTATGACTGGCTGATTAGATAATTGCATGAAAGAGCAGGTTTACAGGTGTTCCTATTAAAGTGGCCAGTGAATGTACATAGAAGATGTCATTTCATACAAGAGTCACAGGTATACTGTTTACATATCGTTAATTATTATTTCTATTCCTTACTAAAATTAAATTTTTATAAATTTTTATAAATTCATTTATTATTACTATGCAACATGTAGTGTGTTTAAATCATTTCAGATCAAATAAAGAGTCATTTAGACACATTCAAGCCTAAATCATTAAATATGTTGAGTTTGTTTGATATTAATTGATAGTAACTGTATTTTTATCAAGAACTGTCACAAGGCATGATATTTTTCAAACCAATTTACTGAATGTATAAAGCACTCATGGACATGACACAGAAGACACATAGAAAGTGAGAGAGAAAAATAAGTCTACTCTACATCAAATCGATAAATAAACATACTGTAACAAAAAAATACAGGTTATGAAATTGTCAGTCTAAGAGTCATTAAACATATGCTTTTAAACAGGTAACAGTTTGGGGTACGTGGAAAAAAGGCATTCCATCACAAGTAGAAAAGATGTCTAGCAACCAGTACAGGCAGCGAAAGCACAGATTTCACAAACATCAGCAGGCACTGCAGCTGCAAAAGAAGCAAGAAAAATTGTTAGTCAACTATACCTTCAGATGCATGCTGGAATACTATGAATTTATATGAATGAATAATAGCGAATGCTTACCTAGCCTGGAGAAGACCAGGGAAGAGCCACTTTGATGACAGAGCTCCACAAACTCCTGGGGCAGAGTTGGGTTGCCACAAACTGCAGCATTGCTAGTCTTGAATAGGTGAGGATTCTGCTGCTGGGTGACAGAGCTGCTGTCCATCAGGTGCTGAAGGACCTTCACTGATTCCAGTGAGAAAAAATATTCTCCATCCTGTAGATGAACATTGAGAATCATTTAAGACCTTTTCACCTTAGAAGCGACTAGAGCAATAACCATTCATTTAAAATTGTGGCAATAAGTTCCATAATTATGTGATGTTCTAACTTACAAAAGCTGAAAGCAGACAAAATAATAATAGGATCGAAGAAATTAAAAACTGTAGTACTTGCCTGGACTTGGACAGCCTCAGAGACCAGGCAGAGAGTGGTCAAGAGAAGTGCAATGGAAATGATGGTCTTCATGTCGATGTTTTGAAAGAAGCTGTTGGTCTTTCCAAGTTGTTCTTCAGCTGTTTTCACCTCAGTGTTATGTCCATCCTCTGCTTCTCTTTCCCTTTATAAAGGATTCATTCCTCGAGTCATACTATATTTCAGCCAATCACAGTCTGTTTGCGTTAATGAATAAACATAATCTACTTTACAGTGTCATAAAGGGATTTCATAAATCTTTAGTCACTTCATGATGTAATGTTTCTTTCTTTCTCCAGCTCTTTTCTATGGATCTGTGGCTGGGTTTGGTTCAGGTAAATTAATTACATTAATAAACCTGGAAGAAATGTGTATTTATTAAGCAGTTGGAGTTAAAACACACCAAAAGACAATTATATTTCTTACTTATTACTGCACATGATTTTTATTGATATTTTCACTGATTTAAAAAAAAAATCATTCAGAATAATCCAAGTGACAGTACTAGCTGAAAATAATGCTGTTGGTCTGATTAAGAGATATAAATGTACAGATGAAACACATGAGAAATCCCTTCACTACTGGCATTATAGTATCAGGAGTATTGTGTTCAAATTGAATGGAAGGGCTGTACATGTTGAAGCAGGGGTCAGAAACAATGTAAATAGGAAACTATCGGTTTATTTGTAATGCATCACATTACTGTATACATACATTTATGAATATTAGTTGATGAAATTCTATTTGTGTATTTAACGCGTCCTCATTACGACAGAGTTGCTTATCTTTACTGATTATTGGGGATTTCCATGTATCTCAGGCATTAATGGGCTGATCTAATATATGTGAGATTGACTAATTCAAAATATCTAATTGTGAACAATGTTTGGAATATCATTATGATTCCAAAGGTTAAAATTAAATGTTGATTGTCCTCAGTGTTGGAATTGACCAATGTTGCCTTTAAACTTTTATATACGCCAGTACGAAATTGGCTTAAGTCAATATTAGAGTACAAATATTTCTCATTATCCTTCCAATACACTAAAGAAACACTATTTTTAACAAAATAATTTACATTTACTTGGAATTTAATATTATCGGCTGATGACTAATAAGGCGAGTCTAGCTTTGCCCACATGTATACACATTAATACACGTAATATGCTTTAAGAAAAACTCATAAATAAACATTAATTGAATTAGATAATTTTTACTCAGTGTTAAGAATTAATAAATTATCTCTTTAGATGTAAATGTAGGAACTTCCTGTCTAGCTTCACTTATGAATTTTGCCAGCTAGCATTCAGTAACATTAATTGAAGGATTTATTATACTGGTCATTGTGGGAATGTTTTTTTGTTTTTTTTATGTGTGTATGAAATACAGTATAAATCCCTTTGTTAATTATGGTGTATGAATGTTGAGGTTTAGAATTTTTTAATGTTAAGGAATTTTGTAGCTGTTATATTAAAGCGTTGCCATAACACAAGTAAAACAAATACAATAAAATAAAAAAGATAAATGATACCAAAAGATAAGATAAGATAGAAGAGATACAATAGATGTCTGGTTTAACAGCATGCTTATCACAAGGCCAGATCTTCATCTTCTCCCTTTGGTCCAGCCAGAAGCAACTAGACTTGTAACTATGTAATAAATCAACAATCATCCTATGAAAGATTCTCAAAAGAAAGATGAAAGATCAAATGTATTGTTTATAAAAGAGGTCAGCGGAGAATGGCTACACTGGTTTGAGCTGAGCTGACAGATAAGTTATGGAAACTCAGAAAATCACTCTTTACGATCACGGTAAGGTGAAAACCCTTGAAAACATGAAACCCTGAGGCAGGTGGTCTACAGACCACATCTGATTCCAGTCCTATCAGACAGGAACAGGAGCATGTCATGTTTTCTACATCTTTAACTATCCTGATTTGGGCTTCTGTTATTATAGTGCATCTGCATCCTCTCTCAATAAAATTCAATGGGATTATGTGTTCTAATTCCAATGATGTAAATTAAGTAAGTAATTATGTGAATAATAATGGCTTTTGCCTTTTCTCTCTGGCTTTTACCTAACCATTTCACATTCATTACACAGTATTTACTTGTTTAGTGCATATACGGAATTGCATTAAATATATTCTAATCAAATCAGAATGAAGGAAATCAGAGGGAACCCATTTAGATGAATATATAAAACTTCACACAGGCAGTAACTTGAGCTCAGTAACTTTGAATGGTGGTGCATTATTGCAATTTATGTAAAAATCTTAATCTAATAATTAAATAAATCAAATAAATAAACTGAAATATACCTTGCTACATGTCTGAGTAAGTGTATGATGTAAAGTATGAAGCAAATATAGGATGTAAATGTAACTTTAAACATTAAGATATCCATGCAAGCTACTCAATAAATTACTCATATAATATTGATACCATGGCACTGTTGAATTCTCAAGGATGAAGAAGATGAGACAATTAATTTTCTTTTAATTTCTAACTTTCTATTTTTTTTATTATTAATGTGCTTAGAACAACATATATAGTAACACTGCAACAATGAATGCTGTAATACAGAACACCACAGTTTTAGGGTAATTTCTTTTAAACTTCTTAGCAAAAAATGAGAGACTAGTGAAGATATGACTGGTTATAGATGATATAAAACAGGAACTAATTCGTTTTGTAATCATCCAACATTAAACCTGAGTATAATAAATAAATTGTTAATAAAAGTTATAACCATTGAAAACTGCTGAGGTATAAGAGGAATAAACAGACTGTAAAAAGGAACAGAACGAACAGGCAGTAATAAACACATTGTGAAATGCTGTTCATAGAATCAACTTTAACCCTATCATTAATTATTAATTTTTTATTATTAAGCGTCATTGTGTTTTATTCCTTACTTAAACCTTATTAATCAGCAGAGTTTGATAAGAGAGTAATATCATTAGCAAAGTATTATGTTTAGTATAGCAAAATAAAATGAATTATTGAGGTGTGTGTGTGTGTGTGTTATGTGTGTGTGTTATGTGTGTGTGTGTTATGTATGGCCAAAGGTTGAACACACCTAACCATCACCATCACATCTATACGTGGGCATCTGTTTACCTTGTGCCTGAATGGACAAATTCCCACTGGCATGCTCCAGAATGTACTGGAAACCTATATGAGGGTATTATAACAGCAAAAGGGGGACTGAATCTGGAATAGGATATTCAAAAGGCATATTTTGGCTGTATAGTGTCTACTGTATGGTTTGTTGGTTGTCATAATTTGTTGTCAAGAGCAATTTTGAGATTGCATTTATTCACCTCACTGGTGTCAATACATTACTGAAACAACTGGAGCTCATACCAGACACAACTGTGTTCTTAAAATATAAATCAATGCATCCAAGTCCACCAAATACCACAGAAAGATTCATAGAGTTGCCATTTCACTGAAGATCATAGGCACAAAAGGCTGAATAGACATGCAATCAATAGTGCTACACAATGACATTTGTTGTGGAAGACATATCAGTGACAAGGTTAGAATTGCCCCAGTCATAAACCCTATCAAAAAGGTGTGTCAGACTGTTTGAGAGTGTTATAACATAAAATAAAACAAACAGGCTTCACACCTGCATCACAGTAATACAGTAATACGTGTCTCTGTTTGCAGTAGATGGTAGTACAAATGAGAAATTTCTCAAAATACATTGCATGAAAATGAATGCAGTCCTTCACATTTCATATGCTGTTTACATTTCAGGTGTAATTGTTTATCTTCTATAATCAATTAATCACCATTCATTCATTCATTCATTCATTCATTCATTCATTCCAGCTTTCCTTCCTTCCATCCTTCATTTATTTATTTAGACTCTATAAGATTAATAATAAGTTCTAATATAATAAAAGGATAAATTATGTTAAATTAAGTTTAAAATATTATTTGCTCAGAACAACTGCATTGCTGCTTGTGGAGGAAATATCTCTCTTAATGATTTAACAGTTTTCCATGTGAGAGTTGGTCCTGATGTTCTCCTAACCTGGACCTCACCTACACAGTGAACAAATCTGAAATCAATCAAGCAACAAAAATGCCTTATTACTAGCCATTAGCAACTCTATACGTGTGATCTTTACCTTTACATTATGTTAATGGCAATAATATGCCTCTGTAGCAATGGCTTTTGCAGCTACTGGTTTGATTTAAACTTTCACCATGTTTTGCCATTCACATGTATATTAATGATTTAAATCAATTTAATAGCACTGATAAATGTGAGAGACACAGTAAAATATATGAGTAATTATCCCATCATCCATTTTGCTAATTTAATACCTTATTAAAAAGTGAAATTGTGCTTTTTAAAAAATGATTAACAAAAAAAAGGGTATGTTCAAGTCAGGGAAAGTACTTTTACCAAAGTAATGTTAACAAAGATATATTTTTTTCAGTAGCTTTAAATTTTGCTTTATATTTTGTCTGTTACATTGATTTTATTTATTTATTTATTTATTTATTGCTATACAATATGTAATTCCTACTAATACAATCTATTAATGTCATCCTGTTTTATAATATTATACAAATGCATGTCTCAGTAAAAAAAAAAAAGCTGACATAAGGGTAGCAGCATTGATTATTTCCTAGTGGAATTAATTAAATGTGTATATATTAATTATATAATAACAATAATTTATATCTTATTACAAATTGAGTGATGTCATATGTTTTTATTCAGAATTTTCAAATGATATCATAGCTGGCTGAGGGACTTTAAAAGCCCAGATTTGTGATCATGAATTATATACTAAAATATAGCTGAAAAATTCATCACATGCTTTAAAGGTTAAAAAATTTAGAATTACAAACCTATAATCAAGAGATGTTACAGTCAAGGCCCCAACTTTTACCTCAGAATTTATTTGCCATCATAAACAGAAAGACAGCTCACTGTTTGAATTGGTTGTACCACACCTTGTGTTATGACCTAATGATGCAATACCGCTTTATAATTCATCACAGACTCTCAGCCAAGGCCCTCCCTGACCTCTTGGATATGGCTGTGTGCATGGCAGCTACTTGACACGTACACAAGCATGGAGACAATGACTACAGCATGAGGATCAAAAGTGTCCATATCTGTGTCCTTTTAATTGCTAACCATAAAATCTATCTCCAAAACAAGATGTGTGGGAGCTGTAGAACTCTGATTGAGGTCAGGGTTGAATTTATTTGTTTGATCACTGATTGCCATGATCTCAGGACTCTTTCAGTGAAGAATCTGTGATATTTCCATCTACACAGAAAGTAAATAATGAATAGTTGGGGGTTTTTTTATATGTTGTAAAATGTGTTTACAGAAACACTCACTTTGGCTTAAAAAATAATTGGAATATTTGAGTTGCATTAAAAAAATTATCTTTTAAAGTTGTGAAAGATTTTCTAAATGTATCCAGATTATTTACTGCTGTTCTTTAAATAAATAGCTTACCCTTATAAATGACAAAGAAAACATTAATGTATTATTATTTTATTTAACTTTGCTTTTTTGTGATGTATTTGCTTTTTTTCTTAATGTTTATTGACAGCATATTTACAAAGACATAAAGATATTTTATATATATATATATATATATATATATATTATATATTATATATATTTTATATATTAACCAGGACAATCAAAATGAATCACAGTCATATTTATGTAAACATATATATACTGTGATTGTGTGACCAAATAAAATCGCCTGCCACAAATAAGATCCAGAAGCAGCATTTAATTAGAAATAATCTTAATCAAGTTGGAACTCGTGTGGCATTCATGCACTGCTTACACTCCATTAACTTTAGCCTAGGAAAATGAAAAAGCAATGAGCATTTCATTGATCTAGCTCATTAGGTTGAAAAACAAATCAAGTATTGGCCTGGCTATTTTTTTTCATTTTCTCTGATCTTGTGTCATGTTTACACTCCTGGTCAATAGCATTGCACAAAAGTCCAGCCAGGATAAAAAAAAAAGGAATGTGTGTGAATGGAAATTTTATCCACATCAAAACCAAAAGTACCCATTTTTATTGATTAATCAGATTCCTATTATTCACCATTTTCTTGATTCAGGCTGTCTTGAGTTTGCAAAAATGTCTGGACCTGATTGGTGGACTTCAGCCATGAACAAATATTTAATAAAGAGTACATCTTTGATTTACTCTGAACTGATTAATAACTAAATACCATAATGATCAGTATTCACTGTGCACAGGTCTCTTTAGTGGATGTTACTGCTTGGAAAAAAGTGATCAATTTAGTTAAAAATCAATGTAGTACATAGAGATACAAGACAGGACAGGATGTGTTCAACAGTATAGTACATGTACATGACAGAAGTCATACATCAGTAAAGGTATGTGGCTTGCACAGCTGATGAAGAACTTCAAATATCTCTGAAAACTAAATTGTCTATACATAATTATTACTACGTTCACTCCAGTAGCTGTAGTGAAATACACTGCATATTTACAGTGATAAGTCATTTTACAGATGTGACAGCGTGGAATATACTGCCATCTTTATCTGTGAATGTCGTACAGACGTCATCGCAGAACTCATGACGTTTGTCCTCAGTTCTTTATTTTACTTCCTCTTTTTGAGCCTCAGTATTCTAGCATAGGTTTATTTTATGATCTGTCACCATATAATAATAATAAGGTCATTTGGAGGTCCTGCTCTGTGGCCTTGTGAAGGATGTCAGTCATATATCTTAAATGCTTTAAAGTAGAAAAAGACATGCTGTGTGCGTACATACAGTAAGTCCCAGGAGTCATGAGTTGTGCCATGATGTGTCTATAGAGTAAATTAGAAATGACTGGAACTATAACAGGAAGGAAAAAGGTCATAAATCCATCTGTCTGCACTTGATTGAGGTGTGTATGTCAAATAGATAATTGTTTCCCAGATGAAAGGATTGACTGCACGCACTTGCCTCTGCTTCCGCAGCATATAAAATATGTTGCCAAGTAATTAAGACAGATGAAATGACTTATCACCAAGCCCTGGTTTGACTATTGTTTCTGTGTGTATGTTTTTACTAAGACAAGACATCAGACATAATTTCTCTTTGGAGAACTATGCATTTATATAGAAATCCATTCAAATTTAGAAAACACAGTCTATACCCACAGTGTAAATATACAATTAAGCCTTTGCAGATTGGCAAATCAGGTTCCGTCAAAACAAAATGACTCGCATTCAAGAGCAATTTGCCAGTTTCCTGTGCCATTAAGTTCTTTAAGTTCTTCCACATCTACTCACATTTCTCACCACCTCACTGTTGATAGTCAGAGGTAAAAGAAAGCCAAAAATCTACTGGATATCTATCGAAATATCTACCACAAATATATGTAATCTTCATAGCTATATCTATAAAACACATTTTTAGTTCTTTAGGCCATTTGTTTTTGACCCTGAGCTGTTTACTGGTTTACTTGCATCCTATGATATAGATTTGGACCAAGGTATTTGGAACAGTCTCAATAAATACTTCTCATTTACATCTGACTTTCCTGAACTATCAAAAGTTCTCTGAATTCATATGAATTATTCATAAATTATTATACATCTTATTGATATGTCTTATTGTTATTTATTTAGAGCATTTTATTGTTCAACAAAAAGCTGTTATAGCACTGTTGGGTTTGCATAAAAGTGTGTAACTGTAAGTGATTGTAGATGTGTTTAAATAACAGTGAAACCAGTGGTGTTGATGAAAATGGCTCTATCATTTAACACTGTTTTTCTGGTGATCTAGTTAAGTAAAATGGGACAGAAAGGGCAAATTAAATCTCTATTTTTATTCCCTCCAAATTTAAAAGTAATGTGAAAGATTATCATCATGGCAACAAGAGTTCACATAAGTACTTCCACTACAGCTACTTTCTTATGTTTCTACACAATCTTTAGTGTTTAGCAGAATGTAAAGGGCAGCACCACCCTTGGACTTTAAGGGTGTAAATAGTAATGGTACTATTTAGGGCCACAGATGTGTCATGGCTAATGGTTATAAAAATGGTTGTTATGTAGTGGAAACTCTTAGCCCAAAGACTAAAATTTTAATTGCAGCAGCATCAACAACAACAACAACAACTATTATTATGGAACAAGATCCCAATAATTATTGCCACACTTAAAATACATTTCTTGTAATTTTTTTATTTTTATTTTTTTGTAATTTCTAACAAACATCACAGACATGCAGAACATTTAAAGCTGCTTTGTATTCTCAGGTTGTTGAATGTGGACTTTCCCATTCAATTCAGACCACAGGGTTCAAAACTAGACACTAAAATCTCTAAACAATCATTGATTTTGTATTCTTTAAACCATGTCTGCATTGATTTTTGATATTATCACATGCTCTTGCTGAAAGATTATTCTATATGAACTTTATGACATTGGCCATGTGATTGTTTAGTTCCCCCATATGTTATTGCACTTCTAATATAGTTAGTTTTATGTCCAAATGAATAACTGTAAACCTCTATTAAGCAAAATGTAAGCAGCACTTAAACTTTAATAGAGAGTTGATTAAATAAAGTTGGCAGGCAGGAACGAAGGAACAAAAACACGGAAGCCTCTCTGATGGTTTTAATGGTACAACTAAACAAGGTTGATATAATTTATTGAGAAATTGTAAACACTCTTGTTTACGCATGTATAGTAAATGATAAAATTTATGTTATTATTGAAAACACCCCAAATAGTTATAAATCATATGCATGTGCTTTACAGCCCTACGTATTTCAGCCTATTGATGACACAAGAAAGATTTATGTATAAATGAACATACAATTTCTAAATGTCAAGAGAATTCAGAATCCCCTCCAGTTAATGTTTGACAGGATCATATCTGTCAGTAGTAAAGTTTCGGTTCTTTGTGAGAATGTTTTGCTTCCTGCTGATTGGTCAGTAAGCTTTATGATAGACTGCATCATGCTAAGCCTGAAGTTTATTAAAAGTTATTGCCCCTGCTACATTATTCCAGACAATATCATATATTTTTTCCCCTGTTGTTAAGGTCATTTGAGTGACTGACAATTTGCATAACTGGCAGATCCATTGAGTCCTTAAATTATTAATCACATGCGTATGGTAAGTGAAGCACTTGTTATTACAAACTTTTTACATTGTGCATTAAATTGCAGTGAATCGCACCAGTGCTTTGCAGTTACATCAACTGATAATGAGTAAATGAATTGACTGGATGGTCAAGTACAGGGACTGAAGATTGTCTCAAATGTTACTGAGAAAATTAGACCTCACATGTTACATTTCCTGCCCACAATTCACTATACACACAATATATATTTTGTCTTTGTCATCAAATTTGATCATAACATAGTTCTGTGTGAAAATTTGCATTCATTAATTTCATGTCCTAAAGTTACCTTCAAATATAATTAAATGTATATTGCAGTCCTGTTTGGCTCATTTTGTCTGCCTGCTTATTTGCCCCACTGTGTTCCTGTCTAACAATAAGGCTTAATCTCTCAACACATCTGTAAACATTGCCCTCTTTTGGTGAACTTAAGTACATCAACTGAAAAGTAATTCATAGCCTACGCAGCTTCATACATGATTACACCTTGACTGTCTAAGAATCATGTCTGAATGTAATCATGTGAGAACGTAATAAAAGATTAGAAGTAGATATACAATATGTGATGATAAAAAAAAAAAAAAAAATTTAAATGTTTTTATTGGTACGTTAGTTACAGTACTCATTTACTTGCAATCTGGGAAAAAGTGTCTCAGTGTTGCATGTTCTCGAAAAACGTTTCTCAAAACAGTAAACATTTATTTTGCAACTGCTCTCAAACGAAAGCTTATCTATCTAAATTCACAGAATTGCACAGAATCTTTTGTATTCACTTTCTATTGTTAACAAACAGACAAATGCAAACACTGCAGATGGACACAAATTATGAATCATGAAAGAATCTTCTCTCCCTTTTCTTTACCACAAGTCTTCCATTGATTCATTCTCCTATGATTTCTTCATCTCCCATGCCATTCCTGTGGATTGAAGTCATTCTTCACAATACAAGCAATGAACCGAGTCAAATTTGGAACTTACAAGTCATGTATTTTCAGCTGATATGACGAATATGGCAGCACTCATTATGTTATGAAATAAAGCTCTGTCCTCCATGACATGAGTGATGTTGATGTTGTTGGCAAATACTATGTTATCAAATGAATCTTCTTGTTCAGCAAGAGATTTCTAGATGATCCTGCTCAGTCCTACAGAAGAGAAACAGAAACAGAAACTGGCACAAAAGCCTAACTTTTTCATTGTGCTATAATTATGTCAGTATCTACAAGAAGAGCAGAGCTCTCTTCCCAATTCTAGTATTTTTTTTGTCTTCCTTGTGTGAGAAATAGGCAGGAGAGGCAGATTTCAATTATTATTTAAATTGTATTATAAGGGTATTATAATTTAAACATTATTGCTCAGAGCAGTCCTTTTTCTGACTGTGAAATGATAATAGCCTGTCTGAAATCTTAAGGCCTTGATGTAATCATAAGGATTAAACTTCCTTTGTAACCAGAGCTGTAAAACCGACTATACTGACCTGGACTGGACTGATAAAAATGTCTAGAAGTAGGCTGAATATACTTATATTTGTTTTAAACTTAATCTCACAATGTTAAATAGTGACATTATGCTTAAAGATATTTTTCTCGCTAAAATGTTTTGCAGTAAGTGTGACAGGTGTTTCTTGATTGCTCTTTTAAACACCTCAAAATCCAACCAAGAGAAGTCCTGTGGTGAGAAAATGACTGATGAAGGGCAGGACAGTGAGTAAACCACACTGTACATAGAAAAACTGTACATCTCATTTTGTGATACTTGCATTCTATGGCAGATTGAAGCACCATGTGTTTTAACAGGACAGAGTGATACGTTTGGGTCCCATCTAGATGTACAGCTTCTCTGGGATTCAGTGGGTGTGTGGGCAGATGGATATTGGATGCATGGCCGATCACTAGGTGGTCTCTCAAAGGGACAGAACCTCATATCCAAGTGTGAATCACTAGATCAGTAAAGAACATGGCTGACATCTTAAACATTTCACCTCCAATCAGACTCACAGCACTCAGAGCTACAGTAGTGGCCAGTAACCGAATTCATAGCAGATTTACACTAGTACAGCCTGTTATTTTAATATTTGTAATTGGTATGTATTGCAAATAAAGTTCAATCTGATTATTTGCATTCATTTTTTGAGGTCTAGATATCTAGCTGTTGCTTATTTCATCAGGGAAATTTAGCAGGCAGTAAGCAGCTTAATTGACAGACACTAATTGATTTTGGAAAAATCTTGAAAACTTTTGGAAAGTCTTTTGATTTACTGTGAGACTTGAAATTAAACAGCGACCAGAACAGCAGATGAAACAGATAAAACAGAACACACACACACACACACACACACACTGATCAGGCATAATAATAAAAATGCCTGCCTAATATTGTACTCTGACCCTTATATTATACTCTGACCCATCGAGTCATGGACTCCACATTAGCGGCAGATTCTTTAAGTCTTTTTCCAGCATATCCGACAGATTGAGATCTGGGGAATTTGGAGGCCAAGTAAACACCATGAACTGTATGGCATGTATATTTTTTTTCAGTGTGGCAGGGCATATTACCCAGCTGAAAGAAACCACTGCCATTAAAGAATACAGTTGCCATGAATGGATGTACTTGTGCTTGTACCTAAACATGCTTTCCCAGCAAAATATTGCCCAGAGCATGACAATGCCTCCACATGCCTTCTTTCTATAATGCATTCTACTGCTATTTCTTCCCCAGGTACAGAAAATGGCACACATGCTGTCCATGCTGACGTAAAAAACGTGATTCATCCTTCCATGGACCAGTTCTGATGCTCACATACCTAATGTAGGCATTTTCACCCGTGGACCTTGTCATTGTGGCACTGTCATTGTCCAATTGTGGCAATTTTCCATTGATGGAGGTAGTACAGGGTTGCTGAGACATGGTGCATGTTAACAGATTTCAGTACAAAATGGACCTATATGGTAGGTATACCTTATATTGTCAGTGTAGATGTCAAAAAAAATGTAATACAGTTATTAGCTGTAACGTCATGCAACACAATTCTCTCATCACCCTTACCAAAGCAAAGGGATTAAAATGATCAGATTGTCTCATTAAACGTTCTACACGTATAAACTGAAAGTGCATAAAGCTTTCAGAAGAGGCTTTCAAACTAAAGCCGCACTAAAGCAAGCTGGGAGAGAAGCGCGAGCGCAAGTGACACCCCGCGAGTTCGTGTTTCGGTGAAAGCTGCGCGTGCGAAAGGAGCGCTCAATCCCAGCATCATCATGCTCATCTTCATCATCCTCAGCAACGCTCTTTGCGCCGCTCTTCAAGCGTTATAAAGCGTCTCTTAGCGGTCTTCGTCACCGGGATCGTCTTCTGTGGCACTTTACAGATAAAGTTACCCAGCAGGAGGAAGTTAATCGTCTTTTTTTTTTTTTACCCAGAAAGAGGATTTTTCACAAAAGGAAGTTTAGGATTTTTGAACCGTCATTTCCGATACGGTATGTGTCTTTGGTCTATATGAACGAGATGTGTTGGTTTCTATCATCTGGACTGCAATAACAAGTGACAGTACTGAGGAATAGTCTAATGATGAAATAGATATTTTGTAATAATAGAAGCTCGTTAAAACACTATCTGTATAATTCTACATACTGCCATATGTACATAGCCCTATGTCCTATGTAGTGATTTGAGTATTTTGTGTCTTTTTGGATAAATAGTCAGTCTGGCGTCTGTATTTGATATGTGAATAATTTTTGTCAAGGTTTCTAAAATTAATTTTCTATAGGTAATGAATTATTATTATTGTTATTATTATTGTTGTTGTTGTTGCTGTTGTTGTTGTCGTAACAGAATAATAATGAATATTAATGTTATTATGCTGTTGTTCCTGCTTATTCCTGAAACCAGACAAAGACAGAACCTTCCTAAGAGCTCTACATTTCAGCTGCAAAAAAACCCCTCAAATGACTGTAAAGTACACTATTCAAGGATTAGCAGATAGTCTGATTTTAAAATGCTACCTGCTGTTGTCTGAGACTTGACACCAATCAGAAACCATTCACACGTACTGCCTTCACTTGCACTGCGCACTATAGGCTGCACAGATTTTAAGGTTCTCATAACTGCTCAAGCCTACGAGTACATACTCGATCCTACAAAAACACATCTAATTTTTAAACGCGCTTTCATTACATTTCGTTTTTTCCCCCACTAATTACTTAGGAACGTTTTCTGTAACCTCATTCATAAGTTCTCATTGTGTCAGAACACAGTTAGTCAGTTACTTGAACATTGTTACTAAATGACTGGCACCATGTTATCACTGCTTAAACAAGTATTTCTATCTAAGCTGAAAGAACAAGAAAGCCTGGATAGAGTAATTAAAACAAAATGACACGTTATGTAAAAAATCTCTTCATATAGTGATTCCAGTCAATTATCTATCTGTAATGGACAAGAACAAACAGACTTTAACATTAAAACATGATTAAGTTCTTCTAGAGAGAATACCTCCTCATTAACATATCTATGTAGAGACTCACAGAGGTTTTATTCTGAAATATGACGACACTCAAAGTCGAGAACCTTTATTACACACCATGAAGAGGTCTGAAGTATACACAATTTAAATGAGGCAAAAGTGTATTGACCTTCAATAATCGTGCAGTGGATATAAATTGTTTGGAAATGCCCTTATACACTGTTACAACATTATATCAAACATTTAAAATAACTGGAGCTTTTGCCCTCATGCAAGATCCTTTGCCAAGGATCAAACCTCAAACACAACTGCATGGTGTTTTCTAGATGCCACTGGAACCTATAGTGGAACAGGGGCAAATTAAATGAAAAAATAAATGAAATGAAAAAACTAAATAGAAGGATGGTTATAGAGGGAATAATCCCCACTGTGGTGGGGATATGGTGGATGATCTGTGACATTGTGGAAGTGTTTTTCCTCCAAATGTCCTGAGAATCTTGTTAGTATGCATAGCATCAAGGACTGTGTGAAATACCGTGGCACTTTTATGGTTGGATCTTCTAGGACAATTAACCACACAGAAATGTTTCATCCACTATAGACTCAAGCTTTTGTTATGGCCAACCCAATCCCTTAACCTAAACTGAAATTGAAAACCTGTGGACTGAGCTGATGGGAAGAGTCTAAAAGTGAGGACCTCAGACCCTGAAGAATCTAGAGAGATTGTGAGAGAGGAATGCTCTAAGATTCCTTGCTCTGTCTTCTCCAATTTCATCAAGCATTATAGAAAAAGACTCACACAGAAAAAGATCCATAACGTTTTTTGACCAGCTTTACCATGGGTGAATACGTCTGGAGTTGACTGTATGTCATAGTTGCTTACACAGTATACAGTAATGGTGAAGTATTAAGATTTTTCTTTTTCATTGTTAGGGCTTCCCAGAAAGGTGTTCGAAGATGGCTGTCACACCCATTTCAGTGGGAAGGATAATGCTAAGCTGAGAAAGTACACAGTGATGCACAGGTAAGAGCAGCACATACTTGAGCAGGACAGCTCTGAATAATGTGCTGCGAAATAGAAATAATATTTATGTGAAATAGAAACAAATGTTTCTGTTTATTTTATTATGCATTGTAATTGCTAATTGTTTTTTGGTTGATACTGTAATTAAAATACGGTTTATAGATAAGTCCAAGCATCCTGACTGATATATAAATAGTGCCTTGTTGCAATAGCGTGTGTTTCACAATAACATGAATTTCACAGTAGTGTTCATGTAGTTCCAGCTTGTCTCATCATATACCTTTGTTTTTGAGCTATAAATTACAGTTCTCTTGCCCTGCCCCCCAGTTGGGATGTTTGTACACTTCAAGACCCCTTTTCAAATGCCTGTTTAAGAAGGCTAATTACATTTCTTTTGTGGTCATCCACATTTTCTCTATAGAGGTCCCTGGTCACACCATGCAGACCTAATTCGATGTGACCTCTTGGTACACACTCTAAAGAACAAGTGTTTCCTGCAGTACTTGCCAAATTAAGTCAATGATTATGACTGGGCTGTTTCTGTCATTTGTCCAGTGAGCTGCTAATTTACAGCTTGTCACACAGTGTCCTCTATTAATACTTGCAGTACGTACATCCATTATATTCAGAGCATTAATGTGGCTTGTAACTGATGACCTCAGTTTGACCAGCTCTTTCTTCCTTGCATTTATGCCAGTAAAATTGACCCACTTAGTTTTTTTTTTTCTTTTTGTGTTATAATAGATGCAGGTAACGCAAATGAATAAACATAAAATCTCCTTAGGAAATTAATTTGTTTCTACCTCTAAAGCGTACACTGTCATTCTCCTGTCCCTGTGCAGTTTCTGTTCACATCCCTGTATTGCCTGTATAGTAAGCAGCACTGTAAAAATAACTTATTTCTAATCAAAACATGAAAATTATAATAGTTATAGAGACCCACAGAGCAAAGGGCAAAAGTGAACATTCTGGCAGTGACAGTGTGTTTATGTAGTCACACACTGATCTGCAGTACATTTAACTTTTATTTCCTTTCACATGTTTAGCCTTATATTTGATTCATCTCCCTTGGAAGAGTGGAGGTTTTATGAACATTATATATCACTGTATGTTCTTGTTTATTTTATGTTAAACCATCTGCATATTTTTTGTTTTTGTGTTAGCTTTTATTGTTTCTATCATTCATTGATTGCTTATTCCTGTTTTATACCTTATCTTTTCATCTTCATGGAAAAAATAGAAACTATTTTTTCCGACAAAGTGTCTAATGAAATGATTTGAGCTTACATATATACAATATAATATACAAATATATATAGTTTAATTTAAAGACTTATAAAATTATCATGCCATTGTTTCAGATATATTTTTAACAGATGTACAATATGCACAACATTGTCACAAGTCTAATCTTTTTTATAGGTGTCCATCATACTGAGCATGATGTCTAAAACTACAGAATGCAGATTCTATAGCAACCACTAAGGATCTGTTTCCCAGATTGTTGCCTTTAGATGCCTTACTTCACAATGTCCATGAAATGCTTTTGTGATCCCATTCTGAATGGAACTGAATTTGATTTCACTCCATGCAACATCTCTTCATTCAACCACACTGGTAATGGGAGTGGACCTTGTCAGCCCCAAACACTGGAAGATATCCTGCTCAGACTCCTTGGACCAAGGAGGTCTCCATTCTTCCTCCCAGTGACATTAACCTACATGTTTATCTTTGTTACTGGTGTGGTGGGGAACCTTCTCACCTGCACTGTGATCACTAAGCACAAAAAGATGAGAACACCTACCAACCTGTACCTCTTCAGCTTGGCCATCTCTGATTTGCTGGTGCTGTTGTTTGGAATGCCTCTGGAGATATATGACCTGTGGCAGAACTACCCTTTCCCATTTGGTGAGAGCATTTGCTGTTTCAAGGTATTTTTGTTTGAGACAGTTTGCTTTGCATCTGTGCTCAATGTCATGGTTTTGAGCATTGAACGCTATGTGGCTGTGGTCCACCCACTCAAGACTCGATATGCCATCACCAACAAACATGCACAAAGGGTTATCGGAGGAGTTTGGGCTGTGTCTCTGGTCTGTGCCATCCCTAACACCTCCCTCCATGGCCTACATTATTATTATCTACCTGAGAAGGTCCTTGAATCAGCCACCTGCAACCTTCTCAAGCCCCAGTGGATCTATAATTTGGTGATCCAGGTGACCACCATTCTATTCTACTTCGTACCCATGACAGTGATTAGTGTGCTCTATCTAGTAATAGGGATAAGGCTGGGTAGGGAGCAGAGACAGAAGGGTAGGAAACTGGGGAAGAATTGCAGTGCAGACACCAACTGGAAGATCCAAGTTGAGAGTGGACGCAGGAGGCAGATCACCAAAATGCTAGGTGAGTCACAGTTGTATGTTTTTTCCAACATCCACACTTTTTGTTTTTTCTTTTATATGAGGAATTATCTATGGTATGTGTAGATGTCTGCTCAGATATTTAGTTACACAGTTTCTGGCCAACATATTCTATTTGCAGTTGCATACCTATTTTTATTCATTTGGTCTAATTCTATTTAGGTTTGGTCAACTTTAGCAGTGTCTGCTACTTCATCACAAAAATGCTAGTTGTGACAAGCAGCTAGATTTCTAAGGAACAAGCTTAACAAATGAGTGCATATACCCAAACAGGACTTTATATTTACAGCCTATTTATGATATTTAAAAGACTCCAAGCAGTTCCAGTCAGTCAATATAATAAGCTTGAGGTGATAGTTCATTCCTGATTTAGTGAGTGGCAAGTTTTTGCCCTCTTTGAGAGGTATACCAATCATTATAAGTAGAAGCATCAAGAAGGTGTTATCTTTCGCTCCCAGTGATGCCAGGCATGCAGTCATCCAATGAGTGTTAATCATTCATCCCATTAAAATAGCAAGTACATCAACACAAAACAGACACTAATAGATACACAGCTTCTCTGAATGTCTATTAACTCTGTGTCAGGGGATCAAATTGAGATTTCCATACACTTTGGTAAACATGTAATTTAAATATTTGAAGTAATGTGGATTTAAAAGTTTGGTACCTGTGGGCAGATTTCATTTGGTGGCAAATTATTAAGGACACTTCCTGTTGCAGAAAAATTGTAAATGATGTTTCTAAGTTGGATAGGCAACTTCTATGGTCAGCTTCAAAGCACATAAAGTGTCACATCAAAACAGGATTCAGTTTATTTTAAAAGAATACATGTTTTATCCATTTATTCATACACAAACTAAAAAAAATCCATCCTAAAATATATTTCAAATCAGTCAAACACATACAGAGAAAACTGCTAGGATCGTTTGACTGTTCTAGAATTCCACATAAACAATGAAAAAAACAAATTAGATTAAAATAACGAAAAAATGGAAGAAAAAAATGACTGATTACCGTTCAGTGGGAAAAACAGACCGCTCACCTTGCTTGTGCCTTTTTGTGCCTTTAAACATGCAACCACACACAGACAGCAACTGGAAACAGAAAAGGAGCATGTGTGATTTTAATCAAGATTTTACCATAGAGGTGCAGGAAGCTGAGTGACAGGAGAGAACCATGGGGTGATAACCAGCCTTTGGGGTGCACACTGCATGCTTTGACAAATGTTATAGGGGAAAGAAGCACAGTAGTAATTAAGTAAAGCCACCCTTCAATCTCCTGCGGCTAACTGTGGGCCAACAAATTTATACATATATTAACAATTTAACCAAAATACCTCAATATACCAAGAACCCACCCAAATAAGAAATACAGCTCATGAAACAAATAAGAAGCATTTGCTAACTAGTTGCTGGTTATGTGCATTCTAATAAATTAAATCTGCTAAATGGCTAAGCTTCAATAGTAAAACTGGTAACAAGCAAACTAAACATGCAAATAGGCACAACAGCAGTCACATTGGTGCCAGGGCTCTGAAATACAAACAAGGTTACAACACAGTGTCAGCTATGTGTAATCAAAAAATACATGCACAAATAAATCCAGTGAATTGTACAGCATAGCAATAAAATGATATTACAAATCTACCTCCTGATACCAGTACCTGATGCAAACCAATTTGGCAGAAAAGCATATACCACTAGCAGAGATACATTTGCTATTTTTACATACCCAAATCTATTTGCATGGTATGAAGGTAGAACATTTTCCCCAAAATGCAGTACACAGCAAGAGAGGCAATGTAAGCAGGAAGCTAAATGCAAAGAATACTGCTATCATTATATACACCATATTTCACCCATGAATGAGCAGGGGCAACTGTAGTCACCAAGGTCTGGCACACAGGCAGCGTGTAAGCCCTGCTAGCTACATTCACGTTACAAATATATTTCAAAATTAACTAAAATAATAAAAAAACACCTTCTTAGTAATTCCCTCTGCAACAAAGTGCTATCTAATGTTTAAATGTATATGGGTCCTTCGATAAAATTATCAAGAGAGATGGAACCAGAAGGTGTAAAGGCATTTAAAAAAAAGGATGAGTTTACTAGTTTGATAAAAGTGAGAAAAAATACTAAAATGTATGTCCTAAAAGTTAAATAGAAAATTTATACTCACAAAAGACTCAGAAATAGGCAGCTGATTAAAAAAAAATAAATGAATAGTCACACTGTTAGTTCCATTTATTTGGATTGTGACACAAATTTGGTCATTTTGCCTCTATACACCACCACAGTGGATTTGAAACAGGCAATCAAGATATGATTGAAGTGTAGAATTTCATCTTTAATTCAAGGGGCTTAACAAAACTATGGCATTAACTATTGCAGTAGGAGTTATAGCTTCTTCTTTTTTCTTCACACAGTCCCTCTATTTTCACACACTCCATAGTAATTGGACAGGAGATTGATAAGTGGACATATTAAAGTTAAAATAGATAAAATGTCTGGAGTTGATTTCAAGTGTTGAATTTGCATTTACTAGCTGTTCAGTGGAACTCTCACTATGTGCTACAAGAATTGTTCATTCAAGAAAAGGAGGCCACCATTAGAAGGAAAAACCAAACAAGCCTATCAGAGAGAATCTCTAGGATCTCTAGAACCAATCAATAATTTGTTACATTTTTTAAAAGAATGATGGAACTGGAAAGCTCAGCAACACCACAATGTCTGGAAAACCACTGAAAACATCGTAAGTGGATGATTGAAGAACTCCTTCATTAGTGAAGAAAAAATCCCTTCACATCATCTAACCAAGTCAAGAAGACTAAAGGTAGGTACAATCATGAGATGTCATAGGGTTACATAGAGTTTAAGAGAATACATAGGGTTTACCTCAAGATGCAAACCTATTTTAACATTCAAGGACAGAAAGGACAGATTAGACTTTGCAAGAAAACATCTAAAAAGCCTGCCCAGTTCTGTAACAAGATTTTTGGACAGATGATTGGAACAAAATGATTGGAAGAGAAGAGTACGGAGAAAGAAAGGAAGGACTCAGGTACCAAAGCACCTCATCTGTCAAACATGGCGGAGGCATTGTTATGGCATGGGCATGCATGGCTGCCAATGAAACTGGACCACTGGTGTTTATTGATGATGATGATGATGATGATGATAGAATAGCAGGATGAATTCTGAAGTGTACAGAGCTCATTCAGTAAAATGCTGCAAAACTGACAGAACAAGACTTCACTGTACAGATGGATAATATCCCTGAAAGCCTGAAAGCAAAGTAAGAGCTTCTTAAGGTGAAGAAAATAAAAGTTATTAAATTGCAGTCCTCTGACTCCAAGGCAGCTGCAGCAAAGGCCCTGCAAAGCAACTCAAGAGAGGAAACTCAGTATTTGGTCCAGAATTTAGGTATTTAAAATAATCTTTATATTATTTTTCTAATAGCTTGTGAAATGGAGGGACTATGTAAAATGGCTGCAACTCTTAAACAGTTAATTTATTATTTTTGTTAAAGTCATTGAATCAAAGCTGAAAGTATACATTTCCTTCATATCTTCACATTTCCTTTATATCCACTGTGGTGGTGCAAAGAGGGAAAATTAGAAAATTGTGTCATTGTCAATTTATGGACATGACTGTAAAAATCACTAAATGGCTAGGATCAAAATACCACTGCTGCCTCTTACATTTACAGCATTTGGCAGACACCCTTATACAGAGCCACTTACATTTATCTCATTCATAGAACTGACCAGTTGAGGGGTGAGGGGCCTTACTCAGGGGCCCAGCAGTGGCAGCTTGATGGTCCTGGGACTTGAACTCATAGCCTGCCAATCAGTCGGCCAACACTTTAACCACTGAGCTACCACTTTCCCCACCACCTCTTATTCAGCGCCAAATGAGTGTGAACCATGCAGGTTTTTCAATGTTTATACGACCACCCACAAATGAACATTCTGACCACAAATGAACATTCTGACATGTTTCCTGTGAAGTTGGGGATTGGTGGAAGTTTGACCTAACAAAGAAATTGTTCTGAATAAGCCAGTTCAGCTCCATGTTTCACATGTTGGATGTGATAGGTTAGGGAGATGAAATGATTGGAATATCTTCAATGTACACAATAAGAAATATTAAAAACATGTTTCTGAGTACATCATTAATGAAGGGCTAGAAGAGAGGGGGCCATTGATCAGTCCATGGAGCCTTGTCAGATATTCATATTGACCTGAGGTCATACTAAAAAGTGTCTTCTATTCATCACTCGCTCAGATTCAAACTAGGAAAGCACTTCAAAGATCAAGCATGGTGATAATGGGAGCTGTTTTCACATGCTACAGAGCTGAGGGCGCCTATAGTTCAGAACACAGTAATACAGACTTCTTCCCTTTTATTTTTCTTTTCTTTTGAACAGAGAAGTAAGCTGAAAGGTTTAGGATCAGATGTGGCTTTGCTTTCATGGCCTTGTTGTCTGCAGAAGTTAGAGGTTAGATGCCTGTTTGGGGTTGATTTTGTGTAAGAAAGCAACCATCAACCATGGCACAGTTATATAGTCTTTACATTAACACATTTTAGAAGTTAATCTTTTTGAGTCCTCTAAAGACAGGAGGACTATGGTGATTGCAGTATGGCACAAGCAGCTCTCATGACATTAAAGCGAAAAGACTATGATTTTCTGCTCAGTCCATGTGATTGAGTTGGATCCAGTGTAACCTGAGCACAGCAGCATTGTGGTAATCGCCACACCCCTATCACTGATTTTCCAACCAACAGAGAGAGGATTAGGGTCTAGGTTAATTGACAAACTGGGTAAGCTGAAATTGATTATTCTGGAGCTCAGACTTGGAGGTGAAATTACCTCAACAGTGCCATATAACTAGTCATCGTCCCTGTTCCTCAGAGGTACACAAAAATAAAATGTCTAGAATAACTCCTGGGAGATTCTTCTAGGCTGATAATGAACTGTCATGTTAATTCTGGCCTCAGCAGAAAGAGAACTGATGGTAGCTGCAGAATTCGTCTCTGCCCAAAACATCACAAATGGTGATGTACCACAGTCAGTGACTTTATAGACAGTCAGTTGAGACAATAAATGTATATGTCCAGAGTTGTATAGTATCTCTGATCTGGGGATAGTTTAGCACAGCACAGCTAGACCTCTTCACCAATCGGCTTACATTTTAATTTTGCCTTTATTCAAGGCAGTTATTAAAAGCAATAAAATTCTTCCCAGAATAACTTTTTGGTGTGGGTTAGGAAACAAAAAACTAGGATTTTAGTTGAATGAACTATATTTCAGTTAAAATGGGATATCATGGTTATATGGAAATGGGACATTTTTTATATTTAACTAATGCTTGAAGTTATCAGATCCCATAGTGAGTGTTAGGATTCAGAATCAAATGTTTAAGCACTATTAACTGATGCTGCATTGCATATATATGTGTGTGTGTGTGTGTGTGTGTATGAGGATGTATATTGGTTGATGTGCCTCTCACACAGACTGACACAATGACTCATTTATTATGCATTTTGTAATATCTGCCACATAACCATACGTTGTTGTTCTAATAAATAAAAAAAACCCTAGATAAACCCTAGTTAATTGCCTAATCATACATGCATTTGAAAACAGTTATGATATTCTGTAACACAGCACAGTGTAGGGAATGATAATGATGTTTTTACAAATATTGAAAAAAGGAGGATAGAACAGCTTCAAACCCTTTCCTTTCTTTTCACCTTAATCTGTGTGAATCATAAGCTGCATTTTGTAAAAAACACATATTAAATTGACACTGTTTCTATTTTCTATTCCACTGAAATCTGTGCAAATCTGTGTGGATCTGTTAAGAGTTATTTTTAGTCATGGGTTGAATAAACATCAATTCTTATGTATTTAACATTTAAACAAGCATAAATGAATACAGTAACTTACATTGAGGGAAAAAATTATTTGATCCCCTGCTGATTTTGTACGTTTGCCCACTGACAAAGAAATGATCAGTCTGTAATTTTAATGGTAGGTGTATTTGAACAGTGAAAGGCAGAATAACAACAAAAGAATCCAGAAAAATTGCATTTCAGAAAAGTTCTACATTGATTTGCATTTTAATGAGTGAAATAAGTATTTGATCCCCTATCAGTCAGAAAGATTTCTGGCTCCCAGGTGTCTTTTATACAGGTAAGGAGCTGAGATTACAGTAGGAGCACTCTCGGGGAGTGCTCTTAATCTCAGCTTGTTAACTGTATGAAAGACACCTGTCCAAAGAAGGAAGCAATCAATCAGATTCCAAACTCTCCATCATGGCCAAGACCAAAGAGCTGTCCATGGATGTCAGGGACAAGATTGTAGACCTACACAAGGCTGGAATGAGCTACAAGACCATCGCCAAGCAGCTTGGTGAGAAGGTGACAACAGTTGGTGTGATTATTCCCAAATGGAAGAAACACAAAAGGACTGTCAATCTTCCTTGGTCTGGGGCTCCATGCAAGATCTCACCTCATGGGGTTTCAATGATCATGAGAACGGCGAGGAATCAGCCCAGAATTACACTGGAGGATTTTGTCAATGATCTCAAGGCAGCTGGGACCATAGTCACCAAGAAAACAATTGGTAACACACTACGCCGTGAAAGACTGAAATCCAGTAGTGCCCGCAAGGTCCCCCTGCTAAAGAAAGCACATGTACAGGCTCGTCTGAAGTTTGCCAGTGAACATCTGAATGATTCAGAGGAGAACTGGGTGAAAGTGTTGTGGTCAAATAAGACCAAAATCCAGCTCTTTGGCATCAACTCAACTCGCCGTGTTTGGAGGAGGAGGAATGCTGCCTATGACCCCAAGTACACCATCCCCAGGTGACAGGACAACTGCACCGCATCAAAGGGACGATGGAACCTTCTTCCCTCAGCCAGGGCATTGAAAATGGGTCGTGGATGGATATTCCAGTCTGACAATGACCCAAAACACACGGCCAAGGCAACAAAGGAGTGGTTCAAAAAGAGGCACATTAAGGTCCTGTAGTGGCCTAGCCAGTCTCCAGACCTTAATCCCATAGAAAATCTGTGGAGGGAGCTGAAGGGTCAGCCATAAAACCTTAATGACTTTGGAGAGGATCTGCAAAGAGGAGTGGGCCCAAATTCCTTGAGATGTGAGATGTGTGCAAACCTGGTGGCCAACTACAAGAAATGTCTGACGTCTGTGATTGCCAACAAGGGTTTTCCACCAAGTACTAAGTCATGTTTTGCAAAGGGGTCAAATACTTATTTCACTCAATAAAATGCAAATCAATGTATAACTTTTTTGAAATGTGTTTTTCTGGATTTTTTTTGTTGTTATTCTGCCTCTCACTGTTCAGATAAACCTACCATTAAAATTACAGACTGATCATTTCTTTGTCAGTGGGCAAACGTACAAAATCAGCAGGGGATCAAATAATTTTTTCCCCTCACTGTTTATGTACAATTTCTACAGTAAATAAAAGTATATATAAACTATATGTGTATGAAAAAGTATGTGGATACCTGGCTATAAGACAATATGTATGATATTGCAAATAAAAATACAAGACACAATAGATGACAAAAGTCCTTTTATTGCTCATGCTTAGTAGACCATGTAATGACCAGAAATGAAATAATATCTCTTTTGCTATATGACAATTCTGACTCTTCACTCAAGAAAAAGAAAAAATGTGGTGCAAAAAGCAAAGTTTTATAAAGTGACAGCCCAGCATATTCTTTTATTCCTTTTTAAATGTGGTCTACATGATGTAGAGGTTACATACAACTCTTATTCAACTATACTAGAACCTGATTGATTATTTTTTAGTTGCATAGTTTTGATTCAAGGCAAGATGGTGATCAGAGGATTTTCTGTAATGGAGTTTAAAATCACTGATCTATATGTTTCCTACTAACTGTTCTGCTTCCAGCCCTTATCTAAAACTGTTGTGTGTACTTTAATACTTTTCTCTGGTGTTTGCTGCAGCTGTTGTGGTGCTGGCCTTTGCTGTCTGCTGGGCTCCATTCCATATTGACAGACTCTTGTGGAGTTTCATCACTAATTGGACCGAACACTTGCACAACATCTTTGAGTACGTGCATATCCTTTCCGGAGTGTTGTTTTACCTCAGCTCTGCCATCAATCCTATCATCTACAACCTTCTCTCCAGCCGCTTTCGGGAACGATTTTTTGAGCTAATGTGTAGGCACCCAGAAGTCAACACTTCACGGAGCAGCTCTCCACCCTACAGCAAGAGGATTTCTTTCCTTAAAAGCCATGAGGCTCTCAGAACCAACTCTCAGGGCCGTAGCAACTCTTCAAAACGGCCCCAACCCTCTGTTATCCTTGGCACTGGATGGGATCAAGAGCTTGACACTTCCTTCATGTAACAGAATGTAGGGGATGTTCTACTGCCCTCATTTTTTTATCCATTTGTCATTATTAATGTTATATGTTTGTCATAGGTATGCTGCAGCAACAACAACAGCAGTTTTCCTTGAACTTTATTTTATATTTTAACAAAACCATTTGTGGTAAGAACATCAGTGCCCTATACAGTCAATAACGAGGCACAATATGACAGAATTATCATTTGGCCAAATTTCTAAGATACATTAAATCTATTTAGGTGTGCTAACAAACTAGCAGGAAAACACCTCGAAATGTCTTAAACACATTTAAAAACAAATGAAAAATGGTGTTCAATGACAGTATTGTTAAATAGATACACAAATAATTCAAAACTGAACAATACATTTTACGATATTAAAGATTCAGTACAAATTTTACCATGACATTTATATTTTGTCATATTGCCCAGACCTGTAAGCTGGGGAAAAGAACACATTATCTAATGTTAAAAAGCATTCTGGTTTGTCTCTTAAAGTACTTGGATTTCTCAATGACTATTATTTTGGGGTTTTTTTTAGTAGTGGATTTCTGCTACACTGTGATTTAATGTATACAAGTAATCAGTGTCATGCTATGTTCAATATTTTGCACTGGTTATATAAAAAAATATAAGTGAGCTTTCTGAAAGCACTGTAATAGAGGTTGAACTGGTTTTATTGATGGACCATGCTCTCCTAATGGACATCAGTTACCTTGGTAGCAAAATGGTGGACTAATTTTGTTTTCAAGGATATGAAAGGGACAGCAGCAAGAGAGGTGATGCCTGGCTTTTTGTCGGCAGCAAACAGATGAACATCGATTGAGGAAAGATGATCTTTCAGACAAAGACATGAAATAAAAGGTGCATACAGAAGCTAATGGGGTAATCAAACCCCACAGAATTGGCTGTGCAGGACTTATAGATTTATTGTCCATGGGAACTTCTGTGTGTATCAATGCTGACTATAATGGTGTGAATTTTGCCATTCCGATGCTGGTATGTATCTCATTAAAATCAATAGAATGTGAAATGTGTCACTGCCAATTACTTATAGGCCATCATGGTTTTCTTTTTTTGCTATTAATGTCTCATTAATAGTTGAAGTAATTGATATCATAGTGATCATAATGCACTACACCTGTGGTCAGTGGTAATACTGTTAATATTTTTAAGTAACTTCTAAAATATCATTCATATATATATATATATATATATATAAATCATTAATAAAAGCATGAAGTGTCATTGTATGTAGAGAACAGAATATGACATTCTTTGAAGATGTATTTCTGTGATGATAATATGCTCTTGTACTAACATTGCTAATATATGTTTTAAAATTGAGATCACTGTCGAACGTGATTCCTTAATTCTTGACCTGATTAGTGGCTTTTAGTGATAATGAGTCAAGCTACGAAGCAATAGATGTTCTCTGTGCGTCATTACCAATAACGTATGTCTGTCTTAAATTAATTTCGCTGTAGAAAGTTTCACATCAACAGATTTATGCCCTCTATGCAGTCCACCAGAGTGGAAATTGAATTGTGGGCATCTGTGTACTAGATAAAGGAAATGTTGTACTAATTTGTGAAAACACCAGCTGAAGAATTCATAAATATGGTAAATAAAAGACAATCTAAAATTGAGCCTTGAGGGATACCACAAGATATATCAAAACACCTAGAGGTGTAAAAGTACACAGTGCTGAAACTGAATTACTGACCCAGTTCTGTAGTTTAGTAAAAAAAACAACAACAACAAGAGTTCACGTGTCGAAAGGGCAGCTACAAGAATTCATAAGTGCTGTAACCTGGGTAAGTGTTCTGGGGCTGGTAACTGAGAAGCTGGACAGATGATATTACAAAGCACCAGTTATGGTGCTGGAGACCTTACAAGCAGCAATGTTTTTCTTATAAAGTAATCTTGTCATTAAAAAATTCTGTCTAAAGACTAAAGTTCTCAACTAGAGTGTCTATGGAAGGGGATGTCAGAGGAGGGAGAGATGACATGAGCTCCATGAAGGTCATGGTGAAATCAACATGGAGATAGCTCTTAGTGACAGATCTCTTGTCACTCAAAGTTGTGGTATATACTGACATTTCAAAAAAGACACAGTCAGATGCTGCAAAATCTATTATCTAAGGGAAGCTGATGGTTAACCCATAAGAGATCACCAGACCCAGTGTGTGTTTATGTTTGCACGTGGGGTTTAGTAAATGCTGCATAAGGCCAAATTGAGTACATGTGTAAAATTGACAGCTGATAGATCAGACATAATATCCATATGGGTATCAAAATTACCAGTGTTTTAAACACTTAAAATTATAGAGAGCAAATTTCCAGAAAGAAATATGTTGATAGTGTTGCATAACAGGTTGCCATGCAGATCATTAATTTCTTCAGGTACGTTTCTTAGTGTAATAACAAATGGACAGAAGGATGAATGTGACAGTAGGGTCAGCTGCTTGATGTTGGAAGTGCCAACCTGTGACTGTTATTTAAAACTGTCAAAGGGTGGGTGAGAAATGCTGTAGGTTAAACTGGAAATGAGCAATCAGGTCAAGATGTTTGGATGAAACCTGTCCAATTGAAATTGATGACTTGGCTCCCAGAATAAAGTTCATAAAGTTCACACCTCATGCAGTGCATGTGGAGGCTAAACAAGTGAAGGATGAAGATGAAGCCCATGTGCACAATGATTTTATTATTTTGGTGGTTTTCCCTTCAGATATGGGAAATAATTTCCATAATATTCTTTGTGAAAACACAAAAAATTCCATTTGTTCCTGATGTCCCTGATTATTCTACAACAAAGATGGTGATGGTGTAAAATTTATTTATTTATTTTTTTTTTTAAATCTCTACTGTTACCCTGAGATAAGTTGTGTTAAGAATAAAAAAAAATCTTTTCAATTTCATTTTTGTTTGTTTTCTTTAGATAAATAATTTTTCCTCATCATGGATGAACACATTCATTTTCGTGCAGTTTCTAAAAGAAATCAGTAAGCAAGCAGTGATGCCTTTAATGTTACTTTACTCATTTTTATGAATAATAAGAGATAACTTCCAAAATTTGACTTTAGATATACAATAAAAAATTGAAGGTATATGGACCACAATCATTTTCTTGCTTATTTGAATTAATTTAGCAAAAACAAACATCAGATTTTCCACCTACAAAATGTATTCTACAGGAAAAAGACTCTTCATTATCCCAAATCATGAGGAACAGTGCTGTTCCTCATATATTTATGACCGAAATTATAATGGAGGCTATCCTTTTATGCAAGAACACAATGTGCAAAAATATGTGGTTGGAAAAATGATAATGACAGTTGTCATGCTCGTGCCTGAATATCACGGCACACACAAACGCATTGTGTTTCTGATCTGATTTTTTTCCTCCTAGTTCCTTGTGCGCATTTTAGCTCTTTCACCACTACATCATGTATAGTTTCATTTACGATTTCATTACCATCTCACACCACCAGATCATCTATGCTGACAGTCAGCTGTAAAATTGAAATTCCAGTAATAACTGGACAAAAAGACAGATTGTATAATGGAAGTGCATGTTCAGCTTTAAAAATAAAATCTGCCTCAGGAACAACTTTACAGGGAAAAAGTAAACAAAAGTCAGATGTCAAATGTTTATATGATCACTCTATATGTATTTTGCCTTTTAAAACAGGTTTGAAAAGAAATGTTTTACCATTTTAATATGATTCAATCAAATATTTAGTGCAATTGACTGGACTGTATGGTTTCGCAGAAACAACACGGTGCGACATTCTAAGGTTAGTATGTTCACCGTATACATACATGAAGACACATATAATTAATCATACTAATTAATATCATACTCTAAACCCTGATAAAATGATTTCAATTAACAGTTCATATTTTTGTACCCCTAAACAATAAAATAATTTTAAACAATATTCTATTTATGAAACACTAAAACATCCTATTACCATTTTTTTGGTTCAGGGTAAATATCAGATCAACAACAATTTTGTAAGATTTCAGTCATGCAGTTTTGAAGTTGGTCAAAAGTGCGCAGTTTATTATGTTTACTGCAGTAACTAGTTTATTGAGTGCTGGATAATTAACTGATAAATGAGTCTGCTAAGGCTAAAACATTCAGCTCATACTGCTCTTCATGACCTAATGTAGAGGATAATGTTGTATCATAAAATATTAACCTGTACTGAAAAATGGGTATAAAATTATAAAGCTGTACATAATAGTTAAAAAAACAAAGAACATGAATGGGTACAATGTGTATGAGGCTTTGTCAAACATATAGAGCATTTACTTTGGTTTAAGAAACAGAAACAGTAATATTGCACAATCAATAGATTTTTCATTTTCATTTTTCATTTTACATTTCACTTTGAAAAAACGGGTCTGTGAGCGATTCTGACCACATTATAAGTGTTCAGACCTGGTGCATCAAAACCAGGGGATAACCCAAATTTGTCAAACATATAGAAATTGAAGAGCTGCCCATCCTGGGCTTCCAATGACACTGAGGCAGAACCCACATGTAAAATGCAGGGATATTGTTTCTCAAACACAACCCTAAAAACTCGATCTACCAGGTAAGACAACTTTATAGTTCGATATCTCTCAGGAATCAAGCTCTCAATCTGAGGTCCAAATTGCTGCATGATGAGGACTCCTTCTGGTCCATCTTTGATCTCATAAAAAGTGATGTTACTGTATGTGTAGAACCCTACATAAGGAGCAGCATTAGGGGGTGGCACAAGGACCTGCTTGGCATCTCTGAAAGCTCTCTCCATAGCAGGAATGATATATGAATAGGCCTTTGATATCACATCCTGGTTCTGAGGCCTTGTGCCTGCCATCAGAACAACCATGCTGATCTTGAGTCGGGGTACTAGGGAAAACGTTGTGGAGTACCCATCCAAGTCACCATCTTTGCGAAGCAACTCATAACCAAACTGTTCATTCACCTCCCATGGAGTTCCAGTGCGGTTGGCGAAGTAATCTTTATCACATTGGAACAAGGGAGTGAGCATTATCTTTATAGTGTCTGGCTCCAGAATCTTGCGATGATAAGAACCAAGAAGCATCATGGCCAGTTTAGCTAGATCAGCAGCTGTAGAGAACATCTGCCCAGACGGGCGATACCAGCCTAGGTCATAATGTGGTGCAGGTTGCCCATTGGCATAGACGCCAACGGCCATGTGACTCTGAACGCTGGGGGTGATATCAAAGCCTGTGTCCTCCATTCCCAATCGATCAAGGATGTTATCAGTAATCCAGCGCTGGTAATTGAAACCCAACACCCTCTCTGCCAGGACATGGGCCAACAAGGAAAAAGCCAGGTTGCTGTAGTGACATCTTAGGAAACAAAATAAATTTGTGAGAAGATGATTAATGAAACATTGTATTAACGATGTTGTATACACAGGTTTACATTATGTCACTTACACTATTTGGCAAAAAGTACTAAGACAAAATCCATATACTTTTCAAACAACCCATTCCTAAATTAGTACCCCTATGCTGTTTTAATATTCATCACTCTTTGGGGAAGACTAGATTCCACTAGATTTTGGACCATGGCTGTTGGGATTTGGCCATTCAGCCACAAGAGGATTACTGAGGTCATGTAATGATGCTGGGCTAGAGGGCACAGGGTGCAGTCAGCATTCTAGTTCATCCCAAAGGTATTCAGTCGTGTTGAAATCATGGCACAGTCCAACATTGTCCTGCTGGAATATATTTGGGCTGATCCCAAGTAAATGAAACTTAAATTACTGCCATAATTAATCATAAGGTGTATCAGTGTGCTGTATTATCGTGAATTAAAAAAAAAAACACACTTGGTTCCTGGATCTGCAACCAGCACATCATCCTTTAGAAGACTGATTGCAGCTTGAGTCTTGCCCTTCCACAGCAAGTTAGTGGACCGTAGTCTTCTTGGTAAACCTGCATATTACATAAAATGGTTAGAAACTCACCCAGAGATTCCCAGAAAAAGTCTACTGGTATTAGGAGAAGGAGTTGTCTGCATAAGCCAAATAATTTCTAACCCCTTATATCTCACCATTTGGAAAATCCTGTTTTTATTTTGTTGGAATATTGATTGGGGTTTTGTATATTTGTATATGTGGCAATAATAAAGGTTTCTTCTACTTCTTCTTCTTCTTCTTCTTCTTCTTCTTCTTCTTCTTCTTCTTCTTCTTCTAATAGCCATACAAATTTACATATAAACAGCATTAATCTAAAATAATCTGAGTAGTTTAAATAAATAGTACAATTACAATTTACATTACATATATGAAGTTACACAAATATAAATTTTTCTCCTCAAATCAGATTTATTTGCTTTTAATAAATATGAGGATTATTTTCAGGGGGTGGGTGTCAGGGGAGCATGGAGGTGTTTTATGAAAGGAGGCTCAGTCTGGTAGCTGATTCATGCTGCCTGTCAGTCACAGTCATGTTTCAAGTAATTACACTGAGTAAAAGGTTCTAATATTAATTGTGCTCATGTATTTAGCACATCCCTAATGCTGTCTGTAGGGGCACTTTGTTTTAGACTTTTACCTTATCAGAAGCGTGCGGATCTCCTACCTAAATGCATTGCGAAGCAGGAGTGCTTCCTGTAGGCAAAGTGGAACCAGAGTGTGGTGTTAATAGATAAATAGATAGTTTAGGACATGAATCTGCATATCCAAGGATTCTTTGGCAACAGGCTCAAACAGTGACCCAGACACACAAGTCAGGTTCTGCAGAGTTCATTGGCACATATCCAGCATAGCTGACTGAATCAATCACACCTGAAGTCATGTATAAATTTGGCAGAGTGTTACCCCATGTCCTGGTCCAGAAGCTCCATGGCCATGAGTCTCAGTCGATTCCCTTACACACAGCTCACAGTGGAATGATTGCTCCAGTGCTAGCATCTGTTTGCTGCAGTGCTTGCAATATCATATGTTTTATGCACAGAATCTGCAGCTGAACAGTGTATATTAGGGCATAATGGTACGACTAGTGAGAGCACAAGTATCTGGTACAATCACTTGTCTAAGCGCAACATATTCATGATTCATCATAGTTTGCGCCACAGGGCCTAAGTGCTTGTGGGGTAGGGCTTCCTGGAATCCCTATGAAAGCTGCCAATAAGGTCTATACTAAAGAACTATATAATAGAAAAGACTACCATCGTACATGCTGTTTAGGTTAAATTGCACCTTCCAACAAAATTTGAGCCACAGCCATCACTTTTAGTTAGATGCTAACTGCATTTCATTAGCATTTGTAGTTGCGCTCTTTTCAGTGCCCATAAAGTTAAATCTAATCAAAAGTAATCATCAGGTTAGCTGTCACAGCTTGCTTTTGAGCCTGCCATAAGAGTACCTGTGGGTGCAGCACATCAATGATTGTGGAGAATATCAAATTAGAATAGAATAACTGTAGTGACTATATCACCCTGAGGAAACCAGGGAATATAAAAATATAAATGTTAATAGCCATATTGCTCCCCAATCACAAGCCATTCTACAAAATAAAAGAATACAAGCATTTATTAAAACTTGCTGTTCCCTTGCTATTATATAGAACAATAATATCAGCTACTCAGATAGTCCAATCATTTTGTAAGATGCACATCAGCACTGGATTCCACTCCCTAATGATCACACCAAGTACTGACCACAGCAACATGCGAAAATCACACAATACTATTGTCTCTGGCACCTCGGGCAGGTGCAAGTCAACCGGGCACAATCACAGCGAACACACTGTCACTTACAAGCAAGTCATAATAGCACAGAGAAGAAATTGTGCCTGAAATAGCAACACAACCATGGCTAAGTTAAATACAATGTAGCTCAATGAGGCAGCACTGAAGGAAACCTCATCAAAGCAGTTGCACAGTAGAAAACCACACCACAAAGCAGCAGAAGAGTAGCTGGTAGTCTCTGACCTTGCTAACCATGGCTCATTGGTGGACCCCTTGATTTCTGAAGACCTTTACTTGAACATCAAACTAGAACTGACTCTCTCCTACTAAGAAGGAAATGCACCATACTGCATCATTTTGCATCACACTGCATGCTGCCAGTAAACAGCATGCATGTAATCTGCACACCTGTGCCTATAAGCCTCATTATCTGTCATCCACTATGTTAAATAATCACTGCTCAAAAAGGCAAAGTACTACTACATATGCAAGCTGTACAGGGTAGAATAAAAACAATATCTAGCTGTTGCTGAGACTGGTGGAGCTGAATGAGGCAGCTCAGCTGGTAGGTCATTATCAGCCTCAAAAAACTTCACAGACACTGTTGTAGACATGGAGGGATGAAAAGATTGTCTGGCTATTGTCTGTCTAGCAGTAAAAGGGGGGGCTATGCTGATAAATTCAAGCCACGGAGTTACATGTTACATGGTCACAACTCACAAATCATTTATGTCAGCTAAGCCATGTCTGCTATCATGCTGTGTATTTCTCTAGAGAACAATTTTTGGGAGTTGAGTGCCTTCTGGACATCTAGCTGTGCATGCTGGTCTTCACCGGGTCTGAGTATTTATGACCAAGTGACGTGAGGCTGATTCAACTATGATTCAGGATTCAAATGTTCTAGCCAAAAAGACCATGTCGACCTTGTCATTGTCATCACAGTACAGTCAGCACAGGCAATAGCAACATCAGAGCTGGCTCCCTGAAATGGAAAATGTCAAACCATTATTGTTTTCCTGTTAGATTGAAACATTGATCTAATGGGTGGTACGAATCCCAGTAGAGCTTTAAAAATAATTCTTGTAATGTCTTGAGAAAAGCACAATGACCAAAAAAAAGAGGAGGTTATCACCAGCTCTTATAGGAAGGTAACCTATAGTTCTGACAATAGCCAGAAGCTGCTAAGTAGGTAACTTCGTACTGTGGTCTAGCAGTCTAACATACTCACATACAAAGTAAAAGGGAATAAATGTAGAATGGTTGTGGCAAGATATTACACAAGTGGTATGCATTGCTCTGGCAGTTAAGAAGAGTGAAATATCTTTATTCAGTGATAATAGGATGGACATGGGATTGGAATATATCGAAAAATTCATAGGAAAAGTGGAGATTGATGAAAAAGAAAACCAGACATTAAGATGGAACAGGAAGTAACTTACCAGAGAGATGACTGGCCATTCTACGCAGAGTAACTGAGGAAGATCGAATCTGAACCTCACTGCTATCGAGGAAGATCAGACCATCGGTCACATATTTCAGCTCAGAATTTTTGCTCCTTCCCAGTGGATTTTTGATGGTGAAATTCTCCACATACTTCTCCAGTGGGTCATCTAATGAGCTTACTTTGCCATCTTCCCATAGTCGGTAGAGCATCAGAGTGGGGAAGATCTTAGATATGCTTGCAATCCTACAGACAGCACATACACATACTGCATGAGGGTTTTCTTGAGAGTGTGTCTATTTTTGACTCTCAGAAGGTACCAGATAGGTCTCTAAAGGGTTCGAACTCTCATTTGTCTTTCTTGGAAAAATCCTACCACAGAAAAAGCCTAGTAAACTGTTGTATGGTTAGATTGTTAACCATCCCTGTAGCTTTTGATCACATTTACAAAACCAATTTTTGCACTGCTGCATAAATAAAATGTAAGTAAATTAAGTGAATCATAAAAATAAATTTAAAAAAAGTCATTTCCAGCCATAGTGTGGATAAATTAATGTGTTTGCTTGTGATTTTTTTTATTTATAATTTTTTTTAACATAAATTTATTTTGTTATAAACATGTTTCCCAGCTGGATACATAACGAGTGGAAGAACAGATTCTTTATGCTGGTTCTGTTATGCACTTAGCATAGTTTTAAGAAACACAATATGACAGACTGAAACAGAGTGGGTTATTAAGGTACAGCAAAAAAAAACAACTGTTTAATTAAAGGATTCAGATGCAAAACCTGCTGTAGACCATTTGTACAGTCTTCCCATACATCAAACTCCATTTCCCATCCTGCATTGCAGCCTACAAACATGGCCACACAGGACTCTGCTTCCCACAACACACAGACTTCCTTGTTCACATTCACCAGACTTGATTACAATCATCAGTTCCTAGTCTTACACACACACCCACACACACACACACACACACAGACACTCTTTATATTGTACATTTGATCTCTAGCACACCACAAAGTATATGCTTAATTTCCTTTGTGTCTTGATATTACCAGGCTTCTTGTTCATACTGTTTACCTGTTTTTGACCTTGCTTTGATTACTGGAGATTTTGTGATCTACCTTTGCCCCTGATAACTTGTTTGCTGATAACCCAACTGACTGTTTTGTATTTTGAGAGTGCCATACTTTTTGGATTTACTGCCTGAACTGTTATTAAAAGGCACTAACCTGACCTTTCATTCATCTCAGCGTCTTCGTTGTGACGCCACTGAATGGCAATGATTGGCACCATTGCTTTTAATCAATGAGCCTTTTATATTAGATGCCCAGCAAGTGATTTCTCTTGGGGGAAAAAATCCCTAAATTGTGTTTTATCAGCTTCAGTTTATGCTTTGTGATTAACTGCAGTGTTGAATTTTCCAGCATTTGTGTTGTTGGATATTATTTTGCTTATTTGGGATTTTGTATAGTTTTTCACTCAAATGAAACTCATTAAAAATCAACAGAATACAAATTACTGGTGCTATAAAGAATGTAAAAAAAATCAAGTGTTGCTGAAAAGAGAGTTAAAGACAAAACAATTAGCAAAGCTGACATGTTAACTTCCTGGAAGCAGCAGGGTTTTATTTAGATCTTTTTTGACTTTAACACCAATGTATTAAAGCCTGATGACTAAACTTTTGTCTTTATAACTGCTAAGGCTGAATACAGCATTTATGTTTTTACAAATCCCCCGTCAATGTGCGGTGTGATTCCCAACACAATTAGATCTGTTTTTGAGTTCTGATATAATATTTTGTTTATAGTAGTTTTTCATTATGCAGATAATGTTTTCCATAAAGCATTTTATTTTCGTGAATGCCAGTATCGTAGTACCTTAGTAATACAAGGACGTTGTTATAACTATGGCAAACAATGTCTTTTTTTTTAAAGTTCAGATTGGGCTAAAATGTGCCAGATTTCTGCAGTTGCAAAAAAACTTTATTACATTTATATTATTTTAGAAATACTGTGGCGCATGATTAACAGAATTAGAGTATTATATCGACATAGAAGATTTTAGTAATAATAGTCATTTAATACAAGTATTAAAAATTGTTTATTCAGACTTGAAGACACAAATGAAACCTCCTGAGTATAATAATAATAATAATAATAATAATAATAATAATAATAATAATAATAATAATAATAATAATAATAATACATTTTATTTGAGGCGCCTTTCATGAAACTCAAGGTCACCAAGGAAACCAAGGTATAACTCATAAATAATCATGGCAATTATAATTTTAATTGCTAGGAAAATCAGCATGTACTATTTTGCACATATCATTGCCTGCTTTCTCAGTTGGGAGTGAGCTCATATGCTTATAGAGCAATTAGGCAAAATGATTTCAGATTAACATAAGGTAGGCTTATTGTTATCTTTGAAAAATATGCTAAATTACCAGCATTACATTCTATGCTATTATAGTTTGAACTTAAACAGTCTACTGTATACTAGAAGCCATTTCATATGGCAATTATTGTTCAGGTATCACAATGATAATGTTCCATCATTAATCCATTCCTCCCTTCTTTTTCCATTAATCTGTATGAAAATGCAGTTCGGTGATTTGCTTTCTTTTCTCTCTTTTTTCCCCCTATCTTAAAGTGCTAGTAATGCAGCTATAGATGCTTCTGCCTGCAGACCCACAGACAATTTATTCTGAAAGAGAAGCATGCAAATAGATCAATTTGAACCTCTGAAAAGATGAAATGTCTGCTGCTTGTAATTGGCACTCTCTCATGGCATATGGGCATCAGTCCATTATACTGAGAAAATCAAATAGAGGCAATTGGAGTCCAAAAGTGCTCACAGTCTGTCACATGGATGCTATCTCCATAAACTGTGGTTTACATGGTAATTTGATCTTGTACTCTGCCGGCCAGTGGTAATATATTTTAGCTCTCTGGCCAGTAGGTCTCAGATAAAATTTACTTCACACAGCAGGAGGACTATGGAAGTACACAAGATAATAAAATCTGCTTTAGATATTATATTATAAAACTTCTGATATACGTGTACAGATAATGACATAATAAAAAATAAATATAGTTCTTAATGGAATATAAACAGTGAGCAATTTTTGTGCATAATGTTCATAAACCAATTTTTTGTCTAAATGTCTTTTAATATAATAAGCTTATGAATAGATGTGCCATTACATCTGTAAACAAATTTCTGACTCTTGTTTTTTTCTGTTCCTGGCTTAACTTTTGGTTTTTGATTCTATTTATCCTGCTTTGCTCTATTTGACCACTTAATTGACCCCTGCCTGATTATTGGACCACAAATTTGACTTCTAATTTGGGTTCTTAATAAAAACCCTCACACTCAGTAATTCAAAATGTCTGGAATATGAAGAAACCGATTACTGGTCACACAGCTTCTGAAATATTCTTCACATTACTCATCACAAAACCTCAGTTAATCTTCACATTAATAGAAAGTCATCAGTTGCAAAGTAGTTATAATTGTTTGAAAAGTTTGAAAAGATTGTTGTAAAAGAAAAGCAATAGTAGTTAGAGTAAAGTAGTAAATTGCATTAGACTGTGTTGTGAAAACAAGACTGAAGAATACCTTTTTGCAGTTGGAAGAGGACTCACTTATGTGTTCTTGAATTGCTTAAATAGCTAAATTGCTCTTGTGTGCAAGAAAAATAAAGAGCAATACTGTGAATGGGTTCCAAAAGTAGTCCATCAATAGCTCACCTATATATGGTGTACTCATTAGGAGGTGTTGATTTAGGGTCACTGCCATTCCTCTTTCCAAAGTTTCCTGTCCACAACACGGTGTCATTATAAATGACAATAGCAGATATTGTGGGAAGGCTTATGGGGTTGATGCTATGCCGCAGAACTGCATCCACCTGGAACAGGGCATTGCATATTAATACAAAATCATTTTCAGCTTTCAGAATCACATAAAAGCTGTCAACAAGGTTGTTGCTTGTGCCAGTTTTTTTCTAAATCCTCTGCAAATAATATTTTACTGTGTGAATTGGGAATATGAATATAAACACATGAGTTGAGCGGGTTTGGACTGCTTAAGAAAAGCTTACAGTTGAATTTTAAGTGAGTAATCATGGATTAAAGTATTTCATCATAGATTAAAGTATCTTAAAGGAAGTTTTCAAGTTTGGCATATGAGAGTTTAGTGTATTTGGTGGGTTGATTTGTGATAGGAAAATCCTTACTTTCTCCAGCGCTGCCTTGAGGTAGGGGATTGGGTGCTCCAGGACAGTGGGCTTGGGGTATCGGGGACACAGCTTCTCAGATTTAATAGCTTTCTCCAAATCTTCCTCTGAAGAAAGATCAAGGGCAAAGTCTTTTGAAATTAGGAAGAAGGAACTAAAACAGCAATCATTAGACATCTACAGTGACAAATTTGCTTAATTTGCAAGATGGAGTTTTCCTCAGTTCTGTTTGATTCAGTTCTAGAAGTTAATTTGATTTTTTTTGGGTGATACTGTCTTAGGTAAGGAACAATGTCAAGCAGCCTAAACACACTCCTTACACAACTACCACATAGGTGCTGAAAAGACAGCGTCACTTTAGCTCTTCCAGTGCTGTGGAAAACAAGACTCATAACTACGAGTCATTACAATACATTATTATTACTCTACTACAGTTTACATGGTTTGCTCTGGTCATTTCTGTATGAATGAATAATATGCTCTGCAGGTGTCTAGATCACAGTTATTTTATAAGCCTAATAATGCACAGACACCATATTGTTAAATTAAATGTAATGTGATAATTATAACTAGAACTATACAGCTATATATTGACAATATCCTATTAAATATTTCTTTCTTTCTTTCTTTCTAAATTTAATTTTGCTCTTGTTTTTTTCTTCTTTTTTCTGTGTTACATTGTATTGTACTTCACAGCAATATTCTATTCACAGGTTTTTTTGGTTTTTAATTAAGGGGTGCTTATAGGCAAGTGCTTGTGCTTAGGAACTAAATCTGTGTAAATAAACCTAGCACATTAAAAATAATATCACAATGAATAATTGTATTTGTATAAGCTGTATAATCATTTTTTGAATTTTTTGTGTAGTTAATGGTCTAAGCAATTTCAGATGGTGAATCGATATCTAGCTACATTAAGACAGTTAATAGAACACATTGTGGCCTAAATAACCACAACCGTGTGTTTAGCAGATAAAAGTAAACAATGTCACTGGGTCAGACAAACAATGCATTTGTCATTTTAAATGTAGGCCAAACAACAAAACATTGCTTATCCAAATATACAGCTACTCCACATCTTCCGCAACTCCTCTACCATTAACTGAGAACACTTGTCACTCACATATGAAACCACTATCTGCACCTTTATATTACAGCCTTCAAACAGAAGGTTAAAAATGAAGATTAGAAATGGCATTCAAAGGAATGAAAGATGAGGTTTTAAGAGAAATACACATATATATATATATATATATATAAAACTCACCGGGCATTAGCTTGGGCAGATGATACTGCCAGAGGAAGCAGCCTGTCATAATGACAGATAACATTGCAAAGAAGATGAGACCCAAATGAGTCCATTTCAAGTCCATCCTGGTAGATGTGGTAAGTCTCTCAATGGCAGCCGCTGGAGTACGCTGAACCAACACATATTACAGGATAATAAACACAAAAGGATTAACCTCAAATAAATCTTTATTTATGTGTTTTTACATGGATTAAAGTTCAGGGTAGAAAAATGCTTCTTATTAATTTCTTAGTTGTGGTGCTTATGATAAACAGAGAAATACAAAAAAAAATAATTATAGAAAGAAATACATTATGTTTTTTTTATTAAAGGTAAGAGGCATTCAAATATCAGCTTAACAGTGAAGTAATGGATTAGATTCCAAATGAAGTAAATCTGATTAGTGAGTGACAGAATAAGAATAGGAAGAAATTCAATAAAGAAACACAATGATGGTATTCTATGAGAGACTGATGATTCAAATGATTCAGTGAAAAGCCCAATTCAACTATAATAGACTTGTTTTTCTAGATGATAATGGACCTGCTGGAAAAGTGAAAGACAAAGAAATTGCTACCTAATTGCTACCATCCCCCAAAGATACATATTGGCATTTTTTTTTCACACAAGCCAGACAACAGCTACACAGTGGATTTATACAGAGTGATACTCAGTAGAAATCTATATAATAAAACATGCAGTACTCACCGCATAAAAATACACTATCTTCAGTTCTACAGACATGCTGATTCTTCATGTTGGAATTTACTTCAAAAGTGCTGAACTGTATATTGGCTGACCTTTGACTGGTGGGCACAAACATAGTTTAGGATTGTCGTCTCTACACTAAATAAGCAGTGGACTAACCAACAATGCTCTGACAATTCAATTCCTGTCCCACCTCAGGACACTTCTTGACATTGTAATCCGGAGATTTACTCCTCTCAAGCCCAACCAGAGCAGGGCTGCCCTTAATCCCTGCAAATCGATTCACTTCTGGCTGGTTGGCTTTTGACAGCACAAGCGCAGTGCATACCTTACTCTATGCTATCGTGGTGTTCTCCGGAAGAAACAAGAGACAAGCCATGTCAGGTGTTATAATGTAAGTCCTGTAGATCCCTTACTCTGACATGACTACTTACAAAGAACATGCCAGAATAGAAAAAGAGAATACAATATAAACATAGATTAGGTGCAGTCTGAAGTGATCATGGCTCTGCACTACACACCTTAAAGCCCTTTCCTTCACAGTGAGAACTCTAAAGGGTCTCCTATGTAGGGGTTATATATAACAGCCAATGGGAATGGTTTTGTGTGTTTTCTCATGCTGCTACCAGTTTCATTTATAACCTGTTATCACTTTTTTTGGTTTTGTAAACTTTGCTAGGGCAAACAACCAAATGGACTTTCACTTTAAGCAGTGATTAAAAAACATAAACCCTACATGAAATAAGTCATTTGCCACAGCAATACTTCCTGCTGTTTTATTCATTTCAGTTAAAATATTACATGTTTACTTTCCGCAAAATGTTTGTTACTTGAACTTGACATACATTTAAGCTTGTCTATTTCTGATGCCATTTGTTTCTTCATTCAGCATAAAAACAGCACAATGAATCTGTGGATTCTGAACCATTTGAACCAAATGACCATTTGAAAGAACAATTTAATGTAAATACCCTTTATCACTTCAGTTTGGAACAACCCTGAAATGACTACCATGGGCGGTCCCACTTCAGTAATGCACCCTGCATAGAGAACAATGCCAGGAAAATTATTCACTCCAATTCAGTAATGAGTACTCACTATTCTGTCACCTGACTCCAGAGAGGACTAGGACTCTGCCACTCCCCCTCATGACTCCAGGGGCCTCCCACCCTGGTAATACATCATCTCTCCATCTCCCTGTTTCACTGAGGACGTTGATCATTATGGGCAATGTCCCCATTGAAAACCATATAAAATTGGTTTTGACATTTTGACTGTGTCCAGGATCCCCTCATGATCCTATGTTGCCAGGCTTTAATGTCAGTGTGGGTTTGGTTTGGGGTTGATGGTGGGTGATGTGGAGGTTCTCTCATGTCACTGCTGTTAAATCAAGAATTGAATTACTCATCAGCCCTTTGGACGTCATGTAACCTAATTACACTCACAGATTATTTTTTGGACCTGTTTTGTTTCTATAATTAGTAACCCTTTTTCTGAGTCAGTTGTATTTTATATTTCATTATCATGTTTTTATCATGCGTTGTTGCGACTCACCTTGGTAAAATCTCATATATGTATTATTACCACATTTTTCTTGCTGTTTTGTTTGTGAATCATTTGCACTTGGCTTGTTTTATTTTGTTTTCCTCACTAAATACTTGCACTTACATTTGCCTCCCAGTCCCTGACACCAATTAGTCTTGTTTTGTACAGCAACCTTGAGTGTTAGAAAGGTGCTAATTAAATAAAATGTATTAAATGTAAAACATACTGAAAATCTGGCTAATGGAAGCTGGGTAAAAAAAATACTCCTCGCTATAAGTGTGCATTAAATCAAATTTGCTAGGAGAACTTGATACCAGACTTTTTCTGGCATCATAAAATCATCATTCTGGAATGATGTTTTTTACTTTTGATAGTGACATACCATGCCCAATGATTAATGAGAATATAGTGTTCAATAAGTAACCACCCCACCATCCATTTCGAGTTAATGATCAAAGTACAAGATCATTCATCCCAGACAGGACACTTATTGTCTATTGCATGGCACCAATCACACACTCATTAACAGCAAGCTCTAAATCAAACCCGGTATCCTATAAAAAGGGCCTTGCTGGAGAGCTCAGCAGTGAAACCTGGGATTGGAAATCACAACCTTCCAGTGTCAACAATTGTCATATCATCCCATTTGTGAATTTCTACTGCCAGAACACAGAGTGGCCTACAAAAATTGCCGGAATGAACTACAATCTCCAGCTCCATGCACCCCCTGCACTTTCATAGTCTCCAGGGTTCTATGTACGCACACCGGTTGTCCATTTTACACACACACACGCACACACACACACAGTGTGAAAAGAGACATTTATTAAATCAAACTTTGCAAGGTAATGCTCAGCATGTTTTACCTGAACTTACCAGGTCTTTCATCTGTGTATTGATTTCCTAGATTATTTTGCTTCCTGTTTTATTTATTTATTATATTTAATGCGTCTCTACTATGTTGCACTGTTTTCCAGTTGCTTGACCTCTTGCCTGTTTTTGACCCTGATATTGTCTCACACTGGATTAATAAACTGTTGAAGATCTGCACTTTCATTCGTCTCAGCCTGCATCATGTGACAACCATTCAGCTACCAATGACTGACAAAGCTGCACTCTTTAGAGGTTACAGAATATGAATAAATTCTCACTGAGTGAAACTTTTAAACAGAGGACCAGAAACTTTATAAGTTGCCCCCAAGTCACCCCTTTTGATCTGGCTCATTCATAAGTGAATAGGTCACTATTGACATGTAACTATGAATACCCTGGAAATGTTTGTTGTTTGTTTTGTTTTGATTTTTCAGTTTTGTTACTGCCTGTGTTGACCTTCTCATGTCCACATGGGTTTACTCTCTATTATTCTTATGATTCTCTATTTTCCTTCCACCCTCCAAACCGGTCGGCAGACTGCCTCTAGGTGTGAATGAATGTATGAATGTGTGTACACTGACTGCTTCAGTTTATGATGATAATTTGTAGATTTGCCCTAATAATCCTCACAGATTTTGCATGCACCTGCATCCTGGCTCATCACAGCAAGCTATTTCACTTTAAAGGTTGTCTTTATTAAAGAAAATTGTAAAATTATGATTATACCTGACATATTTGGGATCTGTGCATGTTTTTGAATATTATTTTTTGAATATTAAAACATACCCTGTCATGTATTACTTTGTATTAAACCTGTCTTGAAAACTGCCTTCCTTTCAGACAGTAACGCCTTACCTGTTGTTGAACTCCATCATCTGTTGAGGACGTTGTCAGCACAAATTTACTACCTGTCTTCCCCATAGTGAAATTTCCAACTCTGAAACACACAAACATTTCAACTCAGACCAAATTTGCAGCCATAGTATTTCTGGACATAGCAACTTCTGGATGTTTTGAAAGCCAGCAAAGATACAACTGCTTTCAGTTATCATTAACTCCACAGGAGGTAAGTGTGAAGATGCTGTACTTCAGTGTTGAAATTCACTGAACAGTAAATTACAATAATTTAGGTGGTCTTTGGTTTACCTGTCTTCAAATTTCTAGATAGAACCAAGTTCCGAATAGAATTTCTCCAGAAGGAAGAACCCTTGAGGAAAGATAAATACAAAAAATACAGAACGTTAAGAGTAACTGCTAATTAGTCTGTCTGATTGTATGCAATTTTAAATGATATACTATACTACACTACTATTTCTTGACTAATGTTACTTGAATACATTCTAATGACAGAATTCTCACTTGTATTTTTGGTACATCATTTCTCAATTATCTAGATTATTAGTTGTTTTTTTTTCCAGCCAATTCCCAACAACCAGCTCGTTCTCCTTTTTCACGGCATATAACAAACAGGCAAAGTAAAGGCTATCATGTGCTTCTGACTGCATATTGGTCTGGTCCCATTGTTGGGGATCAAAAGCTTTTTGGATGTGCCATGTCTGTCCTATATTTATATAGTCTATTTGCTGTCGTGTTTGCTGTGTGTTATATATTGTTTATTTACGTGCGACTTGTGTTCCCTGCTGAATTGTTTCATTAGGCTGCTCAGGCGCTTTCAAAATCCAGTCTCTTTAAATCCTTTTTGGTGATACACAAAGCCAGGCTACAGTAAATAAAGGTCTATGAATTTGCTTCATAGACAGAAATATATATATATCACCATGGAAACACCTGCTACTTCTTCCTGAACATAGAAAAAGATACCCAGACTATTGCTGTATGTTCATTGAACTATTGACCAGTAGACGTAGATGAGATTCCAAGGTTCTATTTATTTCAATGATGTGTTTTGTGCAGTGCCTGAAAATAATATTTTTACATACCTGGAAATCCTTTAATAGTATTTCATCTGCTATGAGATAACGCTATTATTCAAAAAGAAATATATGAATGAGGGAATTAGAGACTATGGCAATGATATAAGTATATAGTATTACAGTTTCTGGGACCTTCCTGAAAACCAGCATTGTCCTGGAGGAATCTTGTTGTTTATTGTGGAATGGCATATGGATCATTAGCTCTCAATACATTTTCAAGACATAATAACACTTAAGTACGTAGTCCTTTTAAATACATCACCCCATTTCTAAATACACAATTTGGTTTCTTTTAAGGCTTTTGTAAAAATTTCTCAACCTTTTTGTCTTTTAAAATTCATTCACAAGGCTTGTTTAAAAATGCTAAGCTCAGTATCTTTGGCATCTCGTGAATTGAACATATAAATATTGGACAAATGAACAGTTAAGATGTTATTAGAAGCTAGAGATAATGATGCTGTTGCTTTTAAAATATACAACCCTTTAATGTTCATATTTCTCTTTTCTATTTAGTGCAAAGTGCAAAGGGATAGAAAGACAGACCTGCTATTTGAAAGAATTTGCTCTTCGTAGAAACTGTTTACAAGATTGCTATTTCTCATTATTAAAACTATTTGTTTAATTTAGTATTGGGAATTGATCCAATAAGACAGGTGTAACTACTTAAATACTCTTTCATATGGCTGATTTTAAAGACCTGTATTGTAATCTACTGTTGTATGATCACTACCTTTTATAAGTTACACATGTCTGTTACCATAAACGTGCATACTGGCCGGGTGAACTAGAGGTGTGTGGGGGGACTGTTTGTAGTTTTTGGCTTTATTTTCTAATTGTATTTAAACCAGAGCAATTTGGGCTTGAGCATGTTAAGAGATTTGAGGCCATAAGAAGAAAGATGTAAAGGCCCAATGACGTAGTGGGGAAGACAAGACCATGCACAATCTCTGCAAAGCAAATGTAGGGGAGTGTTGGCCCAGAGTGTTCTACTGGGGATATTATTCAGCAATGGAAGGAACACTTTAACCCAGTGAACAAGACTTTCATTTAGGAGGCAGTGCCAAAAATCTCTAGTGGAGTTTATCTAAGTGTCTAAGGTTACAATGACAGGAGAAACTTTCAGCGTAGCAAGAGTGCAGTTGTGGATGAGTTGAAGAAAAGGAAAAGGCTGGAGTCTTGTAGATGACACATTTCTTTGTTTTTGCTAAGAGATCTGGGGCAGACTGTAACACTGGGATCGTGGCCCCTATTTTTAAAGGGGACCCAAGGAAATGTGCTTCAATTACAAAGGAATCACACTCCTTATCCTCCTAGGAAAAGTCTTCACTAGCTTTGTTATAGAGGAGGCTTGTTAGAGAGGAGTTATAGGAGTATGCTAGTCCAGTCTACATGGTTTTTGTGGATTTGGAGAAAGCCTGCATACATGTGTTGACATTTGTTGTGGCATGTACTAAATGAGTACAAGATGTCTGGCTCTTTGCGCAATCCGCTCTCTGTATGAGAACAGTGCGAGTTGTGTCTGCATGCTCAGCATTATGTTGAAACCATTTCAAGTGGGTGTTGGACTTTGTCAAGATTGTCTCTTGTCTTCACTTCTGTTTCTGATTTTCATGGTCAAGATCAAGATGCAGGCAAGGTTGAAGAGTTGAGCAGAATTGGGGGCTGGAAGTAATATCCCTGTTAGGATAGCAGGCTCTCCTTATCATATGGTTACAAGCTGTGGGTATTGACCGTAAGAATAAGGTCACGGGTACATGTGACAGAAATTAGTTTCCTCTGCAGGGATTCTGGATGTACTTTCCATGATAGTTGCAGAAGAGTCTGAAGAGCTAGAAAGAATCATGATCACATTTTTGTCATTAACAGACTTAAACATAGAGAGTTTGTAATCCCTGGACAAAAAAAAAACAAAACAAAACACTGCGACAAAGCACACACACACACACACACAAACACACACACAAAACTAGTCTTATTATTAATTTCAGGAACAATAAGAAGGCACAAGGAGTGAGATCTGGTGAATATGGTTAATGTGAAGTGATAATCCCATTGTTTCTATATGAAAACTATTTGATGCACTGTCACGGTGCAAGATCCAGTTCTGGGTGCACCACATATCTGGATATTTTTTCCTGATGCTTTCCTTTTAGACAAGTCTACCACTGTCAAAAAAAAAAACCTATAATAATCATTGTCTTGATGTACATCTTGATCATTTGATCTGACGTGCTTGCTCGGCTTCGGAGATGCTCCAGACACAGGCATCTTGAAAAGCTTTATTTAGCAGAGTCAGTGCTTTGGTAGCAGATGTGTCTGGCAAAATAGGAAACTGCACACAGATTCTTTACATCTACCATGGGGATTGAACAACAAATTCATGTGCACAACCTTAGAAAAAGAAAAGACAAGAAAAGAAAAACAACACAAATATCACACACACCCATAAGGAATGATGCCACTTGGGATACTGACTATATTAAGAACTTATCAGCAACATCTCCAACTAGGTTGAGTGAGCACTCCACATTCAGATTTGAGAATTTTTGCATCCACCTCATAATGAGAAGTGTTATATACATCATTTTCTTTGCTGTATTCCTTTCAGTACTTTAAAACCCACAAAGTATAATTATATAGCCTATATATCCATAGTATAGGTTATAGCATATCCACATTTATTTTATTTTCTCCTGATGTGCAACATGGGTGCCAATCATCAGTTGTTCCAAGAACCTGTCTTTATCCTGTACATAATACTTTACACAGTATTTGATATGCCACTGTATTCTCAGTTCATTTGTCTGACTGTGGAATGAAAATACAAGGCACCTAAATTCAGTGCTGATTATGGGGAAAACAGAATAAGATGATGTAGTGTATGGTCTTAAAATAGGACTTTTAAGTTGATTAAAAAGCTCATTGTATTAGTAACGCTGGCCTAGATTTTCTCTCGCCATCTGAAGCGCAGCTTTTGGTGAAGCTTTCGAAATCCCCACAAATGGTAGATAAAATAGACTGATATTTGTTCAGTGGTCATTTTAATAAAGCCCACTGTAAAGAAAAAATAAATAAATAAATAAATAAATAAATAAAAGAGCAAGCTTTACATGACTATAGCAACAGTTAAACAGTTTTAGACAGTTAAACAGTGCTAGACTTAGCACTGTGCATCATTGGTTGTTTTAAATATATATATATATATATATATATATATATATATATATATATATATATATATATATATATATATATATATATATTTATAACAACCAATGATGCACAGTGCTAAGTCTAGCACTGTTTAACTGTAAATATATATATATATACATATATTTTATATATATATATATATATATATATATATATATATATATATATATATATATAAAAGCAGCCCCCCTAAGAATTAATTGCTGTTACGCCTTTGTGAGGTATATTACAGACTTCTCACTGAGGAATATACACTGTGAAAGTATTTCTTTAGATAGAAAATAATTGAGTATGACCATATTCAGAAGTAAGATTTAAGGAATTATATTTCATTATTTTGCTTTGTTTTTGATTTTAAATTCACCATCAGCTAAATTAAAAATAAAAAACTTATGCAAAAAGGTAGCCATAATGAAAGTGCACACCAAGCTGCAAAAATCTTTGTTTTCATTTAGACTTACCTTTTGTCCCAAGGAGAAAATTAGCAGCAGTTTTCCTTCAAAAAAAAGGAGCTGTGCATGGAATCTTTGTTCTCTGAACCAGCTAGCTCACACTGGAAGCACACCAGATGTTTGTATCATGGCTGAATAAAATCCTGCTTATATCAGATCCAGGATTTTGGATTATCTGTCATCTTTAAAACCTGGGAAATACACAGCCCAGCACTGCAGCATGCACTGGAGCTTGAGTGCACTTGCTAGGGCAATGCTTGATATTAGCATGAGATTCGATGCATTTGTGTTTCTGTGTTCCTAAACATATTATCAGTCGTAAAACCTTGTTTATGACCCAGTTTATATTTGTGCTCGAGCGTCTCTGTTCTTTTCCCACTGGACGTACTGACTGAACATTTTCAGTGTTATTACACTCTGTTCCCGACTGGATCACCCTGACAGCATATGACGCGCTTAACATAAAATGAGGAAACAGACTAAACATTGTTACTTCAATATGATCCAATTTCACTTGTAATATGCATTGCTAAAGCAACATGGTGCTTGCTTTTAATTGTGGAGAGAAAAACACAGACATCTGTCTGCTTGTTGAATTTACATTTCATTTATGAAACAGTCATCAACCAATGCATCATCTGCTAGAGAAACAGAGAAGTGCTGGAAAAGTTTCCCTTTGTGCTAAAATAATTTTGGTAACACTTTTTAAAAGGTATGTAGACCTTTCAGCACTTTCATAAGAACTGCATAAATCTTTTATAAAGCATTACTGGGTTTATGAAAGCCTCATTTTGAAGTTCGAGACATGACCCTAGAGGTTTTATGTTTCAGGACTGAGTGACCAACGAACATTTTATGAAGATGGAAAAAGATTACGGAATTGTAATGTAGATTTGGTCTTTACCTTGAAGGTTAGTTTGTTTAACTAACAAAGTATTTTAAATAAGTGTAAATAAGTGAAGCTGTGGGTGGTATATATATGTTGCTTCATTACAGTGTTACAAATGCAAAAGTGATTTGAGGCAATATGAACTGCACCTGCATATGAGGCACCTCTGGAACATTTAATTCTATACTGTTATATGAACCTGATGCAAGGCCTCCTGCCGGTCCAGCGGCAGGATCCTGTGTTCTTATTGCCACGGCCTGGGGTCGATTCCCGGGCAGGGCGCCAACCCAGCCACTGAAGAGTTAACTCTCAGTGCAGGTCCCAAGCCCGGATAAAAAATGGGAGGGTTGAGACAGGTGTAAAACCTGCGCCAAGATCATGCGGATCAAATGATCCGCTAAAAAAACAGCGGACCCTGCCACTGTGTGGGACAAAGGCTAGGATTAAAAAAAAAAAGACAGAGTGCATGTCCATTGTAGGTACCAACTGTTATATAACAAGAACATTATTCCACATGAATGGTTCAGTAGCACTAATGGGAGGAGAGAGTACATTACAGTGAAAGCGATACCCACATGCACTGATTCAACTTAACTTCACTTAATTTAATTATTCAAAGTTATGAGTTGACAAAGTACTACATTCAAAGCTAGAAAATCACTAAATAATGGCTCACTGCTGAGAAGCAATCCACTAAAAGAAATGTGGAGTAAAATAATGTATTGTAATTAGTCTGTCCAAGTTTTCACCAGTAAATTACACATACTTCCAGATCACAACGGAATTGCCTCCTGAGAAATTCTGAAATAATGAAGTGCTAATAGAGTCATTTTCTTATCCATTAAAACATTTATTTGTAGTTTAATCTGTTACTGCTGTTTCAGAGAATGCCTTAATGAACAAATGAATACTGCTTGTTTGTTTTGCTATTTAGATAAAAGTGTTAATTGTTAATTGTAAATTGACAATTTGCAATAACTTTTCAGTATGCTTCTCCACTTTCCTAACCCTCCATTATCTAACATCTTTATCTACCTTGTAGTTTACTTCTTAAAGAACATTTGCATATTTTGTTGCTCAATGCATCCCTAAAGGCATCTTCTAATCTGTCACAAGTGATAGCTGAACAGTAAAGATGTTGTATGTCTTGATTTGTGCATGCTCTCAGGTTAGAAATTAAGCCCTGTCCCACTTTATAAAGACATTGGGTTCACAAAAAAAAAGCTGATGACGTTCACAAAATGTACAATCAGACATCTTTTTCTTTTTTCTTTTTTTTTTCAAAAGTGCTTTGGTTTCAGGTTCAGGTTGATTAAATTCTCTTTAGCAAAGTGTACCAACAAGAGTTAATATGCAACAACATTTAACGAGCTTTCCCCATAACACAATACATACAGAATGCTTAAATGTCAAATTGAATGTGAATGTGAGACTTGTGTTGCCAAAGGATATATGAGAAAAAAATACAAGGGATGCAGTGTGGTGCTTACACTTAAATGCTTGTCAGTAGTGTTGTATTCATGCTCCTTCATATCACAGTTTCCATGGAAACAAGCACTTGATTTTGTTTTGGTTCTGTCCAGCCCAACTTGTCATTAGTATGTTTTCCTGATTGTAACCCCTTTTTCTTGTTACTTCTATAATAACTTCTCATTTGTTACTGTCAGTTCTGAACCATATATTTCTAGTTTTTACTCCATTTTCTAGTGTTTTCCTAGTTGTGTATATTCAGTGTGCTTGTCTTTGTTTCTCTGTGCAGAAGTCCTTGCATTCTTTGTCATAACTGGTGCTACAGGGGACTTGGATCACTCCATGGACCAACCTACATTGCCTGCCCAAATTAAGGCCACACATGGCTACAGCCCATCCTGTCCACTCTGTGGCTCTGCCTGAGGCCTGAACTGAGGCCTTAACCTGCAATGCCAGGGTTCCTGGATTTTTTAGAAGAATAATATGCCTTATTATGATGTAGAAAACCTTTTGGTCCACAGTGCTTGTTTGTGTTTGGATACTCCTCCATGTCAGTCATTTTCTAGACACTCTGTAGATCACTGTAGATCCTGGGGTAGAGCTTTGTCAACATGGGTGAGAATTGAATGTTGAACTTATCTAACCATTAAAGACCTAATCTTTAAAAAAAAAAAAGAAAAAATGGAAAGAAAAAAAGACAAATTGTACCTACTTCGACTTTAAGAGATATTTTGCCATATTTACCCTTAATTTGTGTGTAATTGAATACTTGTGCTCTCAGTTAAACATGTGTGCACATGATGCATAACACCGCCATTTTAAAAATCCTTCTAGTAACAGAAATTGGTTGCACACACCGTATGACTGTCATGTCAACTTTTGGCACTAAACTACTTTACCCATCACACAACGATGTCACATGTCACTGATCACTCATTTCATGTCAATCAGATTGTGGATTCTGTGTTTCTTTGTCAAGAATTTTGTTGTTGTGTTTGTCCTGTGTGCCACAGCCTTGCCTATAGTCTTTGTTTTGTTGCCTTATTTTTGTAGTCATAATTGCTGTTTTTTTATTTTCACAGTTTTTTACGGAAGCCGAGAGAGACCATGTGATATTATTACTTTAATAATTTTGTTTTCTCGTGATCACGACTTAATTTTCTCGTGATCTCAAGATCACAAAAGTTGTTTTCTCGTGATCACGACTTAATGATCTTGTGATATCGAAATGTTTTCTTGTGATGTGATGTGAAGGCGACAAAAGCGAAATCAGCATGGACGAACGAATCCGTTTCTATTTTGATCAGGGATTTACTCAAGCTGAAATTGCTCTGTCTGATCACATCACAAGAAAACATTTCGATACCACGAGATCATTAAGTCGAGATCACGAGAAAACAACTTTTGTTATCTCGAGATCATGAGAAAATTAAGTCGCAATCACGAGAAAACAACTTTTGTTATCTTGAGATCACGAGAAAATTAAGTCGCGATCACGAGAAAACATGGATGTTTGTGTTGCACTTTCATCTGCACTTTCATCTGCCTTTGCCCCCAATCCCTGAGAATCACTAGCAAATTTAGATTTAAGATATTTTCTGGCAAAATAACAAAATTGTTGAAAAAACAAAAATAATCTTCTCACAGTTTAAGGTAAGTAATAAAAGTCATACAAAAACATAATTTCAACTTAATTTCATCAGTTAAAAACATTTACTTGAAATGTTTTATTGCTGGTCATGCTGTGCTGAAACCAAATCAGCATAGATGTAAGATGTGATTTAGATACTTGCCATTTGCTTTACATTTCCCTATGCTCAGGGATCACGGTGAATCCCACAAAACACTATGCTTACACTTACATGAGAACTGGATGACTGCATGCAATTTGATGGACAATGTGAATTTACTGGGTTTTCTAGTGAAGTAAAATGTCCATTTCACTCTTTATTTAAAATAGATCAGCCGTCTCAGATTGAACAGCTGGATCTAAATGACGCCCAGCTGCATGCAAATGCTGTAAGCTGCAATGAAGTGGTGACTCAAGAGGACTATTGATTCACTCCTTGTATTTGTGTACATTTTATTTAATCACAGTAGGATGCTCACATTTCACTGGAAATGGAAAACCCATTAGACTGTGAAACAGAGAACTACACACAAAAAAAGTTTTAAGTTAATGAGATATTGCAGACTGAATTTTAGGTGAGTCGTGACTTACACTACCAGTCAAAAGTTTGGACACATCTTCTAATTCCATGGTCTTTCCTGATGTTTATTTCTTTCTACATTGTAAAACAATGCTGAAGGCGGCCGAAATACACAATAATGTCCTTTGAACAGTTGATATTGAGATATGTCTGCTACTGATGCTCTGTAAAGCCTTCATAACGGCTCTAATCTGAGGTGCTGTTAATTGGTGATTTCTGAGGCTGGTAACTCTAAATGAACTTCTCCTCTGCAGCAGAGGTAACTTTTGGTCTTGCTTTCCTGGGATGGTCTTCATGTGAGCCAGTTTCATCATGGTGCTTGATGGGTTTTGCAAATGCACTTGACAATACTGTTCTTGCAAGAACTATTCCAGAACACCTGACCTTCGTGTCTTAAAATAACAACTGACTGTTTTTTGTTGTCATTACATATAGATTACTTAAGTCCATGTGTGTTATTTCATAGTTTTGAAATCTCCAGTATTGTTCAAGAATGTAGAAAAAAAATCCCTAAACAAAAAACATTGAATTAAAAGGTGTGTCCAGACTTTTGACTGGTAGTGTATGTCTAAAATGGCCCCACTATTGACTACGTCAACCTGGCCAAAAGAAAAATATGTTGTCACAGAAAAAAAGGAACAACACCAAGCATATTCATCACACAAAAGGGCAATGGGAAATGAGCTGACAGTTGGCCTGGTATTGTGTCCATGTAGCAGCACAGAGACTGCATAAGGATTATCAATTTGATGAATCTTTATTGTGAGTCTTCCCCACACTTAGGATACCAGGACATCAGCTAATTGGTGAGATCTAATACTTCTTTATGCAATACCCAGAGAATTAAGTTCTTAGTATTGTTTAAAATACAATAAACAGCATTGTATCTTAGGCTATGTGAACAAAGCTGGCTTTGGTCACATTGTTAATAAAAAATGTGAAAATGTCAGTTTCCTAATACTAAGGTAAAAGTAAGCATTATTGATTACCTTAAATGTTGAGATGATTATTTTTATATAAAAACATAATTTCCTCCATGTATGTTTGCTGGTCATATGCATGACTGGTGTGGCAGCGTAGGCATGGTTGAGGAAAGTAGGCAGTTTAAGCTAGCAGGTTCTGCGTGATGACTGTCACTTGTGTTTCATTACTCTCAGTCTACTTATTTGTGTCTCTTTTTGCTTTCAGGAAAGGCTGTATGACAGAGAGAGGCTGAACGAGTGGATTGTGCAAGACACACACAAACAAGGACACAGTGTGAACTTGATGGAGCTGAAGCAAGTCCATTTCTATTGAGCTGTTTTAGTATTGTTGAGGGTTTTTTTTAAGTGCATTGAAATCCTGATCTGAATAAATGTGAGCTTGTACACACCAAGACTCTACAGTGGTGCCAACACCTGAGATTTGAGACTCTGATGCCGCCGTGAAACCCTCATCAAATGCCTCCTTCAAGAACACAACAACCAAGGCTCCTCTGCATGCAGCAGCTATGGTTTGAAGCTCTTTTGCAGCAGCTGGCTGAGAGTCCAAAAGCTGCTGAAGCTCAGAATGTTTCCAGCTGTGTCCCCTGCTACAGTGCCACACATGATGCTCTCAAAGATGGCCTCCACAGACCTTCTGGAGGTCTTCTTGGACTGTTTGTGTGTGCAGCAGATGAGTGGGAATGGCTGGTAGAGGAATGAGCCATGCAGCTCCTCCCATAGCTATCTGGGGAAGACCGGGGTGTAGACCAGCTGGACACCTGAGGAGCACTGCCAGCACCTCAAGTCACTGCAGCTCTCTGAGGTAGGCTGTCCCTTCACTAACATGGAGCAACGGAGCGACTCCAGATGCTGGCGGTTGATGGCAGAGGATTGGGATGTGGAACCAGAGGATTGGGACGTGGAATAATACGTAAATTTATTTGCCAACGATTGATTTTTAAAATCCTTTGTGTGGAGGAAAATGTTTATATTGTATTTTATTGAAGCATGGCTTACATTATTGTCAAAGCTGACTGAAAACTATCTAATGACATTTTTGGTCAATTAAGACAGCATGTTTTGTAATTTGGAATCAATATCTTCACTGATGTATACTTTCATCATTGATGGCATTGAAAATGTTATTCATTTGTAGAATACAAATGTCAGTAACAGGATTAAAAAAACATTCTCCAAATTTATCCTCACATTATTTGATTAGTGTATGAACCCTGTAGGCTAAATAAAAGCTGCTAGCCTATATCTGCATAATTTTATGCATTGCACTGCTACTACACATTTGGCTTTGTTTCATAAGGGCCATTCATTGGCCAAAAATACTTTTGTCCTTTTATTTGTCATTTTTATAGGCTTCTATTTGTGTTACAGTTTTTTCACTGTCATTGGCTAAGTATAGCTCCAAGTAGGTACAGCCTTTCATCAGAGGTAATAATAAAAAGAGAGGTAAAATCAGCATATGCTAGTACCAGTAGTGCTATCAGGCCAATTTTCTGGTTGTCAAAAGCAGACTTTGATCTTTTGCTTTTTGCCTTTTTTGTCACATTTGATGGTTTGGCTTATCACTGGTCAGTGCATGTACGGTTGATGTCAATAGTTTGCATGATCCAAAGCAGCACAAATGTTCAGTTTCACTGTTTCCACAATTTCATATATGTTCTTTTACCACACAGATTTTGCCATTTACTGTAATTTTAAAATCATTTAGAGACAGATTTATTTCAGCTTTAATTTAGTACCTCAGAATTCCAGTTTACATACATGACTTTTTCCTTAAACAGTATGAAAGACTTCAGAAATTGATGTATTGACTTTTAAAAAATTTTTGGCTGGCTAATGACATAAAAATATACAGATATATAAAGATAACCTAATATATATTCCATGAATCTTCAAAGAAATGGCCAAATAGTGTAGTGCAGAGTTCAGTATAATGTTTGTGGGAAAGATGCTGACCCATAGCCTGCTGGTTCTGGTTCTGGTTCCTGTATCTCCTCCTGGAAGGAAGGAGGTTGAACAGTTTGTGACTAGGATGGGAGGAGTCCCTTGTGATAGATAGATAGATAGATAGATAGATAGATAGATAGATAGATAGATAGATAGATAGATAGATAGATAGATAGATAGATAGATAGATAGATAGATAGATACTTTATTGATCCCGAAGGAAACTCCAAATATCCAGCAGCAATAGAGACAGTAACACAAAGACAGGTTGTAAATTGCACACTGTATATCTTACAAATAGTCGGTATACACAAGGTGATGTGATAACTGACCAGATTTTTTAAGGTCTGAGGTGTCATAGAACTTTCTTTAGTTTTCTCTGGAAACTAAAGAGATCTGAACAGCAGGAACCTGAAGCCAGAGACATGCTCTATATTTGTACCAGGTGGAAAAGTATTTGTTGCTTTCATATTTCCAGACATCCACAATGAGCTCTTTGGTCTTCTCAGCACTGAGAGTTATGATGTGATGACACCATGCTGCTAGAATTTGGAGCTCTTCCCTGTAGGCCGACTTGCTGATATGAACGTCCACCGTGGTATCATCTGCATACTTGATGATGTTGGAGTTATGCAGAGGCACACAGTCATGGGTGAGCAGGGAGTAGAGAAGCAGACACTCAGTACACAACCCTGTGGGATACCAGTGTTCAAAATGAGAGTAGAGGAAATGTGATTGTCCAAACTAACATACTGGAGTCTATTAGTCTGGTATCCAACCACATATGGATGGGCTGAAGCCTAGGCCACTGTGTGTGTGTGTGTTCATGACATTGTTAAATGAAGAGTAAATGAATAGCATCCTTATGTATGTGTTGTTGTGGTCCAGAAGGGTGAGGGCTGAATGAAGAGCACTGGAAAAGGCATCTTCTATTGACCTATTCAGACAGTATTTAGACACAGGTGGGACTCTTGTGTAGGTCCTAGGCCCACTATGAGGTGACTCAAAATCAGTTTTTCAAAGCATTGTATTACAGTTTTATGGAAAGTACAACAGGATGAAAGCCATTCATCATGTTGCAGTAGAATGCTTAGGCAGCACAATGATGGTTTATGTTGTTGGGCTTGTGGGAACAGCTGCTTGTGCCATTGACAGGTTGAAGATGTCATTACATACCTGTACCAACTGTCCACAACATGCCCTGGACACATGCCTGGGTCTGCCATCAGGGCAAGCTGCCTTACATGCATGTTTGGGAGCATCTGTGAGGTTGGATTGTGGTCAGTGATGGTCCGGGTGCCACATATATTGGGGACAAAGTTGTTGCGGAAGTTTGCCTCAATGAACATTTTGTAAGAATGTTTATATTCCTTAATGACCTTTTTCTGCTTAGTCCTGGCTGTGCAATAGACCTCTGCATTACTGGATCCAAAAGTAGCTCTTTAGTGCCTGAGGTGAACTCAGATTTCATCCATGACTTGATGGAAACAAACTTCAGTCAATATCTTGAAAGTAGCTTTGTAGTAAAGAAACTGCCCCTTTGGCCATACTTTTACTGTCCTCACTGATGGTTTCACACTTTTGACAAGTGGCATGTACTTGGGTAGCATGAGCAAAGAGAGGTTATCAGAAAGGAATGACCATTTGCACCTCAGCAATGTTTGTGTTAAAATGGTCTAGTGTATTGCTCTGGTAATTTTTCATACATTCTGGTAGTACTGGGAAGTACAGAATGTTTTGACTGTTGCTTGCTGTTAACTGCAGGCAGTACTTTCCTAGCTAGTTTAGAATTAGCATTAAGAGGAAGGAATCTGCAGTCACAACTATGGTTGAAACATTCTAGTAAATAGAGTTCACAGAAGGGTCTGCACTTAATAATCAAATTCTCTAAATTAGCAGAGAAATAAATTCAATTTCAGAAGAGTCCATGCACCATTATATGTTAATATAAATCCACAGAACTCCTCCTTCTCCACAGCTGTTATAACTGTCCTGAAGACACTGTGACCCTCTAGGTTAATGGCATTGCTAGGAATGATGTTAAACCAAATATAGCCATAAAAATCAATGTTGCATTTCATAATCCGTTTATGCAATCTTATCTAAAGCCGCAGTTCTAACATTTTGTTGACCAGAAACCATACATTTGTGAGAATCATTCTTCTGTGGGTTTTAGTCTAACTCTAAGGCTGCCTAGCTTTCCCCCATGACACTCCTCAGTCAGAAATAAAATGTAAACAGAACAGACTTTTCTGTATGTCTACACATGCCACTAACCTTGCCTACTCTTTTTTTACTGTTTCACTTGTACATCTCTCTCACACACACTATTTGATGTGAAACATAAATATGTTCTTTGGAGTTTGTTAAAAAAAAAAAACATTATTTACTGGTGAGAGCCAGGTTCTGTCTCCCCTAGCTCACATGCTAGTGAGAACATGTTCATCCACCAAGCTGCAATAACTGGCAGTGATAATACAATTGGGGAAGTGGTAGCTCAGTGGCTAAGGCATTAGATTGTTGATTGGATGGTTGTGAGTTCAAATCCCTACACCACCAAGCTGCCACCCGAGTGAGGCCCTAAACTGCTCAGTTGTCTTTTAATGCGATAAATGTAAATTGGTGTCTGCCAAATGACATAAATGTGATTGTTCAGTCTAAACTCTCATAGTTATATTTATACCAAGCAAAAACAGCACAACGTACAACAGAACATTGTTCATTCATTCATTCATTCATCTTCAGTAACCATTTTATCCTGGATCTGGGCTTGTGGCAGGAATAATATAATTTGGTGTTTATTATTATTATTATTATTATTATTATTATTATTATTATTATTATTATTATTATTATTATTATTATTTAAGTATTGAAAATGCTGGAAAACAGCATGGGAAAGCACATAAAAAATGAAAGACAATGTGTGGTAAATCTCGGAGCACACAATGCTTTACCTCTTTGGTCTCATGCTGATTCTTACCCCTGGACCCTATTTTGTTCAATTTTAAAATTGGAAAACATTTTAGAAAAGATGTTACTTGCTTGCAGATGAATATAGAACAGTCAGTAGAACAGTCTAGAAACCTATTTCTTCTTCTTCTTCTTCTTCTTCTTCTTCTTCTTCTCTTCTTTTTTCTCTTTCCCACCTTTTCTCCTCCCAGCTTTTTTCCTCTGTAGAAACATGGTACCTTTAATAAACTTGATAAATGAGTATTTTTTTAAACAACATCTATTACAGATAGATCGAGGCTTTAAATCATGCAACTAAATAGTACTGTGACTTTTAAATCAAATAGACAATATTTACAAAGAGTAGTAGAATAAACAGGACTAGAACGCTGTCTAGTGTTGCTCATGAAAACTGCATCTACTCATTTTTCACACGTTTGTTTCTGCCTAATATTAACACAATTTTTGTTCACAACTGGAAGGCAGTTAGACTTTTAAAAAGCATATATATGACTTACTGTATGTCCTTTATATCTACATTTGAAAAGATTAGATGATACATCATTATATTAGGTGTAGTGTTGTTTGTAATGAAATTAGTGTTTCCTGATATTTATCAATAAATATAAATCATAAGTTGTTAAATTATGTAACTGTATATGGAATCAGTGCTATACTAAACACACAATATTTTACGTTTCCATTGGTCTGCAATTCATCTAAACCTGTAGCAGTAATAATGTGTATATATTCAGTAAAAGGACAAACAAAACTCTGTTCTATTCTGATATATCATGCATATGTTAATATATCAAAATCAAGTTTATTATTAGTTTAATATTAATAAAATTAATATTTTCAAATCAAAGGTGGAAAATGTGCATATACTGAGATTATACTGGTAAATAGTGCATAGTGTTCTTCACTCTATTATATATATTCTTATATATATAATATATATATATATAAGAATATATATATACATATATATATATATATATATATATATATATATATATATATATATATATATATATATATATATATATATATATATATATATATACTTTTTTTTCCACAATAAGTAACTGGAGTGAAAGTATTGATTATCAAGCAAAAATTGTGACTCCATAAATCTTTATTTGATCAATCTAAACCCTCTCTAGGATTCTGTAGAAAAAATGAGATTAAGCCATGACAGTACCTCCACTGTGTTTGACTCATTTGTTTTGGTTCATGATCGGATCTCTTTTTTCTCCAAATTTTGGACTTTTCCATCACTTTGGTAGAGGTTATCCTTGGTTCCAGATATTTTGTGGCTTATCTGTTTATTTATTTGCAAATCCCAATCTGGCCTTCTGATTCTTACTGCTGATGAGTGGTATGGACTCTATATTTCTGCTCTTTAAGTCTCCTCGAAAGGGTGGATTGTGATAACCTCAACCCTACCCTGTGGAGGATATTGGTGATGTAATTGATGTTATTTTTGTGTTTTTCTTCACAGCTCTCACAACAATTTTGTCATCAGCTGCTGTTGTCCTTGGCTGACCTTTTTCGATGTCTGGTTGTTAGTTCACCAATGGTTTCTTTGTTTTTCAGAACATTCCAGATAGTATATTGGCATTTATTGGTTTATTGATTTTTCTTTTTTTTGTTTGGACATTCAATCTAACTGAGCACATCGGGGCAACAACACCCAACAGTTGCATGTATATACCAAATATTTTGATCACTGGAAAATTGAGTGGTTCAAAAAAGTGCCATGTTCTAAATTAACACATCTAACTGTAAATATCAGAAAATAAAAGCTACAATTCTGTTCTATGAGCTCATATTCAACCTTTGACCTCAAACCTACATGTGTTAAGGGTAGAGTAAAATCAAAAGAATTGACCTTGCCATCCCAATACTTTCAGAGAGGACTGTATATGCATATGCAATATGTATTTTGATGATATTAGGCTTAGCCATGAATATTTTATTCTTGACACTCAAGCTGACAGTCTTGTTCTGAGTTTCAGCTTCACCTTTTGCTTCAACCTGCACTTTTTTGAAGATTCTTTTTCAAGACTTCAGACATATGGACCACGTTAACAAAAGTCATGCATTACACTATGAGACTTTAGAAAGAAACAACTCTGGTCCACTTTGAATTTTTTTTTCAGTGACTTTTGCTCTACACCATAAGCACTGCAGTTTTTTTTCTACAAAGTGCTAGGAAAAAGATCCTTAGGCTGGGGGAGTTTCAAAAAAAAAGTTCATAGTTCCTGTGCCTACATTAACTCCAGAACTTCAGAAATGGGTGTACTTCAGTAGGTAGGCCAGCTGGTTTTGCTCCAAGTTAAACTCAAATGCAGTAATTTCTGGATCGATGACAGCAACATTTACAAGCCTTTAGAAAAGACCGTTCGGCTACACAGACCTTGGAGGAGGGATTTGTGGGTGTTTGAACCACCTACAACCAGTTTTGTACCTCTAATAACCCCCAAATATGTTCCTTTACATTGTTCAGTAGGGCTTAGGGATTACCATGTTTACCATAATAGTTTAGTGCATAGGCAGTTTCTCTTGCACTGTGTTGCCCTTTTTTTTTTTTTTTTGCCAAAAGAACACCTTAACACTGGTTAAACCTTTGCTGAGCTGCAGGCCACATATTATAGAAATAAATAGTGTTTCAAACAAGTATGCTAATAATAGTAACCTACAGTATGTTATAATACCATATTGATGTACTACTCAGATGGTCTGTATGTGGTTCGGGATAAAATTAAATTCTCAAGGGCTGCATTTTGCTGGCAATATGTACCTAAAGCAAGTACTGGTTTGTTTTTAATCTTGTTGGTATTTATTTATTTATTTATTTTTATGCAAAATGATTTTGGTCTGGCTTAGCTTTGTTGTCAAAGAGCAGCATACCAAGAGAATTTTTAAAAAGAATTTATGTCAGCCAAAATTGGATAGCAGTAGTTGTTCTCATTTGATGTTTTATATTAACACAAAATTAAAAAAGTAGATTCCCCGCTGATATAATTAGGTATTTGTGTGCACTATTGCTTAAGAATACCAGGCCACAGGCATTTATGCAATTTATATTGCATTTTATTATTTTAGATTTATATTTTACTTCATTTAAATGCTATAATTATCTACACAACTATATTTTAGATAAATTTGGGGGGTTTTTTTGTCTTTTTTTTTTTTGATTGATCAGGACAAAGTGGTTATTGAAGATGAATGAATGAACGATGTAAAAAAATAAAATAATAATAATAATCACCACTAGAGGGACCCAGAAGACTTCTTCAAAATTTCAGAAAAGCCCCTCATTTATTTATACCTAGCAGCTTAGTCCAATTAGAAAAGAAGCACTAACCCTGCTTGTCGCTCTGTATTCATCTAAATATATGAATGATGCGCCCGGTTGTTCAACCTTAACTGAACTGTACTTTGATGATGGTTTAAGCTGATTTTTCAAAACAGACAGTCTCAGTCTTCCATAAATGAAGCCCATATGGTTTCCTGCCCCGATGTCACTACTTCACTCAACAAAACCCACTTCTGGCATTTCCCCTTTTGGTCCCGTTGAAAGAAACAGAGCCCCTTGGTTGTGTTTATCCTACAGTCATCTTCCAAACATATTATTTGGCTTTTATATCCTAAGTGTCAGCCATCAGTGCCAACTATTGCCACCGTCATGAATCCCACAGGATTTTCCACCTCAAGATAAAGTATTTGCAATCAAGACAGACCCTTGGGAGATGGTGGAAAGTAGCTCCTCCATTTCATCATCTGCCACAAGCAGAAGTTTCCAGAATGAAACAAAATGTTTACACTTTATTAGATCAAGCTGAATGGAAAAAAGAACAGTGCCATGGCTTCCAATTCGCCATATTTTCGGTTTGACGTGTCTCAGTCCTCGACTGCTTGGGAAATTTCTGAATGCCTAAACATTTGAATAGAATTCCATTTAAAAGCAGTGGTGCATAAACAAATAGCATACCCGTTCTTCATACAAATAGGCCCCAAAGCGCACAATGTACCTTCCGCACTCGCACCCAAGTATGCTGTTGTGTATGGCCTGCTGTATCTAAAGTGTTGCCACAGACTCTATAATAATGAGGCAACAAGAAAAGGTCCTTTCCCTCCCTCTTTGCTTGTTTGGGGTAAACAGATTGGGGCACTTTTGTTCTCATGTGAGACTCTCACACACTGCCTGTGCTGCTTATTCATTGATTTGCAGTGACCTATGACCTATTTCAAACTACAGCCAAGTGAGGGATATCTGTAAAGAAGCCTATTTCATAAGAATCCATCAAGCAAAGGAGCATGCTGCTATTAAATGTTTTTGATAAAGCACAGCTCTGTGCAGATGAGTGGAAACTGACATTTGATTTGTTTAATGCAAAGAAGTGGAAATTCCATCTGTGTTGCTTCAGACTTCATGTCCATTGTTAACGACGCCATTACTCTACTATCCAGTACTGGCAATTTTGGACCTTCAGTGTGCACTCAGAAATATGAACATTGTGAAGCATGCTGAATTTTTAATGTACTGTATGTGTAGTGAGTGATAAAAATGTTCACACTGCTCTAAATGTGTTCACACATTGACTGCATGGAGGAGATTTGATTTCTCAGGTGTCATTCTCATAAGAATCAATAAGTATTTAGATTGTGACTCAGTTTTCTTATTTCAAGTACTCTGGCTGGGAAGATTTAAAATGATGTGCTTAAGTTTAAAGTTTCATTTAAACAAGCACAGTGTCAGTATCTCTGTAATCTGCAACAATTAATGGAAAGATTTTCTGTTCTGCTTGTTCTAAAACCTTGTTGTCTTCAGTTACGGGAATTCCCAGTTAACACTGTTAATGTCGGGTGGTTTGACAATTCAGTGGCCTGCTGGCCTGCCTTTTTTTGCCTACTTTTTTTTCATAGTTCATTGTTGTCATGGTATTCATTCTTCATGTCAAGAACAAAATACCTTTGTCCAGTTGATTTATGTCCAGCCAAAAAGTGAAGTAAAGTAAGTAAGTCTGGATCTGTTAGATGGGATGTTACCAGTTAGTAAAGTTAACAATCAGTTAATGAAATCAAAGTAGTAGTCTTACTCTATTAATCTTTTAATTTTTATTTTTATTTTTTTTTAACTTTCCATTCCATTATTTTGGTACAGTAAAAGTTTTTATCTTGTCATAAATTCTCTTTTTCGCTGTGCTGTACTTTGTAGATACTCTGAACCTCACTAAGCAAATGAGAATGAGTTAACACTGAGCAAATGTGAATACAATAGTTACCACCTCCAACACTTTTTCAAGCTTTACTCTATGCAGACTTTATCCATAGTAATAGCAAGAAATAAAAGCTAGGTTGCCATTGATACCAAGTGTTTGGTTTTATGCTCAAACATGATAACACAGCATTTAACACATCCACTTTAATAGGAACACCTGTACACTTGCTCTTATACAGTATGTATTATCATGTATGTATGTTATCCAATCAGCTAATCACTTAGCAGCACAATGCTTCATATACATACAAAGAGCTTCATTTAATGTTCAAGCACAGAATGGACCCATGATCAGAGGAGAATGACCAGATCAGTCTTGGTGGACAAGCAAGTCAAATAAGAGCTTTTTACGTCTATGGTGAGCGGAAAATCATCTTAGAAAGCATATTAAACCTTGAGGTGGATGGGCTAAAACAGCAGAAGACCCCTGTCAGCAGCAGACCCCTGTCAGCCAAGAACAAGAAGTTGAGGCTGTCATGACTCACAGGCAAACTGGACATCTGGAAAAGACCAAAAGAAAAAAAAATTAAAAAGGAAAAAGGCCAGGCAAATTTTTTTCTAATCTTTAATTGTCTAGTTTGGGTGAACCTGTGCTCAAAATAGCCCTGGTTTCCTGTTCTTCTTAATGTGGCTGTAAAGAGTGATTATTTCACATACTATGTTCTTCCTGGCAGTTCAAACCATTTTGGATATTTACCTCCGACCTCTATTATAAACAAAGTGTTTTCACCCACAGAACTGTCACACACACAATGTTTTTTTTACTGTGTATCCTCCAGATACTATGTGTGTGAAATTCCGGTGTGAAGGAGATCAGCAGTTTTTGAAATACTTAATCCAGCCCATCTGGCATGAACAATCATGCCATGGTTATAGTCAGAGAGGTCACACTTTTTCCCTGTTCTAATGTTTTAACTTTAAATGAAGCTCTGGGCCAGAATCTTAATGACTGTATGCATTGTGCTGATGTCAGATTGGATAACTGCATGAATGTGCATGTGTACAGGTGTTTCTATTTAAGTGACCAGTAAGTGTATATGATAGAATGAGATATTGATTTTATCAGTGTTATACTGAAGAAATTATTTGACACAAGCTAGACTCAAACTGTCTGACGTGTATAACCTCGCAGCTGTTGATTCACAGCTATAACTCATGCTTTTGCTAAAGGGATTCCTCCATGATCTGAGATGAATCAGCATCTAACACTGAATCACGCAGCCTGTCTGCATAGTATAATGCTTTGTTCAGTACCCAGTGATACACTCTGCTGTGTCTCATGCTGCCAGCATAATACAACTATCTTATATAGAGTGACATGTTGTTGAGCTTTCAATGCGACAATACAAAAATGACTAGCTTTCATTGTGTAAACTTAAAATGAAAAACAGAAAAAAAAAGAAAAACCAAGAAAAACCGGGATGTGACAACCACTGTCCAGACTGAAGTATTACACACCTTCATTAAATAATAGGGATTCCCCCCACCATAAGGTAGAACTAATAAAGGCTTCATTTCAGAATCCAAGCTTTTGTTAACATTATCATTAATCCATTAACTTCAGGAATAATAAACCATAAGCAATTCTGACAATCTACAAAACTACGGCATTTGTTAACATTAAACCATTAGCTTCAGCATTAATAAACCATGAGCAATTTTGACAGACTACCAAAGTAAGTTTGGAGGGGGAAGTGTGGATGAGTGCCAGTTTGTGAATAAAAGGCAGAGCTGGGGTAAATGAGTGGTAAGGACCTACACCTGTGCAGCGTTTTTCTAACAAGTGTTCTTGAGTGGCAGTAAGGATAAAAAGGAGAGATACAAGAAAACTGCTGTTATTCTGGGTCGATGAGTGGTGGTCTCCACAGGGGCCTTGGTGGATTGATGCGCTCATTTTAGATTCATCTCTGGTCCTAGCTCCTCCCTCATAACTGTCACCAAAGATACTGTGACTTCCTATCTCCATGATTTTAAGGAGTTTGATGTGTTATATCTGCTGTACCCACCTCTATCTGTTCGCATTACATCATAGTCAATGTCCCTGAATCAACATGTAACCTTGAAGGGGCCTTGTCACTGGGCAAGTCATTTGGAGCTCGATGTTGAAACTCGAGTAGACCTGATTGTACAGTCGGGATTGACGTTTTTGCACCTGTAACAAATTCTCCTCTGTTAATTGCCCTAAAATGTGGAGACTTGCTCTTAGGTCAGAAGTGAGCTGGGAAAACATGCAGGCCATGAGAAGTTTCACTCTTTTGTACCAACCTTAATGCCCTGCCATCAGATTATGATGATGTTTCCTTGGGACCAATAACTGGGTCATTTCTTCTTTTGTTTCAGTGTACTGCATCATTCAGTATAACCAATCTTTAATAATCACAAAATAGGGGAAGGAGAGCACATAGTTAGACTGAATATGCTGACCATCAATTAGTTTCACTTGGTCAAAGGCATGCCTAAGGTATCCTTTCATGGCTCATCTAGAGGGAAATCCCTGAGGAGAATTCCTGATGCACATCTAACATCAGTGGCCAAGGCAATGGCTCCCCAGCCAATTCTGTGCACATCCCACAATGTGCTACACTTTTGCAGGGCCCATTCACACAAATCAACATCAACAACATGTGAAATGACAGTTAATTTGTCACCTAAATTAGTGGGTGGGTGAGGCAGGGACTAACTGCAACCTCTAAGTTATGCATTTGTCTCCAGTATTGGAATGCGATGGCCAAAACTACCCTTTGCTCAGTGTGCTGTACCCAGTGCCTCACAGTGAACCAGGAATTTATGAATTGCAGTTTAGTTACAGCTGAATCCACCAGTGCATGGTATGAACCCCCTTGAATACTCACCAGCATGTAGTATTTCCCAGCTCAGTCAGGGGCATCCTGCAGTGTATCAGGGACCAAGACCAACACCCCCACCTCCAGCATATGACATTGGTCCTGGAAATGCCCGGGTTCTCTGCAAAGCCAGTACACCAGCCCAGGCCTTATTTTCAGACCTGTGGCCTCTGAGCCATCAACCTGAGGGGAAGACAAACTGACAGTGTTGTTTGGGGAGGTTTGCAACTGGAAGTTGTTGGGCTGCAAGCTGGGCTTTCCCTGACAGTGTAGGCAAGAAGCTGACATCCGACTGTAAGTCTGGCCAGTCCTGCACTTCACAGCATGCATGAAGTGTTCAACAAATATCCTGTGTTGTCCTGGAGATTGTGATGCAGGGCATCTCAGAGAGCGTGATACATATATCTTGGAGATATATCTGTTCTCCAAAGCTGATGTAAGACTCCTATCATCTCCTTTCATCTCTTCCTAGCTAATTAGTGGCTTTCAGCATAAAGTTGTTTCCTCATTAGCTTGCTATCATTGTTATGTATCACTTCTCAGCTGTGTGCAGTTTTAGATGCTGTGGTATAGGTCATCCATCATTCCATGTTATCAACCACCATTGCTTGCAAAGTTAGCAAAACTCTTTTAATACCTATACAGGGTCATAGTGGGCTTCCTTCTTTGTTTTGGCTCAGTCCCACAGCCATTTTAATCCCCTGTAATGTGTGCCTATGGTTAGCACAATAAATGCAGCTGAGTGGCCACTGGCCACTGCTCCACAATAATGTTCCACATGATGCACACTCAATTATCTGGTACACTCACTGCTGTTTAAGGGTACTAGCATTCTTAGATGGACTGTAGCGAAAATTCTATGTTGAAGCATGTAACAGCACTGTGGATGGTTTCTTGCTGGGCATTCATAAACTTGTCGCAGCCTTCCTGAAGGGAGTAAGGACTCTTCATCTACTAAACTACAGAAAGAGCTCAGCATGGGATCTCACCCTTTCACCCTTAAGATATCCGATTATGAACCCATGCAGATTGCTCAGTCTAAAGACTACTTAACATTTGCTAGCACTCATTTCAGTAAAAGGAGTCGGAGACTCGCATGCCTTGGCAATAAGCTTGCCAATAACCTACCACAGCTATAGCAATGGTGGCTCAGCAGTTAGGGCTTTGGATTACTGATCACAGTAGTGGCCACTTGTATCCTACCATGACAAAACTGTCACTGTTATGCCTGTGAGCAAGACAATTAACCATCTTCTGCTCATTTAATTGCAAGTCCCTTTGGATAATGGTGTCTGCTTGACAAATTAAATGTACAAACATGTTGGGCATATTGCCTCCTACTAATGAAGAAGAACTTGTGTGAACAGTAGGCCTAATACATGAAATAATAAAATACAAAACAATTATTTTGTATTAAAATGTGAGTATAAAGTATACATAAGTGCGTAGGTCATGTATACAGCATCAATCAGAATCAGGATCAGCTTTAATAGCCACGTGTGCACAGACACACAAGGAATTTGTTCTGGTTTTTAAGGTGCTCCTATATATATATATATATATATATATATATATATATATATATATATATATATATATATATATATACATACATACATATCTGGAGTGAGACAGTAAACATTAAAATAGATAGACTTAACAATAAATATTATGTGTATGAATCTGGGACAGAGGATTTATGTATTTATTGTATCTGGTACTTGAGAAAGAGGCAGTAAGTATTAGAGATGGAGAATGAATTACAAAAATGAATTACAGAACACAGGGAAAAAACCTGCTAGATGTTCTAGTGCACAGTGATCTGTAGCGTCTTCCTGAAGGGAGAAGTGCAAACAGGTTGTGGCTGGGGTGAAAGGGGCCTGTGATGAGTTACCTGCCTGTTTCTTCACCCTAAAGTTGTACAAGTCCTGAAGGTTGGGCAGGTGCACATCTTGAATGAATGTATGCCTATCACTATCATTTCTACAGAGGTCTCTTATCCTGTCGGAATGAATCATACTAAGTGTTGAATTCCTCTATCAACATTACGGATCAGATAAGAAAACTTACAGGTAAAAAACCCTTACCCTATCCATATAGCCCTTAGTACTAAATTAAAAATATTTGTGCTACTCAGCATCTCTAAATGGATATCTTTATGTTGTTTGAGTTCAATATGTGCTACATTGGTTTACATTCGTAAGTTAAGCCCCCCATTGATTTATGGTTTCATAGAGAGGAAGGCTGTTAGAGGAAGGTGACTTGTCATTGTGTTCATTTACATTGTGATAGGGTTGTTAGGTGATTAGTGGTAGATGGCTCAAAAAGGTAAAATTTAAATATGATTATTAGTAAAGATATAGAATGTTTTGTACATAATCAAAATGCATAACAGAACTATACCAATCTAGGTTAGTGTGAACAGGTGTTAATTATGGCAGATAATTTTTTTTTTATCAGATGGCAGAAAATTTTAATCTCACTCTCTTTAATCAGTTGTTAATTGCATATGTTAATTATTCTACTCAAGACATTGATTTGGCAGTATGCTGGGTTCAGTGGTGCGCTGGGGACTTCCAAGCAGTAGCTGCTTGCACTTTTGACCTAGATTAAATGGGCAGAAATGCTGGAGGGCAATGGAGGAAAATTGACAGACACTGACTATTATCCCATAGTTCAAGAGGGCAGTTTCCACCAGTTACTAACCCCATCTCAGAGCACTGATTCAGACCAGTGGAAAGTCAGTAGGAGGACAAGAGAGAAGTCCAGCCATGCTTTTAGGTGCTGTGTACGCCATTATTCAGTACAGTTATTTCTCCCAGGTTCATTTGTTTTTCTATCTCATACAGAATCAGACTGTGAGAAAAACTCTCGTATAGCATCATTAATTCTTTTCTAGCTGTTATTTGCATTTAATGGAGAGTAAAAATCGTTCCTCAAGTGCCTTTTTTTTTATTGTGTCCCACTGGACAGACCTTCACTCTTGACCATATGCTTTGTGAACCTTCCTGGCAAAAAACAATTCTAATCAAATCTTCCCTGTAAATCATGATTGCCCCATTACATTATTTGAACTTATTTCTTTTCTTTAACTCCAATTGTCATGACAAGTTTTGGATATTCAGCTCAAGTTTATTCATGGTCTTGACTGCTTGGGAGTTGAAACAAAGGTTATTCCAGCTGTGTTTAGTCATGTTTGTAAGGCAGCAGATGAACTTTCATTTCTAAGTTCAAACATCTTGAAATGTCTTACAGTGTTAAAAAACATTATATGAATATGGATTCTTATTTAGTTGCTCATGCATGCATGGGTGAGAGTTTTTTTTCTATGAACATAGTTTTTGATACATTCTGTACAGATATTTGCGGATTCTTTTACCTTACCTATAGCTTCCACTTTTCTTTAAGAAGTTGCAAAATGAAACAGCATTGGTATTTATAGGGAAAACAGAATGGGAAATTATTTTGGAATAAGCACACTCAAAATAGAACTGGGAAAAAACTGAAGGAGGCTCTTTTGGACAGGGCACATCTAACCCTAAATGAGTTTGAATCAAAACAAATCTGGTGCGGTCGACTTTGGCCTGCACTCTTACTTGACTTTAATAAAGGCATTATGTGTATGCTCTTCTTTTGACATGCACAACTGATGTTTAAGTACAGAGGAGAAACCTTTAAAATGGTTTAACAGAAAAGTAGCTGTATATAATGCAAGTGGTTTTGGTTACCAGCAGCCGAATAATGGTATTAAAAATGACTTTTTGTCAGGCATGGTATGATGATTTATAAACAGTTCATTTCTAGAAATGCCATAACCTTCCATAAAACCTAAAGAGAGATTAATAATAGTAAATCCTAGTGTTTTTTCTACGTCTAAAGTTTTTAGTCATCCAGAGTTTTGAAATTTATAGTAGTAGTAGTAGTATGCTGAAACCTGTTCAGTCTCAATGACTTATGACTATGAAGTACCCATATTTATTTTGGATTGTCTTGTATAATTTCTACGTCATATGTCACAAGTGTACACCGTGTCAGCAGTATTCCCACTTGCTTTGACCTTTACCCTTTCCCAACACCAGCAACCTCCATGTCTTAATGTGACACCTCTTCAGCTGTCTTTCAACCATTTCCTGTTGCTACACTCCCAAGCTGCTCAGGATGTGACAAGAACACTGACAGTCATCGATTTATCTGTCAGCAGCTTCAGCGCATCCTCAGTCAATATATCCTCAACCCCCATATGCCTGGAGGAACAAAACTCCTGGGCGACATGCTGATGAGAGAGCAGTTTTGCTGCTTCTCATAGCTTTCAGAGGAGGAAAACAGTGGGATGCAGGCATAGAGCCATGACCTGGGCAATCTCTTACCACTTATCCATTGACCTATACAATTGCCTCAAGGGATGTGCAGGAAACAGAGTGAACTGAAAATATGATTTACAGACTTTATTAAATTAGAATCCAAGAGCATTTGAGTTGTCTAAGCAACAACAACAACAACAATACTTCTTGACTATTACTACTGTAAATTTTTCCTTCTCTGTTTCTAGATTTCTGTAAAGCTGCATTGTCCATGTTGTTAAAAATGCTGTACAAATAAATTGAATTGAAATTGAAATAAAAGGTGCAGTTTTGGAAGTTATTGTTTTTATCAGCGGCGAAAAACAAATTTTTTCAGGCAAAAGTCAAAGTGTGTCAGGTTAGCTGCAGATTATTTTGCTACAGTGGAATAAATTACAAAAGTTATTATAGTTAGGTCATAATTTATTAATTTATTAATTTATTAATTATGAATAAAAGTTATAAAAGTTCTTATAGTTATTAGTCTGTCTGATTGGTCACAGTTATAGGCATCCCTTGCTGCAAAATGTTTAAAAACCCCATCTGTTACAGGGTGACAAGAGAGGATGTGGAACACCAGATTGCATTGGGGGCAAAATACTGAGCATAATTCTTTACATTATACGAACCTTATGGCACTGCTGCTCAATGACACTGCTTCCAAATGTTACTCTGTATGTTACATTCAGCTGGAACACCTCTGATGATGTGCCATGGCAAGTCATCGCCTGCGGGCTCTCAAACATTCATGAACTGGTGATTTGCATATAACCGATGCTTTAACTTGCACTTGATCTCTAAACAGACGAGGCAACCAAAATCTTAACCCCAAGCACAGGCGAGAAATATGAAATCACAACTAATCTGTGCCAAATCTGTGTAACTTGTGAAATTTTTTAAATTGATGTTTCAAATATCAAAATGCAGCTAAAAATTGCTTTGCAAAATTAACAATAACATAGAAGAAGAAGAAGAAGAAGCAGAAAATAGAAAATAGAAAAAAGAAAAATAATAGAAAGAAAGAAGAAGAACAAGAACAAGAACAACAAGAAGAAGAAATTGGGTAAAGCAGGGAAATTATTATCTTAATTTCAACAATAAAAGTTAAAGTAAAGCCATATTATTATTATTATTATTATTATTATTATTATTATCATTATTATTATTATTATAAAATGAAGAGGAAGAAGAAGAAGGTGAAATTGGGTAAAGCAGGGAAATTGTTATCTCTAAAAAATACAATTTAAATTCAACAATAATAAAAGTAAAATTAAACCTCACTGATAAAAATATTGATAGAACAAATAAGACAAAAGTGAGGTTTAAGAATCATTAAATGTATAATAACCTGAGAAATCTTTGCTAAAAGAGAGAAAAAAAAAACATTGCTTTGACGTCTCTACACATTCACAGATACAGTCATACACACGTGGACTTGTTTTGGACTAAAGGCCTGACAGATAGAAAATTCCTAGAAAAGCACTACCATGGTTAGGTTAGGGGCTGTTAGGTTAAGTTAGCTTGCCTTAGAGACATAGCTGATAAAAATCATCAGCACATAATAGTTTGTAGTGCTGGCTTAGGCTTGTTAGAGAAAAAAAATGTGACTTATTAAGCAACTATATTGGTTTCAGTTCTTTAGGACCACAGGAATACCTACACTTGTGTACTTATTATATAATGGAGTCTGTATAAAATATTATTTGTATTACAAATAAGAAACAGACAGCTGACAATTTAAAAGAAATTTTAAAACAAAGTGCCTTAGAAACCTTGGCACAGAATCTGTACAAATTTCTGGAACTGTACTGGTGGAAGTCCTTAAGCCCTGTGAATGGAGAGTTTGCCAAACTGGAAGACATCACTGTTGTCAGGACACAAATGTTTCATCATAGGATATATGTGATCAGACAGAAGGATATTGCGTTGATTTACCCTGACCTGTCCCTCTAAGCGGACTCAAACAACTGCAGCAAACAACTCCTCCAGCACAACAGACATTGTTTTTTTTAATTATATTTGTGTATAGGTATATTCAACTTGCATAAACAAGTTCTTTGAACTTAAAACATTTACTTTGAACAGCACTTAAAGTTAAGGCAAACCTTCGAGACAGAGTTTATTCATTATTCTGACGAGTCACAGGCTTTTTCCATTGCTGTTCACTCCACATTAGATGAAAACAGATTGAGTTTGGCCAGTGACCTGGAGTGGGAGGGCAGCAGCAGGGTGACAGGTGGTCAGAACCACTAGCAGCCCTGTACAATTGCAAACACAGCTCTCTTTCCTACCTTAATATAAACCCTTCCCCCCTTCCTATCCCCGATCCTCCCACCCACTGCTTTCTCCCCTCTCTCCTGTATACTCTGTCTGCTTCTGCCCCTTATCTGCTGAGAGGGGAACCCGTTATGTTCCAGATATTCAATTACTCATGAAATATTCGTTCGGCCCCAGGGCTTGGTCCGGAACGTTCCACTTTAGCCCCGTCTCAGCAGCTCTGAGTGCAGGCGTGTGTCACCTCTCCTGGTAAGGTCAATTTTTCCCATTTGGAGCAGCAGCATTAGCGGGGGTTTCAGCTTGCATTAGAATCAAAGCCCTTTCCTTTGCCACCTCTCCTTCCTCAGTTTGGATGAGATGCTTCTCTAAAACACTGGAGCCCAGAGGTTGCCCTGCATGACTGTGAAATGAATGCATTTACTGTACGCTCTCCTGCACTTGAAAGCACCATCTTTGCTTAGTGACTACTAAGCTTTTCATTTTCCATTATCTGTGTACCAAATACATTTCAAGCTAATACAGAGGGCTTTTTTCCCCTCAAGTTTTAAAACAAAGAATTTATAAAGAGCAATAAAAAAGCATGTCTGGTATATTACTTACATACATTTTATAAGCCTTTATATTGTTGCTGTAAATTAAGCAATAATTGCAGCAGCTGAAATTAAGCAAACAAAATCGCAATAAATCCAAATTTCAGTAAAAGACATTTGTGTGGTTATAGTAATGCTATTTGAACTGCCCCAGATCTGTGCAGATGTGGGCGCACATGTGGGTGCCTGGTGTGTTTTTGAGAGTTTGCATGTGTTTGAGGCTACTGAGGTTAAGGTTAGGCTTCTGTTTAGGCTTATGGTTATAGTTTGTGACAGGTCATGGTTAAGTTGTAGTTCTGGGGTCATGGTAAGAATTAGGGTTTGGTTCTGGGTTGAGGTCAGGTTAAAATTAAGGTTTAGTTCAAGTTTAGGTTTTACCAGTCTACATACAAATGAACATCTCCAAAGACAAAGTTTTGTCTCTGCTTTGAATCTGAAGTCCCAGATTAAAGTCATTACTAACATGTTATTTCTGATTAAGATGACTTTGCCATCTTAGAATAAATTTGATAATGGTGTGCAAACGAGTGTAATAATGAAAAAAATGTGTATTAGTGTTGGATTAAGTGGAAGACCCCATTACAAAAGGTTTTTTAAACCTCAGCCTATTTAGTAAGTCTACAGTAATTTGTTTCAACAGCAGTTCGAATGTTAACCATCCTCCAGTGGCGTCTCTCTGAACATCCCTCATGTGATCCCATGTGAAAAGTTCAATCACTCTGGAAAGTTCTGAAAGAGATTATCTTTACAGCTGCCGTCTATTTCTCTCCCCTTCCACAAAAATGAAGAGAAGGTCATCAACCGTCTGGTTCTGGAGTCGGAGTTCTGAGGAGAATTTTTTTTGCAGGAGGGCAGAGAGCAGTTAGACCAGACCTCGTCTCTCAAAACTCGCCTCCAAGAGACATTCACATCTGTCTATTAAAAAAAAAACACCCACTCCCTCCTCCTACTCCTATTTTCTTGAAGATTTCTGTTGAGACCTTACTCGCTGAAAAAGGTGAGGATCCAGTCACCCGTGATTATTACCAGCTCACTCGCCTCTTGCTGAACGCAAGAAATGTTTCAGAGGATTTTATTCAGCTGAGGCTTTGTGTGGAGAGGGTTTCATTTAGGTCGAGAGCAGAGAAAAAATAAGAACCACAAATATTTCCTTTATCGCACAGAAATGGAAGAATTTATATGATGTGCTTTTAGCACTGATATGCTATTGCACATTATTTTTCAGCACACAATCTGTTTCTGAATGGTCTAATATGTTTTTTTGTTTCGATATTTCTGCATGCTTGTGTAATTCTTTCAACATTCATTCATTCGTGTTCGGTAAGGGCTCTCCCAAAAACATCTCCCAGCGGGCAGAAGGATTTTTAAAAAATGTAATCATTAAATAAACAGCTAAAATCGGGTTGGTTTGGGCACCAAACTGGTATCATGATCCTGAAAAGAAAAAATATAGTGTGAGAAAAATCTGCATAATTAAGGCAATTTAGCAATTATTTTTTTCTTTTGACTTTTCACTGCTCATTATTTTTCAGCCAACAAGCCATTTCTAATTAATCTAATTATTTTCTGTTTTTCCCATAGTAGATCTGGATTTAGCAATAATAACTATCCAAACAACTGAAGAAATAACAAAGAAAACATGATCAAAAAATGGATGCTTTCAAAGCTTAAAGAACTGCAACAGCTGAACATGGGGAGCGCAGTGCTATAAAACCCCTCCAATTTACATATTATAATTTGAGCAAATCATAGCATGGCATAATCATGGTAAGAATAATGTTGATGAAGTTCCACATTGTGATAGATAAAGGTATTCCTTTCAGGTAGCTGTTAAGTGCAATACAACAGATCAAAAGCAAAAGGCTTTAGCGTATATCTTTGCCACATTATAAAATGATCAACAAGCATTGCTTTGATTTAGTACTTTATTTTCATAGTAATATTGCATTCTCACATACAGGTTGTAAAACGTATTTTCACAGCAACAAGAAGCTGTAATTATAATGTAATATGCATTTAAAAAAAAAAAAAAAAAACATATGGTACTGAAATCTCTGCAGACCTCAAATGGACTCTTGAAACTTGGCTACAGTATAATCTACATTCAGTAATAGAGCTCGGAAACATGACATTTAAAATCCTTCAGAAATGCTTCTTTCCTTCGTGGTTCATCCTTTGTGACTCAGAGCGGTAGAAGCAGTTGTGCTATTAAGCCTCTAATAAAATAGAGTTATGCAATAAAAATGTTTCAGTGGCATAGTGTTTCAAGAGAAAGCTGCTTTCCCATACATTAGGATAATCATTATAATCATCAAGTATTATTATACTGATATAAAAAAGTCAAAATCACTTAATCTGGGTGGAAGAGGATAAGAATAAAACTATAGTTCAAAGTCTCTTTTTTTTTTTTACTTAGATCTCCATGAAAGAGACACTAGTTTTATGTCTCTGTCTACTCCTGCAGTATAAAGTACTTTTATGTCTAGCGTTAACAGTAATGATCTTACTGGCCATCTTTGCAGGAGTATGAAAAATAGAATTTGACAACTGAGAATCTCTTATTCAAATGAGTAGGGGGCTGTTTTTGTTTTACACAGCCAGCCAAGTGCCAAATAGTTAATAGTGTGGCCGTCCATCTGGCTGCACCGACTGCCATATTGCTGTGCGCCGACTCTTCTTAGTCCAACTGCAACAGCTACAGTCATGCATCACTTATTCAGCACTCTTTGGGCTTTTTGAACAATGATTAAAATGGCCCTGAGCAGCAGATTCTGTGGCTATGGCAAAGAGATTGATCAGCACCAAGGGTGGTCTCGGTAGGATCACCCTAACAGTTGCAAAGGCTGTGTTTAATGCATTGATGACTGGCTACGGGCTTTTTTAATATTTCATTTTGTACTAATCACTGATTGCTTTTCATTCGAAACCTGGCTTGTTACAGTTATATCTGAAACCTTTAATTCGGTAATTACTATAAAATATTCAGTAGGTACACGCTTAAACAAAGGGGTTTTTTGGGGGGGTTTTTGAAAGGGTTTTTTGTATAGTTCAACACTCGATTGTAGGTTTCTACATAGAAGAGCAAAGAGTCAATTTTATTAATTGACTAATAAAATTTGTTTTTAAAACTAATAAACAAGAATTTTGAAACAAGAAGGAACAATGTAATGATTATTACCTAATAAATAAATTATTATAATTATTATAATTATTATTATTATTAATAGTAGTAGGAGTAGTAGCTTTGTAAATCAATTTATTTTTATTACTTAAAATTTGATTGCATTGGATGGCATATGAATTTAGACTTCCAAATAAATAGCACTTATGAAAAATTGTCCATTGTCCAGGACTACAATTAATACAATTCTAAAACATGATACTGAAATGATAAAAAAAAAATTCCAATGTGATTTTAAACAATATTTATTAAAATTCATGTCTACAATATTTTTAACAAAATATAACAAAAATCCTGACGTAAAAATTTATGATTTGAGGTAGCAGATCTTTTTTTGTCTTGAGTAGCTTTAAATAATTTAAGAGGTTCATAGATGTCTGAAAAATACTTTTGAATTTATGTTTTTAATTCTGTGTAAAGTTACAGTACAGGGTTACAGTAATGGTCTCATGTGATTTGGAGATTAAGTTATATTTTCCTAAAAGGCACGAAAAGCTTAAACATTAAAATAGCTTGTCAAAAAAAATCTCAAAATCTAGGTTGGGTAATTTTAGAAAAGCTTTATATACTTTTTTATTTCTTGTGATTTCACATCACATTTTCTCCTTTTTTCTGCATAAATTGGAGTCATGCCCGTTAACAGTAATATAGTCTGGCAAGTGAGATAAGCTTTGGTAGAAGACAGCTTTGCAGTTTAATTTCTGACCATCAAGTCAATCCAGATTATTCCTGATTGGAGTGTCAATGCCATATGTGACCTACAATCTGTACTCTGCTTGTGTTGGAGGCTGTGGGGGTCGGTGATCTCCATGGGCAAAGGTTGCTATGGAAAAGACCTCAAGACTCTAGGACGTTGTTTTTGTCCTTGCTTATCATAGGCCAAGTTTGTCCTAGATTCCTTTTTTTTTTCAGTCTTACATTCTTCTGCTACATTTCCTCACCGTATTACACCACAAACAACTTGGCCATTTTTATGTAATGAATGCTTAAATGATGCATGAGTGTATACATTTTGTCTATAAACAGTCTTAGCCGATCATCTTCCACAGACTGGACAAGCTTGTTTTTATACTAATGCTGAAAGAAACGAGATGAATTCATCTTTCAAAACAGCATGCTCACTCATACAAATGTCTACTGTCAAGTCTAATATCTTCATATCAATTGGCCGTGTGGGCTCGTTCATATAATAAGCCAAAGGAAATATACTTGATTTTTAGAGTTTAATGTAAGCAGCTCTGCTTTGATCAAAGAATAATGAATAGTTCCTTATCTTGTTACTACAAAAAAAAAAATTCTTATTGAATTTGCCTTTGAGAGCATTCAACTGATGCAGTGATCAGTTATTACACTTAATAATATCTTAATTACTTATACAAAATAATAATAATAATAATAATATTAATAATAATAATAATAATAATAATAATAATAATAATCATTATTATTGTTATTAATAATAATAATAATAATAATAATCATTATTATTGTTATTAATAATAATAATAATAATAATAATAATAATAATAATAATAATAATGTCTCTTCTCAAAAAAAAACTAAAGTCTAAAAATTCTAAGCATTTACCAAGACAAACCCCACTGATAGATATAAATGTAACTCTATGAATGTAGAAATATTTAAATTATAATTGAAATTTGATCTAGAAACATTAAAAGGAAAGGAAACTTTTAATTATAATCTTCTATCATTTGTGACCGTATGTTTGGATTGTGACCAACTGAAGATATATTTCAGTACCCAAATATAAGTTATTTAATGTCAAATATAAAACTATCTGTAGCACAGGGTATCCCCACCTCATATCCAGTGCTTGCTGAAGATGAATGAATGACTGAATGAATCATGATGCTGTTTAAAAGGCTTAACTAATGGCTGCCACAATCAAAACACCTTTATTCCTTAAAAAGGTTTTAAAGAAGAGAGGTTATTAATAAAGAGCCACATGGAGCTGAGATCTTGCAGCCATATTTCTTTACAGTCACCGTGGTACTGATGAGGCTGAAATGGGTGCAGCCACAAGGCTGCAGCCCAGAGAATGATTAAAATCAAGTAAGTATTCCACGAGGCTGATGGTAAATCTAGGCAATATCTTCCAGATGTTTAGCAGCAATAATCATAGTTTAAGAAAGGTTTGAGATTAAGAGGAGCCAAAACCGCATTCAGGATGAGGTTAGCATACAGCATTTAGCCATATTTTGTGAGATGTGAGGTGTGTTCTGAAGGGGTGATTGAAGTGCATTATTATTATTATTATTATTATTATTATTAATAATAATAATAATAATAATAATAATAATAATAATAATAAATATTTTAAAATAGTTACTCTAATACTATACTTTTTAATCTACTTATTTTCAGTTTATGTTATTTTTAATTTATGTATTATTATGTATTATTTATTGCTTGTCCATTTAACATTATTACAGTTTTAATATTTTACAGACTGTAAAACAATGTGCAGTAATTGAAATGTATACTGTTATTAAGTAATTTATCATTTTATTATTATTATTATTGTTGTTGTTGTTGTTGTTGTTGTTATAAGTCATCACATGGCTGATATTTATTATTAGACATTGTACTATGCCTAACAGCTATAGTTGTGTAGATAATATACAAAAAAATTTTTATACAGGACATAGGACTAACAGTGCCTCATGTATTAGCTCTTAGAAGTCTTACTTAAGAGCTGCTGCTTATTAGACGATGCTGAGGGACTTGAACAGCAGCAGGCTACTTCAAGCTTCAGAGCCTATGACATCTATATCCATCTCTTCAGAAAAAATGAACCCTTTCCCAAAGCCAACAAGTTCATTCTGGTCTTCCAGATATGGCCCTCATTCCCCTTCCCTCCTCCCCAGCTATCTCTCTTAAACTTTCCTGTGATTGTAGCCTTGATTTAACCTGGAAGAATTTAACTCTGCAATTTCTATGCCTGTTAGTTATCCAGTGGAATCTGTTTAGATGCTTATGGATTGAATAGCACTGAGGATGTGTAAATGTGAACAACTTTAAATGAGTGTGAGCTTTGATTAGTTCTTTTATCATAACATTTTCTCACTTATATCATAATTAATGGCACTTAGATGAATTAATAACACAACCATGCCACATCTAATAAAATTCATTCATACATCTTCAAACCTCTGGTCTTGAAATTCGAATCTTTATCTGGAGCAAGGTTGTGGTACATTTACATTTACACCTATGGCATTTGGCAAAAAGTAGGTCCAAAACTCAAAACATTGAGTGCAAGGTGGGAGTAGACCCTTAGTAAAACAATAGTCCATTGCAGGACATCTAGGGGTAATTATAAGGGTATATATAGTAATTATTAATGTTTTATAGTTATTTCACCATCCAGCATGTTTCTGGGAGCTGTGAAAAGACCGGGGAAAACTCAAGCAGACACAAGAATAACATCTGCACAGATTGAAACCTGAGCCAAGACCCTCAAGCTGGGAGATGACTTCACTACCCACTGCATCACTGTACCATCCTCAAACATCACTGAAATAAAATGATTAAAAAATGTTTCTTCTTGAAACTGAGATATCTCAAATTATTTGTGCAGATTAGTTTAGTGGTTAATCAGTATCAAATACAAATACATGTACAAAAAATCAGTTATTACACAGTTTTTAATGAATCCATGTATAGCAACCCTCTGTTGAGATCTGAGGTTGTTTAACTGAGATGAAATCTGAGTTAATATATATATATATATATATATATATATATATATATATATATATATATATATATATATATATATATATATATATATTAACAGACATGCTCCAATGTAATTAAACATTCATCAGTGTGAAAGTAGCCACAGGTCTCCCATGGTCTAAGGAGACTCACATAGTTTCACCCCCATAGCTAATCTGAGCAAAGAAAGCAAATTAGAAAGCGAATTAGAACAAGGCACACTGTCCAGCATGGAACATTGAGCAGTGTCTAAAAAAGGAGGCAAAAAATTTGTTTAAGGTGCTTTCATAACTTAAGCCTTGGTTTTCTCTTTACCCCTACAAATGATGCGCAATAATTGGGGTGGCAGTAATACAGCATAAAATTGCAGTGCGTGTGAAAATACCCTTGAGCACAAAGCATGAAGTAGAAGACCTGAGGCAGAAATCAAACAAGATGGTATAGGAGGTCCTGAAGAACAAAGAAATTGTTTTGATGTAATGAATATCTTCCCAGGCTAGCAAAAATATATTTTTTTTTAAGTGATACCCTGTATTCTATTTAATATTTTTTACATAAAAATATAATATTAAATAATAATAATAATAATAATAATAATAATAATAATAATAATAATAACTTTTTTAAACAATTCTCATCCAGTTCACTGTCTCAGATGCTTTATATGGACAACCAAATAGCCGTGAAAATAATATCCCAATGCCTCCGCACCACAGCTATCCTCTGTAATCATTCCCATTTTCAAAGTTATTAGATTTTTATGACTTCTGTTTGACTGCTCATTGAATAAAGTAGACTTGTTTTGAAATGTGTTTAATTCAAACTTTAATAACTCAAAAACAAGTCAGCGTCTCCATTTTAATCTACTGACAGTTTTAATAAAAATGTGTTCTGTGAGTGGAAAGTTCAGAGATGAAATGCTCTCTGGTGCCAATTACGACAAAATATTATGCTTATAAATACATACATATGCATGTACAGTTAAATAAATATCTGAACCCTAGAGACTAGATTTTAGCTTTATTAAATATAGAGTTGGATGTATATTTGATTAGATTACGCCTTTTCTGAATAATTCCATTAAATTTTATTTATTTTTATTTAAAACAAAAAACCTTAAGGAAATACTTGTACAAATGTACGTATGTACAAGTAAGATCTACTGATAAAAAATAATCTATTCTCCCTAGCATTTTGCCTTAAGTAAATATCAAGAAGGAAACAACATTGCAGTAATAATGATAATTTACTATACTAAATGTTTGATGATATCCTAAATGAAAGGACATAACAGTACAAATCCATACCTTACTGATAAAATACATGCAGGAGCAAAGAGACACAATGTACAGTGTAATGGGAAAAATATTTTTGGTAATCTTGAGTTTCCATATGAAATGCTGCCATGTGCAGCGTGGTTTTGAGAACTTGTTAAGGTCTCATAACATTATGTGAAACTTTAGGTGTCTCAGTCAGTGAGAATTACTGTACATTATTATTATATATGCTGTATATGGCCATAGGCTTTCATATGCACCCGAGCTCAAAAAAAGGTTTATGCTGTAAGCAAAGTAATATATAAATAGCTGAGACACTAATGAGCACTTTTTTTTTTGGAAGCCCCCTGCTGTTTTATTGAATGAATAACTCTGCTAGACGCACATGTTGACACTGAGCCCCTTGTTAAGATTAGGTCACAACACACTCTTTTGTGCTACACAGCACAGCCACATTCAGTCAACTCAGAATGATTATATGTGGGACTTCTGATCATGTATTTTCTTGTAAACGTTGGGGATTTTTGCTTTGTACCACAGGTGTTTTGTAGAAGATGTCTGGCACAGTAAAGTCTATCATATGGGCTTGACTTCTGCAAATTAGCCTACTAAAAAGTCTACAATCACAGTAGGCATCCTATTAGCCCCTGTTTTCTACCTACATCTGTTTCCGTACGTGGAAGTGGACACACAGGCTGCAAGTCTTTGAGGAGTGCTTAGTTGAGGCCATGTGTTTTTAGTGAAGCCATTTACCTAGATGTGGATATTAGGGGTTAAAATACTGGATCATCACCATTGCCTTTGTTTTTGTCTCATATTATACAGGAACAACTTATATAACCTACACCAGTATAACTGTCAATATAAGACATTTAAAATATATGCTCAAGAAAAAAAAAAATCAAATGGTTAATACCGCAAAGGATAGTTTAATGGATTCCACACAAACTAGCATACGGATTGCGTTTTTCCAAAGGAATGTATGCATATGCTTGGTCTAGAGTTACATATGGACTGATATAAATCGGGTACACAGGTGCACACTGAGGAACCCGCTGCTTGGGATTATATAGTCGGCTACTAGCAGTCTGACAGCACCCAAAAGAGATTTGAAAGAAAATCTCTGCTAATCTGCATTTGGAAAGTGAACAAAGTTTTGGACAGCCAGCTCGTGTTTCCTGCTTTTAATCAAAGCCACTCCTCTCCAGACCCCGGCTGTTTGGTGCACCTGAGGAACATAACTGGAGGTCTGGCTCTGCCGTTCTCCCACTCTTGGTTTACGTGAGGAGCACTGTATCAATTAGGATGAGGTCTGCTTGGGGTTCGCAGAGCTCTGACCGAGAGACCGATGATTGATGGCAGACGTTTAAGGGCTGTGTTTGCTTTTTTGGCGACAGTCGTTTTAGTCGTTGTATCAAGGGGCCCTGTTTTGCAGAAACAGACTCGGATTTATTCTGGTGATAAAACCTGCGTCCTGCATTCTAAGGCCCCGTTCCTGGAACTTGGGCCTCAGGGACTGTTAAGCACAGGCCTGTCCCCACCATAAACCTAGAAAGACGGCTGCAGGGGCTGTTGGGTGACATGCTGAGCCAGCGCTGATTGGAAACACTTTCACAGTGGACTGATCTCATCTCCCAGGGAATCAACTTAGATTCATTCACTCTGGCTTGAGAAGTCTCTTGAACACTTTTATAAGGGTTGCTCCATCTCCAATTTAAGTTAAAAGCAGACCACTCAGGAAACGTTTTTTTTTTCTTCCTTAAAGTTAAACCTCAGACATTAGTTACATAAGTTCTCTTACATAAGAAAGGTCTGGATAATCTCACCTGGATACTGCAAATTAGTACCTATGAGCTGCTGCTGTAATAATAAAGTGGGTCCTGTCTTCAGCCCAGAACTCTGCTCATACTGTTCATTCTATCACATTTAGTACACGCTACAATAAACAGTTGTAGAAGAGTTGTAGATTTCCAATCTCATTATCTAGTATCACTTGGAAGAAGAGGAGTTTGCTTTCAGGTCTGGTTCCCCTTAAAGATTCTTTTTCATCTTCTCTCAGGGAGATTTTCCGATTTGCATGTAAACATAAATATACATCTAGATTTATGTAAAGCTTCTTCTAGAAAAAGACTGAAAAGGGAAAAGAGAAAAAGATGCTGTTTTTTAAACACTGCATAATGATGCATAAATTATATACTTTTCATTACACTCTATTTATACTCATTACATTCTCCATTTATTTTACCATATGGGTATTATATTATTTTTAAGGAATAACAGACAAATAAACATGAGGGTTGAGTGAGTGGTGGACACTCTGCAGTGCTACAAACACTTGTCATAAAGCAGCCAGTCAAACATGACAGCTACAAACTCACTAGTTGAAGAAAACTTACATGTACTAATTGTACTATACACAATAATACCAATGATGGAACAACATATATCATTAGTGATAATTAAAAGGAATGATTATAGAAAGCTAGTAAAAAGCCAGTAAGACAAAACAGAGACAAAAAAAGAAAGGCCGGATTAACACAGTCTGGCTCAAGACTAATCTTGACTGCTGAAATTGTCTACATAAGACCTCTTCCCTCACTTATCTCTTATCTCTCTTAAGAGTTAGTACCTCCAAGCACAATTCACATCTGGGGTGGAGGTCAAGGATCATGTGCACACAAACACACACCTAAGCAATGCACTTTAACTTTAACGACAACTTCTGAAGTTCTAAAGGCAACAAAAAAGGTTAAATCTATATAAAGATAAAGGCTGCAGACAGAGCTGTGTTTTGGGGAGTGAAATGGTCGACTGGTGCAATAGGAGTCTGGTGCATGGGTGGTTCATCGTTTGGGTCATGTGCCACTTATCTACAACTCATTTATTTATAGATTTTAGGGATAGTACATATTTTATTAAGTTTCTTTATGAACTTATGTATATTGCTATACTGTTTGCACACTAATTGTTTTAAGAAAAAATTTTTGTTGTCGCTAAAGTGTTGAAACCGAAACAGATTAAATGTAATATTAAGGGTCTACTGAAAATATTGGAACTGGTAGATGTGAGAAATAAGGTCACATGTCAGAAACCACCTGAGTTTTACATTTTAAAGGTTAAATGTCTCATAAAAAAAACAAAACAAAAGTGAGTAATAAAAACTACCATCAGTTTTTTTAAGAAGGCAGTTAAATAAAATTATTTATAATCATTGCTATTTGATGTATTATATATGTATTGCAAACTGAATAACTAAGATACCTTGTGGCTTTACTGTTTATATATGAAATGGGAACGGATAAAAGGAAGGCATAAGGGAAGAAGTGAGGTCGCTATTTTGTTTAGAGAGATCGTTTGTTGCTTTGAAATGAACTTATGAGAACTGTCTCTCTAGGTGGCACTGTTCACCCAGTTTGATGAAAAAGTTCCCCTACTGAAGCGAAGATGCCTTATAATCAAATTACCATCAAATTTGTAAAATGGGACAAATCCAAGTTTTAAATTAATTAATTTATTTATTTATTGCATAAATATAACACACAAAGCTGTTTCAACATAATAAATTGATTTTTTTCTAATTACATTTGAGTCATTTTTATATATATTTCTTCATTGAGCACATATAACACACACAGCAATGTGACCATAATGAGAAAAATCTCATTATGTGAATTTTCTTCTTCTTATTATTATTATTATTTGACGTTTGACTGTACATGTACATATCACTGTGTTAGAAATAACTTCACCCTAATCATGAACTTCCACAGGGAATAAACGTTAGGATGAAGGCTTGTGCTGCTACAGTAGTTTGCTGATTTTAATGCTACTGTAATGATGGATTTTCATAGGACTGTTCCCACAAATAACAGATATGGGTCACTTAGAAACACCCATGTGAACCATTAAAGCAGATAGATCAAATCTGGACACAAAATCCTAATTAAGTCATTAAGCACATCTGTTTTTTGCAGATGTTATCTCTCAAGGATGAAGCCTAAACCCCAGGTGTCACTTTTTTTGACTGTAAATGCATATGAAATGTTTTCAGTAAAGTATAATATTGCACTCTAATTACATATAACTTATTGGTGGAATTAGACTTTAGAATTAAATAGGAGAAGATGATTCTCGGGATGGGTCCAGGAATAACATCTCTGGCATTCAGAATAATAATTAATTTTACCGGCAGCATTTATATATATATTTTTTTTTTCACATTTCTTTCTTTGAAGCATTCATTTAAAAGAGTGTAGTCATTTATCTGAAACAGTGTTTTTTTAAGGTCTGGATGATAGCCTTGAGTGAGTATTCTTAAATAACCTTCTAAACCTAAAGGGTATTGCTTTACTTATAGGCCGTTAAAGGCCATGCAGTAATGTAACATATGTTCTAGTTACTTATCCCTATTTTTTTTTTACTGGATCTTATACCTTTTCACTTAAGAACTCAAATTACTCTATATACAATATATTGGTTTTTTTGTAGTTTCATTAGATGTATTTTATTTTTGGAACGCTTTAGTCATTCAAAAAAGTAGTACATTAATTTTGCATTATGCATCACTGCAATAACTCATGCTGGACACATTTCTTTAATTAAAATAAGCTGCTTTTTTAGTTATTTTTTTATGAAGTCCACATGAAATCAAAAGTACCATTAAAGACAAAAATAAGTAAAGTATTTGCAAAGCTTGCTGAATGCTGAGAGGGGAATTTGAACTGTGATCATTTAAAAACTAAGCAACCCTACAAATAATTATTCACAGTGACAGCTATAGACCAATAAGAATTTATCTCGCTTGAACTTATATGATTAAATTATTGATCTCTCTGAGTTGTGGTTTTAAGATGTTGTGAAAATAAGGGCATAAAAAATGAACAGTTGGCGATGTGTCTTTGAGTTTCTCTCTCTCTCACACACACACACACACACACACGCAAACACACACTCATACACATACGCAGAAGTTTTCTCTTTGATCTACAGCAATTCTGGTATCAGCTCTCAGTATGCATTCATTTTTACCCGGGTAAATAAGAAAAATAAGTTAAAGCAGCACTTCTCGCTCGATGGCTCAGTGGCCATAGCCAAAACATTTCATTTTAATCCTCCAGGGTTGACTAATTTTATAATTCACTTTTATATTTCTTTTTATACTCTTTACATTTCTGACTTATAATTTTGTGCAAAATAGCACAAGTTTTTTGGAATGTTTCAAAATAATATGCTTAGCAATGAGAACTAGAAAAATAATGATTCCAACTGCTTATATAATAACTTTTTCACCTCACAGGTCTGCTGTTTTAAGTAAATATCCAAAACCAGGCACAGGACAAATTCAAGTGCCCCTCATAAAGACATAACTCGTATGACCCAATAATATGCAATATAAAGACATCTTGGTTGACATATTGGAAAATATGTAGCACAAAGTCTGTCCTGTGATCTCCCCTTTTCTCCCCATAGCCCATCTAATCCAATGCTTCAGTCTACTTTCTTGCCTTTCATATTCAGCAGTACTGAGATTGCACCACCAGAATGGAAATTAGGTTTATGCAGCTTTAATGAAATTCCAGAATTCTGTTTTGTGGCTTGGCGCACGTCTGAGCATAAATTCATTCTCCATATTCTCAGCAGCCGAAAATGACAACCCGAAATGCTCCTCCATCAGTAATCTTTTAGCAGCACTTGCCTAGGCTGTTTTCTAACTCAATCTGCACGGCTGAAACTCAAATCCAGAAGATCCAGAATTAGAAAACAGTGCCAGCAACATGGGTCTTGACATGCCAGCTCAGTGATGCCAGTGAAGGGGCTTAGTGAGCTGATTTTTAAGTGAGTGGACATGATTAACCGTGGTTTACTTGCAGCTCACATTCTTATTTTAGAGCAAATCCATAACATGGGAAAGATTTCATGTCTTTGCGTGTTTAAGTCTTTTTTTTTTTTTTTTTTTTGAATGATTGCTGTTTTGAATAAGAAAAAAACAACAAAATCAACCAGGTAGGGAAAGTTGTGGTTGTTGGAGTAAATCTTTGGAATTTTTTGAAATAGAGATGCCAGAATATGAAAACATACTTTGATGAGAAAACAAACAATAGTTATACTGTATATAAAATAGCATCACAAAAAAAAAAAAAACATTATTCCCAAGCTATAATAGTTTTAACACAAGCTGCCTGAAACATGGCACATAAAAATAAAGTTTTATAAAGTAGCTACTAAGAGTAATCCTGTTTAAAAAAAAAAAATATTCAAGTTGCACTAATTTCCCAAACTAGGTTACATGCACGCCCTTGCAGTGCAATGTTTTATACACTACACCATTTAAAGTCGGTACCATGAAATACCGAAAACCGTGATATTTTTGATACTGATGCGTTTCAAACTTCAGATTTTATATTCCTGTTCATTCTTTTACAGCATGATATTGCAGGCCTCCTCAAGGATAAAAATCAGACCTTAATGTTTATTTTTTATTCTTTAGTAAAGTGAATAAAGGTGTACTATTATGACTCCTCACAAAAAAAAAAAAAACATAAGTATGGCATGTGGAACTTATTCGGTAAATTTGGCAGGATCGGCTACTTGCTGCACTCAGGACTGATTTTCTTTGAAAAGGTTTTTTTCTACTGAAAGTGCAGAAAGTTAAACCCAGGCCATGTGTGATGCGATTCAAGTGACATTCACTGTCGAAATGAAAGCATCGCCTGGTAATACGCGCACTATACGTGTTTCCTATTACGATTTCCATTAGCATTTTATTTATAACTGGTCGGTGGAACAGTAAAGTGTTTTATCTTACAAATGGCTGCTTGATATTTTTTTTTTCTTCCAAGAAACATTTTCCCTATGATCCTGAAAATAACACTCATTCATTAGCCCTGAATTATAGCTTTTTTTTTCCAATTCAGAAAATGTCTCCCGCTCTATATGCGAACTAAACGCTTGATTTCATGGGCGATGTGCATTTCCCCCTCATTTAATGTCATTGGTTCATTAAGGAAATGGAACTGAACGAAAGGGAAGCGAATTAAATACACTTTCAGTCCGCAATAAAACATAGTGTGAACTTGCCAACTTACTCCAGATTCATTTCTGGAATTGTTTTTCCTCCCCATTGCTCTGAAGTTGTGGCATTAGAAATAACAGGGAATTGTTTATTTTGACGCACTTGTGTTTCCATACTTTTTTTTAATGCAGTGAGGATCACACAAATGACTAGAAATATATTATTCGCAAGTAATAATAATAATAATAATAATAATAATAATAATAATAATAATAATACCTGCAAGAACTCAAATTAATCGACCATCAGCAACAGTAATGCCAAGTTTTAACAACAGAAAGCCCTTTATCTGGAACACAGAAATGTAAACTTACCTGAGCAAATTATAATCTAAAAAAAAAAAAAACCCAAAAAACAAAAACAACACTTTCTCTCCCAGCAGCTTCATGACTATCCGGACTCACTTACAGTGCAATAATAATACAAAACAAAATGTTCATCTCATGCTTAGATGAAGTTAAAAAAGTAACGCTCGTGTTGATTGACAGGGTGGGGAAAGGAAAATGCGCGTAGGGTGGAGATTCCTCGCACACTCATGCTCAGCGTAATGAAACGCATCAGTTTGGATTTCTTTTTACCATTTAAACCATCGTCTACAATACTGTCCGGAATAACTAGTAATGTTTACAGTAAACGACTTGCGTAATATAGCGAGCGTTTATATCTGGTATCTGACTGTCTCCCCTCGTCTACAGCACTTGGTTGCGTCCAAACTTGGTTGGTGATTTTGGTTCAGCGTGTATGGCATCGCATTCATTCAACTGAACGCGAAAGTGCGCCGGTCCTTCGCCGTCCTCTGCTGTCAATGGCTTTCGGGGTTTGTTTTATTTGAATGTCTGGACTTCTATTTTTTTTTTTTTTTTTACAATTTCGCCCTAAAAACCAATAATGGATATCCTATGGATTTTATGGATACTACCCACAGCACTGGCTCTTGAAGGTAAGATATTGTTTCCTCTGGTTTTAGTGAAGCGCAGCATCCAGCTGATAGCGCGAGACTTTCTGATGCCTGTAGCGCGTTAGGGTTTTAATTTTAATATCCTTCGGGAAATAAGACGGCGGCATGATTAGATTAATGAAAGCTGATGATCCCGGGGCATGAATATGATTTATGGGTGTAAAGAGTATAAGCACTACTCACTCGCCATGCTTTCACTAAGCGCTGTTTAAATGACTGCAAATAAGCGAGTTGGGTTTATTATTATTATAATAATAATAATTATTATTATTATTATTATTATTAGTGCCTACAAACATCAGCCACGTCTAACCTAAACGTGCTGCATTTCATCTTTAGCTTTAATATTTACAGAAATGTATTTCAGCACTCATTTCCCGCTTGTTTCAGTTGTGTTCTGTATAGAATAAATAAACAAACAAACAAACAAACTCAGGCTCTATATGCGTGCGTTTCATTTACTGTTTGTTTACTACAACGTGCTTCAACGTGTACGTGTAGTCTTGAACGTGGTGTATTAGTGATGGACAATAAAACTGGTTCTCAGTGAGCCGGTAGGTTTCAGCTATGGGATAAAGAATGGAGGTGCAAGCAGCACGGGTTCATTTTATTTGTTTAACTAAGACACTAAGAGTGGATTCATTTAATAAACAGACGATCGTTATATCTAGCAAGGCAGGTGAGCGAACCTCCCCGTGGCTCGCGTAGGAGGCGCGTTAACTGCGCGTTAGCCTGTGAAGCTAATCCGTCAATCTGTCATCTATTCACACCGTGCAGTAGAAGGTGCTGCCCATTTACTCTTCAAACCAGACCTGCACATAAAACTACAAAAGTGCCACAAAGCAACATTTAACACCACAGAAGCAGAACGGACCCTATAAAACAGTCGCATTGAATCTTCTACACCCTTACAGTAAAAGCACACAGCACACTTCACGTGATCGTTTGTTTTTACATGTGATTAATGAGAGTAATAGACTGCGTGATCACGTGTGACAACGTGTGAAGGTGCGTTTCTAATGGACATATGTGGATGTGTGACATCATGTGGACAATATGTGATCAGGGGAAAATAATCGAACAGTGTGGGCTGGGGCAATGCGAAAATAAATAGCTCGTTAGAAAAATCAGGTGTAAATTAAATAAAGTCATTTTAAACGGGAAATGTGTAAAAAATAAAAGAAAAAGAAAGTGTAAGGAATTTGTCAAGAAAAAACTATACAAAACACTATTAAAAAAACAATGATCAGTCACTCCACCTAAACAAACAAATAAATAAATAAATAAACAAACCCCTAAGTGGCTGTCCTTATGTTATCCTCGCTGACTATACTAAATAGTGTGGCCAGAATAATGTTTTGCGTTTAATGCGATCTTATACAGTACAGTAATAAAGAGTATTTGACAAGCCTTACTAAGAGTATCCGAGATACTAAGAATAGGACTCAGTAACAGAGTTAGTTTGTGCTGTAATTTCGGCTCCTCTGATATAAAAACTGCTTTGAGTGTTAGAAGGTGTGACTTTAGTGAGCTGTGATCGACATTTAATTAGACTTAAGAGGAAGCATTAGTTAAATAATTAGATAAATGCTGTAGTTACTTCATTACATAGACTTAATAGAGCAAAACTTAACAAAGCAGCAGCACACACCTAACATTTATGCAACATAAAAAAAAAAACCTAGTGTGACAAGCTGCCGCTGTCTCTAAAGAGTTTACACTGTGTTTGGTTTTGTTTTGTTTTGATCTCCAAATAGAGGCATTTCAACTAAAGCAAGGTCTAGGCCCTAGTAAATTTACCACCGCAGCCCTGTTTATAGGAAAGGCTCAATTGTCATACTTGACTTTCGGGTTCGAAAAGCTCAAGGGCTATTGAGTCCAACTTCATTATTTGGAAAGAGGGCACAGGGTTTTTCTTCGTGGAAAAAAAAAAACCCTCGAGCGACCTCTTCAAAGGCTTGAATTTTTCAGGAGTTTAAATCTAAAGTGCAAATGACCACGCTGTCATGAATAATATGTGTTATTTATTTAGGAAGAACGTGTGCAGTGGTGCTATTAATTTGTCACTAATTGATTACTTATTTTGTTCATTTTAAGCAATTTGATAACGTGTGATGGTGCAGGATATCCATGTCTACTTTTGGAGGTTAAAGGATAGTTTCAAAATGATTATTTTTTCAGGCCCCCTGAAAGCAGCGTTTTTGTTTATCTAGGCAAATGTATCGTTTTAAATAGCCGAATATCTGAAGAGATTATTTTAATACACCAGTCTGGTATCTAATAATCCAGAAAGTGTTTAAATAAGATTTTACATTTTTAAAGTTGTATTTTTGCATATTTGCTTTGTGACAATGTCTGTTGTTGAAACTATTATACAATCGAACTTTTTTTCTAAATGTATTTTGTGCAGAAAAGGATTTTTTTTTGTTCGCTGACGGTGATTTTATCGGTCAGACCAGTGACGTCAGGAGTGTTTTTTCTATATCCGAGTTTTTTGACCAATGATAGCCTAGCGTTGTGCTGATGTAGGAGCATTTCAGAGGTGAAAAAGAGGTCACTGCGGCCTCAGTGTAAAGAAAAAAAGGGAAAAAATAGATTCAGCATATTCGGGCAGTCACATTATATTTAAAAAAATTATTTGTTATTTACTCTTGTAAAAGTTAATTACAAAAAAGGAAAAAAAAACATCATGTGTATTAGTGAAAATTATTCAAGAAAATAAAAAAGGAAAAAATTATCAAATTATTTCCCCACATATTGCGATGAGAGACAGCAAAAAAAAAGGCTTTTCAAAAATCATCTAGATTTAAGAAAATAGCAAACATTATGATTGGTTACATATAATGACTGACTTTCCTGAAATATTCTTATAAAAATAATATATATAATATATATAATATAATAATATATATAAAAATATATTTTTACATTTGCATTCTGTACTGTACAGGCATCCTCAGTGTGTCTCAGTATAATATTACAGTTAGTGTTTGAGACATACAGATTTAAGGTCTAGCATTCTGCAAAATAACAGGTGATGCAATTTTGTATGTTATACACACTTCGTAACTTATAATTACATGTGACTCAAACTTCCATCTCAATTATGATAAATACTGTGTTTTCCCTGTGAAGTGCTGATTAGTGTTGAAGCACTTCATTTTGGTGTGTAATGCTGAATTTAGGTGTGGAAATGGATGTTTTAAAAAAGGGGGAAAGGCATGCATGTGTGTGTGTGTGTGTGTGAAATCTTATCTCATCTTATCTTACACACACTTGTAAGTATGTGTGTGTGTGTGTGTGTGTGTGTGTGTGTTTGTATTTGGGGGAAAAAAAAGTTATATACCTCCTACAGTCTACTATCAGACTAATATAACACACATTCATGGTGTTTGTTTTTGTTCATCTCATTTTACAGAAAAATATGCACTGATGTCTCCCACGCAGTGAGCACATGCCTCCTACGAATATTGTGTAGAAACATCTTAACATTGTTGTAAATGAATCTACATATGTCTGATGTATAAACATGTATGTGATATTGTGTCAACAAAAAAAAAGTATATGGATGCTATGTAGCACGAGCGTGCCCTTTTCTGACCCACTTTACATCCTTATGCTAATCCTGCATAGACAATTGGGTTAGCAATGTGTTATTAAACTGGGTTTTTTTCTTGCCTTTAGAAACAACTATAAACTAGTATTGATCTTTTCACATAGGAGGTCACAATAGCATCTTGCTGTGAGATGTCTTTGTATATAAACATTTGCTATTTAGAATTCTGCAGTCGAGTGTCACAAGCCTTCAATTTCATGAAACCATAAAGCCGATGGTTCAGTTGTAAATTTATTTATCATGAGTTTGGGCACACAGTGCAACGAAGCCCTAACGATCTATTTCCATAAAACTCCAAGCACCAGAGCAAAAAAAGATGATTAAAGCTATTGTTTGTTAACTCAGTCATTTGCAGACATCAATACTTCCGTTCTGAGATGCCTGCCAAGTTCGAATAATCTGCTTTCACATGTAAATGCGAGCAGCCTACTTCCAGCTAATACTCGGAGTGTGGGCTGCCGATGCATAAGCCTACACGTTGCATCGCCGTTTTTTGGAGCGGTAACAAAAGGCATAGCACTAGTGTGTGTGTGTGTGTGTATGTGGGTCTGGGTGTTTTGTGTGTATGCGTAGGTTTGAGGGGTTTCTCTGAAACAGGCTTAGCTAAAGGTAAAACGAGCAGCCCCCAATCCTACGTTTTCTCACTCGGCCGAATGAGCAGATGCGAGTTGCGCGTCTGTATTTTCAGCCTCCTCTGTGGCTTTCACAAAGAATGCACTCCTATTCAGCGCCTAATCCATGCTGCCCAGCGCTTCTCCATTGTCGCTCCGCATGCAAAATTTCAATTAGTGCTGGTACCAGTTGTTTCGCTGCTCAGTATTTCGAAGAGATGTACGTACTTTTACCTTAACCAGGCAGTAAATTTTGGGACTGGTGACGGGCAATGCTGCTTCTCTTTTGTACACACATTTCCATTTTTATTCATTGGCCACATGCTTTTATTCAGAGCAGCTTACAAGTGAGGAAGCACATACAAGCATTGAACTCTTACAAGTGCTGTATTTCCAAGTTTCCACATTCAGCTGTAGGTAGAATAGAGAAGAGCTGCTTCTACAGAACAGAGAAAATTGACATTTAATGGGTGTTACCTGCAGAAACAGAAGCATGGGATAATATATCCAACAAGAATATCCTAGCAGGCAGATACACATACACAAAAAAACACCATTTGACCACAAAAAAAGTGCATGCGAGTGGACAAGATGGCTTTTTTTTTTTTTTAACTGTCTGCCAAGCAATTGTGAGAAAACAGCAGGCAAAAGTTCAGTGTGACTTAATAAAAAGCAGTTCCTAAGTTTTTTTTACCTACTAAAGACACACTCACGCCAACTTGGGTCCTGTTGACTCACAAGGCAGATGTTTGGAAATTCATGGGTAAGCGTTTACCTAGAAGAAGTTGGCATGAAGCACAGGTAACCGCTAGCAGAGGAAAATCCTTTTTCATTCCCATGTCCTTTCCCCTTCGGTGAATTGGCTTTTTTTGTCAGCTCAACTTTATTCGTGTTTGGAATGATTGCTTCTTTCAGTGTAGTTTTTAGGTGGCTCCTGTATTTCCACAGGAAGAGGTCATAACTAAATTGGAGATGTTGGCACCTTTGATATAAGAATGTCAAAATAAATTGTAAAACTTCATGACAGCATTGTTGCCGTTTTTAAAAAGCAAGAGTTAATGAGATTTCTGATGTACTGCAGTTTATTTATTTTCTTTGTATATAAAAACTTCCCATTTAATTATTCTGAATGTTTTCTTTACACGCGACTAAGACTTTTTCACATCGTTGCATATCAAGTGTGATATTATATGTTGTTCCACAAGTACATATATTCTAAAATTCTTGTGAATGGGATCCATATTTTGAACTTTAATCAAGTATTTTAATAGAACACTTTCTGATAGAGTCAGGTAGGTTTCCTTCTGCTTTCTCTATATTACCTCTATATTTAAACCCATTCTTCCTATCACCCAACACCAGATGTAACACAACCTGCAATCATTTATGATGAAACGTTATCTTTGAGCGTAATAAAAGAGCACATCGGTCAGGTCCAGACAGAATACCCAAGTGGGATCTGTGAATGTAAAGGGAATTTCCAGCGATGGATCACACGTCCTTGCTGCCACATTCCTGCCCTCTGCAGCGAGTCGTACACTGATATCACACACCACATGGAGAGCCCCACACTCCCCTACTGAGACCACCGTAATCCATCTCCCTTCAAAGCCTAGCCAGCTCCATGTTATGAATCATACAGAAAAATCCTCCACAAGTATACACACTCCAAGGACGCTAGTTAGTTCACAGGTTTGATGTGGAATTCAGATTCACTTTAATGCACGTATGAGTGCATTTCATGTGTCTGCTCCAGGGCTGTTATTTGACTTGAAGGTAACTAGCTTCCTGTTCACCTTGATGTCCAGGCTGAAGAACCACTAGAATCAGTTTTCCGATTTAAGGGATCAGCGAGGCCTTTTCAAATTGATTTTTTTTTATATCATTTTTTCAAAAAAAGACTTGGGTATTACTCGTAATATGGAGCCTGGTGCTGTCAGTCAGACGCATTCCAGCACAGACTGCAGCATCATTTAGATTCTATTTTAGTTTCCACTGTGAAAATGCATCAGGTCCAGATATCTGTGCAGAACATATTAGCTCTGCTATCAGTACCAGCCTGTTAAATTATATATATTTTGAATATGTTTGCTTCTGTGATTTTTTTTTTTAGCAGGAAATGGTTTGTACTTTAAGAACACAGATTTCAGCATCTTAATGAAATCTCTCTCACACACAATGACAGTAAAATCTAAGGGATATTCCGATGCCGCACTTTTCCGATTGTATTACTTCCATTTATGAATGAAATGTGAGCGCTAGGTTTAATCTCAGTTTTTTCATTCATCTTTAATAACTGCTTTACTGAATCAGACTCGTGGTGGTTCTCAGGAACACTGGGTGTGAGGCAGGAGTTTACAGTTAACTGTAGCCGGGTTCACCTACCGCCATGTTTATGGGAGGTGTGAGGAAACCAGAGAACAAGGAGGAAATGCACAAGGATACAGGAGAACATGCGAAACACCTCACAGACAGAAACCTGAGCTCTGTAGCCGAGAGGCTGCAACACTACCCACAATGCTACCCACGACACCATTACGTTTCATATTAAAACAAGATTTTAGACAATGTTTCTTCTAAACACTCAAATTGTGTTTGTTCTTGCTCCATAATCATCTCTCCGTTTTAAGAAAAAATATTGGTATAACTATTTACATGTGTCATATCCATAACTGTGGAATTGCCCAGGTTGTGTGTTGTTTTTTTTTTTAAGCATAAAACTAAAATGTTAAAAGGTTCTTCAGATTGTCGAGCTGTTACTCTGTTCAATGAAACCCTGAGAAACCTAGTAACCCTAGAACCTTGATTACACTGTGTCTAAAATATACGCAGAAAATATACACAAAGTGTTGATCTGTTGTTATGGTTCACGTTGCCTATTTAATTCCTCACAATATTTAGCATTTCAGTGTTTACCTTTGTAAGGAAATGGTCAGGGTTTACATTTGGCCTAGTTTCTCCAAGTATTTGCACAGCGAAAACGCCAAAATTCGGAGCACTCTGAATCACTCTCCAAATAAAACACAGCCAGTGATGTGAGTAACGGAGTTACTCCCCCGTCTGTATGTTCGGATTATTCGTTTCATGTTTCACATTTCATGCTTGGTCAGTACATTTTCTAAGCACACATCGTGAAAATTCACATGACAAGGCCAAAGTAAAGTTATAGATTTTGTAAACAGAAGGTTTTGTACTTTCAGGTTTGACATGTGGAAATGTGAATAGCTTGCAGATTTGTTTTCACTCAGTGACACAGAGCTCACATTGTGCATTTTACACGCTGCTTGTACCACTTTAGCTTATCAAGTTGGCAATAATTAACATTGTGTGATTGCGGAAATTCAGTTATGTCGTATTATGATACGCCAGTTTAGCAGCAAAACAGTAGTTTTTCATTTAACAAGAAAATGAACTATGAAAGACACATGTCTAGAAAAATAAATTACTTTTAAATAAAAAAAATAAATTCATTTAATAATTTTAATAAATGTTTACAAATACATTTTACAATTTTAATGCTTAAGTACAAACTTTTACCATAAATCAGAAGCCTCTAATCAGAGTTTGATAATAACTGGTATTTAAATTAAGTTACTACACACCTGCTATATCTAAAAAAAAGTAATTTTGTGGTAATTTATTAACACTATCAATATAATCTCATCAGATTTTCCAGCTCTAGGTCCAGGTCTTTTTTTTAGGACTCATTGAATTTTGTTGTTGAATATGAGCTTAACCCTTGTGTTATGTTCACTCTTTAGAAAAAAATACATAAAATTCTGTTACGCATATTGTCTAAATCTAAGAATTTGGATAAAAGATATAATTTAAGAACATAGATAACATTTGTGATTAATGTTTGCGCTTACTAGATCACATTTAACAATGAAAGTGTAATTTGTTTTTGTGATAAAGTTATAATTTGTGTAACCATTTATACTGTAATAAAAAAAATTGAAATGGAACAATGTTTCAATTAAAGTTTATTATTTTAAACTGGGTTTATTAAATACAGGAGAACAACAGTAGATGCATGAAAAACAAAATATTATTGCAGACACTGGCGATGAAATACAGCTCTCAAAAATGGATCTGCGAATGCAAAACACTTTTAGAAAAAATAAAAAGCAGATTAATTTTGATGTGACGACTCAAGGCGTAACAGTGGTGATTATAAATCAGTTGTACTCAACAGGCATTTTGGAAATCTTCAATTAAAGTTAAGAAGTCATTTCTAATATTTATTCATATGTAAGAATATCCTATACTTTGAAAAGATTTGGCGCTATAAAAACTAAGACTGTTAATATTCTTAAACATTTTATGTCGCTTAGTTGAAGCGAGGAATATTAAACCTCAGACTGAGGTCCCACCCAAATTTTGGGCTGTAGTCTTTCGCAGGAAGTCTGTCAAACATAAGCTCCATGTGTACGTCTCTGGTCTTTCCTCAGAAACAAAGGAGGTCTGATTGCACCCTCATCTGCATTACAAAAGAAGGCCTTTACCTGTTTACCTGATAATCCGTGCATGTCGGCTCACGTAATGTCTGTCGTTTTTTCATTTTGACCACAGGATTGTAAAGTAAATGCACCAACACTATCTTATGATAGGCCACATTTTTCTCTCACAGTTGTCTCCTGTGTGTGTCAACTTGTAATCATGGGCGGAGCTTCTGCACTCGCTTCTGGCGTTGTCACTCAGGATGCACAACTGTCCCACAAATGTTTCTGGATAATACGCTTTAAGAAACAGTGACATAGTGCCTAATCATGATGTTGTGCTCAGAAGTTAATAAAGACAGTGGACAGTAGGGCAAAACCAGCTTCATTTCTAATATTTCATAAGCAGAAGCTCAGACAAATAATGACACGATCATGATTACAGTCCAGACACTGAAATGCGAATCATATTTATGTCAGCTGACATTTACTGTAAAGCTCTCGGGTAGCAAAGCCTTTCCAAAAGCAAGTATGAAATCAAATATGCAAGTATGATGTGTGTAAAATAATCAAATTAAAACATTTCTACTGCCTGGACCACATTACTTCTGATTGTTCTGTCAAAAAGAATAGCTATCACTTTCTACGATGACTATTTATAGCGATGGTTTTACAGCAAAGTCTATAATGAATTAAAAAAAATGATGAATTGTTTTGACAGTTAAGAAATTCAGTTAGCATACAGTATGTCTAGCTATGGACACACTCAGACCTAGCTTAACGTAGCTTATCCTTTGGAGTAGTGTGAAAATTAACAAAATACCCATCCAACAACAACAACAACAACAACACACACACACACACGCACACAAAGACGACCTAGTCTTTATTTTTTAAAACAAACTTTAATAAATTCTCACCCACTAGCTAACACATGATCAGTACTATCCGAGGAGGGCGAGGAAACACATGCTTCCTTCAGGGCACATGAAGACAATCCCCAACCAGACATTTCCAATTCCTGCTGATGTTGCACCACAGGACATGGTAACACATTCAAAATGTTATCTGCACTCTTCCTCATACAGGAGCTCAAAGACATCTGGGATTGGCTAGTGTCACTGTGATTGGAAGAGAGTGCAATCCTTCTATCTCAGAGAGCATGCCCTTTTTTTTTTCTTGACTTTTAGTCACGGATGACCTTAGTGTTGTCAGGATTTTTAACTCACAGTCTCCTGACTGTAGGGCAAACACGTTTATTTTTTATTTCGTAGGCCCAAACAACACTTCAGATGCTGAAGATGTGATAAAAGACTAAGCTACATAAACCAATTTTATTTGATCTAAGTATTAAAGGTTACAAGAATGACTTACAACCTGTTAACAATTCTTAATGTATTACTGCCTTGATATTAAGTGTATTGCATTCAAACACGTAAGTAATTATAACAAAATAAGTCTAAAATCCATGCATTAATTACTATAACGTGTTACAAATGCCTTCGTAGTTCATTATAGTATTTTCCTATATTATATTGTTGAGAGATTTACAGCATGTTTTTATATTTTACTCTTCTCAGGTTCTTCTCAGTTCAGAAAATCAGTCTTCTTGACAGCTGCATGTTTATGAAGCTTTATATCAGCTGGTGTGTTCTATTCTTCTCAAGGGGAAACAAAAACAAGGAAATTTGCCTGGAATATGACTGATGGCTTTCCAGCAGTGTTCTGCTACTTTATATTCAGACTTGTTCTTCCGCCATACAATGCTAGAAAATGAAAAAGAAATATATCAGATCTCCTGAATATTTAGAACCTGAACTTCTGTCTAATTTAAGGTCTGGAGATGGAACATGTTCTGCTTTATGGGGTAAACATCCCGCTGATTATATCTATAGCTTAGTTCTGATGACAGTGTGGAGGTTTGTGAAGAGTTATGGTTCTTCTGACCTCTCAGACAGACACACTCTTCTCACCAGGAGTAAAGGAAAGGCTGGAGGTATTAAAAGTGTGTTTAACTGCACAGATGGCACAGGCCTTATGAGCCTCAGGGCTGCTTGACAGATTTCTGAAGAAGAGATGATCTTTTAGTGGATCAGCTTGTGTAAGAATGTTTTGTAGATGACATGGGGCATCGTGTCACTGACTTTGTTAGTCGTTAGACATGATTTTAGTGTCATTTGCTAGTCAAAACTGGCAAATGAGACTTGGTCCAATTTTGAGTAAACCACGGTCATGAAAGTAAGCCGACATTTTGCATGCTCTCTGATGTTTGAGTTGGGATGGGAAAAAAAATAAATCACAGTGTGATGGAGAATGACTTCATATAGAGGATCACAGTTATGAAAGTGCCTTGGTAAAAATATTTTCAGCATTATTAGTAGTGTTTGTATTTTAAATGTAAATCTTTGCGTCATTCAAGATTATAGATGGAAAAATCTTTTATTATTGATTTTAGTTTAAATATTGCATTGTTTTAAAGTATCAAAAATCATTTGCATTTTTTTGAGACCATTATCAATATCATCAACTTATTCAAGGTATACTAACACCTAAGTATATTGTCACACCCATAATCTGCAGGATGGACTCGAGTAGGTTTGATTTAGAGTTCCGTGTCAAGAGGCTAATTTAAACTCATTTTCCTCTACATGTGTAATTAAGACACACTCTCCATTCCACTGAATCAAATTATAGGGAAATAAATCAAGCTTCAACCATCGATCCGTGACTGTATAAGCATTGATCGGCGGTACACTGTTTTGCATTTGCATGCTTATAAGCAATGTGGATGCTCTCAGATTTCACAGTGTTTATGTCCTGTGTGTCTGAGAGTGTTTTGGCAACGTTGTGTGAAGAAGAGCAGACTTGTCTCTGGCGTGTGTCTGCCTCTTCAGAGCATTAGCTCGCTGCAGTCCATTCACAACCATCTTGTGACCCGTGCTAATCTAAGGTTAACAGGAAAGATCCTGCTGATCTTAGTACTGTGTAGAGTACAATATTGATTTTATAAGCAGAATGCAGTTTCTCATCTGGCCTTTCTTTATTTAATGTAGCGGGCAGAGTTTTTGTGCGTGTATTTAATACTGTGATAAGTACCCGAAAGGCCGTAGTGGGAGATTTAGCTTCTAGAAACCACAATTTGTAAACTAAGCCAGCTAATTAAATGAGCCTTCCATTTAGAGGCAAAGTATGGCAGAGAAAGAGGGGAGAAAAAGTGCCATGGTGGCAGGTATTTGTTTGCATATAATTGCATTAGCCTGGCACAGGGGGAATTAACGGAGATAATTAACTGATTTGGCCTGTGGCTGTGACTTGACTGCTCTCACAATGAGAGAGGTAATTCTCTGTTGTACTGAGGTTAATTCATATACAGACAGACTGACTCTGTAACCTTGAAGTCAACAGTGAAGCACTTATATTTCACAGTTTCTCTGCTCAGCATTTCATTATTTAAAGATGCATCATGTTAAGCCCTGCTGCAGATCAGTGGTTACACTGCATTACAGAACATGGTGTTTAAATTCCTAAAAGAAAAATGTTCAGAATGCTGTTTTGTGAACCCAATGCCGATGTCTTATACAGAAGACTGAGACGGCAATGTACATCAAGACTGAAACATAACCTGTCCCTGTACAGACAGTGTCTTATGGGACGTTAGTTATAATTTTATGTTGCCTTCATTATGATTAAGTTTGTTGTCATGTCAGTGACACCAATAAATCAATCTGTGCTTACATCAGGGGTTCTCAAACTATTTGCAGTCAGTGACTCCACACAGGTTTATTTTATTTTATTATTCAAATGTGTACAATAATGCTTTTAACACTTTGTTATTTCTCATTGTTCCACTGACAAAAAACACATTAAGTCCAATTGTTCTAGGCCTACTTATTTATGGTTATTAAAATAAAACAATAAAAAACACATTCAGTTGAAAGGACTGGGCAAACAGGCAAATAAACTGTTAGGACACAATAATAAATATGATGACTTTCATATTACTGGGTTATGACCTTCTCACCATGCTTCCTCATCATATCTAGTGTCGTTCTTTTACATGTGAAAATATTTTCGTAATACTGTTCAGGCCGTAAAGCCTTAGACTGACTCAGATTTCTGTAGGTGAATACATATACACAAATTTTAGCCAAAGCTTTTGTCAAGACATTGACAAGATACATGAATAGTTTTTTTTAAAAAATATATATATATTTTTTTTCATTTATATATGTTTTAATATATTTTTTTAATTTACATATGTTCTTTAAATATTTTTAAACTGTATCTACATGTTTGCTCCTTAAAGGTGAAAGATTTTTCAGATGAACTGTAATCCTGTGAATTAAACACTGCAAGTGAAACACACCCATTGAAGCCATGAAATGTCACAGTTCACCAAAACAGAAATCTGGTTAGAGGAAAAGAGCAATAGCTATTTTCCATAAATTCCATAAGAACCATTGTTTTATATAGCGATCACTTTTGATCATAAGGGAAGGCAGCTGGAAAATCCACAAGGTCTCTTGGGGAGTCTTGTGAAGCTCCAAGTCTGTTAAATGAAAAGAGCAGGTCATATGAAAGAGGTCAAAGTGTGAAAGATTGCTGGTGTCCATCCATGTGTTGGAAAGAATTTATCTTAAGTTTATTTGAGTTCAAGAATCCTATCTATTTCCACCAATACCACATATATTCACTGAATGGCAGCAAACAACAATGGCCGTGGAAGCAGCTGCCTACAACAATACACCACGATTTCAGTGTATCAGTGTCTGATAAGCTATAGAATAATCTATAAATTGAATCTATTTGTTGTGGATGCTGTCTGTGGGCTTAATAATGCAGGGATCTTTCCCACCTGGACAGCTTCTATCACAAGCATAGTTGGGTTAATCAGTCAAGGGAAATAAACATCCCTATCCAGTCAATTTCCCCTGTTTATGAAAGCATGTTCCCCACAGAAGTGTCCCAGCATATCAATTACACCACGATATGACCTGATTTTGTCTTTTGTTCTCAACACTGAGCACGAAACAAACGTCTCTGGTCCCAAATCTCGGGAAAACATGCTTAGCTTGCCATCAGTATCAGAAGAAATGAAATGCATACTAGTCTTATTGATGCCAAGTCAGTTCCTTGAAGCAGGAACAATTGTTCGTTAGCCTGTTCTGTTTTCACATTTTAAAGCTCCATTCTCTTCATTTCTTTTCATGTGGATTGTTACTGACCGAAGCTGTCAGTCATTAAAACAGCTCTCATTTATCCCCTTTGGCAACACAGCAGTGTTTTGTATAATTGTCAGTTTCATTTTTTATTATGAGATAAATTAAACATCTTGTGAGTCAGCTAAAAATCTATTTTTCAGCATTAATATTCCCTAAGGTTGGTTAGCAGTAAATTCTCAACTTCTTCCATGTGACACATGTGAGCAGTTGGTGACATGAAGACCTCATTCTCCTCCCACAGACAGGTTGTCTCTAGATACAATTCCTCTTGATGTACATCCTTCTCTCTGTTTTTCTGAGGCTTGTGGTAATATGTGGCAGATGCAGTGCACGCATGCGGTAACCAAACAATTCCCTTGATGGGCTCACTGTCAGAAAGGCTGACTTGAGCACTGATTGGAAAAACATGTGCAGGATTAAACCCATGTTCCCTTTTCTGTGAAAGATTTGGGCGAAGTGCATGTCACGTCTTTGCCTAAATATTCCTCCATTCTGCCTAACCAAGTGTCAGGACCTTGAGCGGGTGTCTGGGAATATGAATGATGAGTCTTGGAGGGCTGCTTATTCCAACAAGCCCCCCTGCTGTACAGGAAGAAGTATGAGCTCCTCCTGTACAACGTCAGGCAGCATTTTGCGAGGACCATATGGCCTCTGTTGTGTGTGATATATGACTAGTAGAAACACCTGCAGAATTGGCCTAGAATTCTTGCTCTGCTGTGGCCTGTGTGGAGGCAAAGCTAGATTAGCAAAGGAGGTGTGAACACAGGATCAAGGGTAGAGCAAAAGTCTGCACATTTACAACAACTTATCACACTATATCAGGTGACTGGGTGAAAAACGTTTCTGTATGCCACATGCTTGAAGGTGTTTAAGTGAATAGGCATGTGCCTGGTATACTGCAATATTTATCATGCGCCTTATTTAAGACCAACTTGGGATTCATTTGGCTTAACATGTTGCTAGAAATGTAGTCATTTAAAAAAAACATACAATATCACAATATTGTGCAATGGGATGCCTCGCAGCTGCAGGGTCCCCAGGTCAATCTTGAGCTCAGGTTACTATTATTACCATGTCCACATGGACTTCTTCTGGGGTCTCTGGTTGCCTTTAGGTGAACTGCACAACACTAAATTAGCCCTGTGTGTGAATGTGAGCAAGTGTGTGCATGGTGCCCTGTGATGGACCAGCTTCCTATCCAGGGTATATTCCTGCTTCATGCCCAGTGTTCCCAAAATATGTTTTAGCTCCACTGCAACCCTAAACAGAACAAAACAGTTACTGAAGATGAGTAAACACATGAATATCACAAGCTGTCATGACAAGGGAATGAAATTCTAGGGCGCTTCTAAAACTCTTTTACCGATATACTTTAAGCATATGATAATGTCGAATAATCAGAGAACTGCTTTTGAATTCAGTATGTTAAGATGCGAGTTCCTTCTCTGCCAGCGGTGAGACCCCCAACCCCACGTTGTACTGTGTTAAACATGTTGATAACGTTTGACACATTTTTTGCACTTGGAATCACATTTACACCGTCTTGCCAAGATGGCAGGCTCACCGATAGAGTGGAAGCCTTTAAAAGCTTTTAAGAGGGGAAACAAACAGATTGTGGATCGGCCATTTCCTCCAGCAGTCTGCCAATTTGCTGCCCCTTTTATACTGATTGCCTGGTTTTAAAAAGTAGACAAAACCGCACTACTGCACAAATCAATCTGAAATCTCTAAAAGCTTTTTGATAAACATCAGCGAAAGAGCTTGACATTCGATACAGATTTGTGGTGGTCTGTTGTTTAAGATAAAAAAAAGGGCAAAACCAAGAATGCAAGAAAATAGAGAGCAATGGAATTGAGCTTTACTTTTGGGATTACTTTCCACTCAAGTGAGGGTTTTGTTTGCCTCACACATATTTAGTTGAGGTTCTCCATCACGCTACTGTAAGTATTAGGGGTGACTGGAATGTAAGACTTTGTATATCAGAAGAATCCTTCCACTGAAAACACAGACACAGAAAAGGACCAAGGGTTACTGGTGAAAAGAAAAGTTCATAACTGGTCTCAACCAGACACCATGTAAAATTTCTGGCAAGATTTCTATCTAGTGTGATTGTGTAAGCTACATTTTTTCAAAACAGCTTTGCTTTTCCCAAACTAGGGGACTGTAATTTATAGCTGACAACAATTGCCAAATAATACAAAGTACAGACTTACAGTTTTTAGGTTTGTTACATCTCAGAAAGATCTGAAAAAAATGGTTTTGGACATTCTATTACAAAGCTGGGATGTAAGTGTTGCTACAAGGTCAGACTAGGGGATTTCAAGAGGCATTTCATGTAATCCATTTTCCATGAAGATGAGATCATTTTAAAATGATGAGAAAGATGCTCTGAATATACAAATCACTCAATATACAAATTAACCAATAGTTTTTTTTGAAGAGAGCATGAACATTGAGCTATAGAGTGAGCTATGGAGTGGCAGTTCTTTGGGATTGTGTCCTATGGAATGTATAACTCTAACCTGAACCAAATACCCAATGAACCTGGCAGAGAATACTGCATCTGCTTGCCTTTACCTAGAACACATCCACCCACCTCCTGTACCGCTCATCCTACACAGGGTCTACCAAGGGGACTCATGGCACAAGGTGGGGATGAGGTGCCAAACCATCACAGGGCACAATCGCACAGGCTCCAGACATCAGAGATGCTAATCAGTCTATAGTGCATGTCTTTGAACTGGAGAAAGAAACCGAAATACCCAGAGGAAAACTCTCAAAGCTTGAATAGGAAATGCAAACTCCAAGCACAGAGAGCAGAGCCTGGAATTGACCTCAATTCCCCAGAGGTGTGAGACTATCACACTAACCACTATGCAACTGTATTAGAATACATTGTCAGGTTAATCCAAATAATTTATTCATAATTCTTTACATACCTAGTAACACCTTTTTCCGTCACTATTATTGTGACAATGAAGATTCTATTTTTACTTTACGTCTGTTTTTTATCAGGAGCCATTGATAATTCTCTAACAGCAGCTGCTTTTTTTCCAATTCTTAGTTGAGCAGTTGTGAAAAAGGTTATAAAGCATGCACAAAAACCAGCAACGATCTACAAATAATACTGTTCATCTGTCCGTCACTTACTTGCATTCCAAAGTAGATGCCATAGTCTATGCATTGATGCATTAATAATCTTTAATGAAGTTAACATTCTGTACTTTACTGCTAAGGACCTGGTGTCTAATCAGGCTTAGTTAAAAGTAAGAGTTGATTAAAGAGCAAAAAGATGCTGCATTGCAATCTGAAAATCCAAACAATTACCGTGCGAGTGAAAGGAAGGGATTGCTACGACGTTGCTCTCCATTATATACAAGCCATAAAATATAAACCATGCGAATGATTTCACTCTGAAAGAATGAAATGAAGAATAAAAGAAGTTGAATGCAAGGCGATAAGAATTTGCCTTTGAAATCTTTCCTTAATGTAAAACTGACTCTGCGTTCATTTGTTTAAAGAGGCTTTGTTATGTTTGGCAGATGATACATGCATTCCACCACAATGTGAATGTTATAGACATATCAGAAGGCTGAGCAAAGAAAAAAAAAGTCTGTGAGTCACATTTGCCTAACACATAGAAAATTCTCTCATGTGATTACAGAGATTGATCTTTAGCCAACAGTGGGATTATATGTATGTTCCCAATAAATAAGAAACTCAATATTTCTCTGTTCTGGTGTCACAAGGTTTCTATCACACAGAAAGGGTGTTTGTTATAGTTCTTGATGATAAGCACATGTCTTTGCCATGACCCTGGGTCATAAATATTCTTTTCATTGACGTTTTATTTATTTATTTTTTTCAATAACTGATAGCAGTACCTCTATACCTTGTAACTGAATCACATTTAACAGTATAATGTAATCTTATTAAACTAAGAACGTATGAATGTTCATTATAGTTGGCTGTTTGTTTGATTATTTATTTATCGCTATTGTTGCTTACCCTTGAAAGTCTGCTCGATTCACACCTGAGTTTAGCTGTATTTGAAAAACTACCTGAGGTGTGCAAAGAGAAGCATCAAAAATCTACAAGAGTCCTGTTTTTCACTCTGCACCTTCTAGACTGCATCATTCTGTCTTTCTAGTTATAGGGAGCCTAGAGGCTCTTATGCTGCTTCACTCAAGTTGGGGAGCTGGAGGGCAATGCTCAGTGACCCCTCAGACAACACGAGCACTACACCAAAAGATGGGCACTCAGCTGCCATCTTATCCCCTATTGTTGCTTTTCTTTCCACGCTCTGTTCTTTGGAAACCGAGCTGTTCTTCATCTCGCTGTTGTATTCTTTTTCTTGGATGCCAGAGCAAAGGAGTCACTTCGGACCCTTTCGCATTCGGCAACTGCACTTTACAATAAATCCCACAAATAAGTGTATAATATTAACTAATGCTTTCATACTGAGTTAATTAACATTTAATTTGTCAAAATTGTCTACACTGTAATTACTACATGGAGTAATCCTTTTGGGGATCAGGAAATGCTGTATATCAGTCATAATGAATAGCCATTGATGAAGGGAATTGTTAAAAACTGCTATCTTTATTTATTTTTGTGGTAGGGAATCCAGAATGCACCGACAGTTATTTAAGTGCTAGATTTATTTACTTTGGACAAAAAAACATGTTAGATTACTAATACTATTACGTTTTTTCGCAACAAAAAGAAGAGAAAATAAACAAATGACCTCCAGTCTGACTGGCTGTTTGATGCATGGGGAGCAAAAAGAGCGTGTAAACATTTCAGAGAGGACTGCAGTCTGGCTAGATGAGAGCTTGAGAGCAAGTAGATGTAAGAGCAGTGAATGCCTTAACCTAGTAGTTACAATGTCAGGTAATACATCAAAACCGATGAAACATTTCATTAAACATGGGCTTAATCTCTGTCAAGAAAATTGCAGAGATTTCAACTGCACGAAGATCAACACTGCTCTGTTGCTGCCGGAGATTAGAGAATCGGGTAAAACACGCAGAAACCACATTTTTTTGGGTGAAGAAATATCAGCGGGGGAGTTAAAAGTTTACTAGTCAGCTTTCTGACTTTGGCTAGCATTCATAGTTACAGTCATATTCCCTATCACATATTTATATATACTAGTTTAATGTAGTCGCTAAGAACACAAACCTTTCACTTTAGCAAAAATGTCAGTTGAGCAAAGGGAGGCATGTCACAGAGACATAACCAAATATTATTATTAAAGGATTACAGCCATTTTCAAAACAGTGCATTAAAAGAAAAAGCAGACTAAAAGAAGCCAAAATACACTAAAAGAAACCAAACAACTGGCCATCAAACCATACTTTTTGAACAACACATCTCAGATTTAGTCTCATGTAGTCCTTTTCTGATAATGTATAAACAACCTCCTGGAAAAGCTTTCCACTAGATTTTGGATTGTGGATGTGGGGATTTGTGTTCTTTCAGCCACAAGAGCATTAGTAAGGTCAGATGCTGAGCCTGGGTAAGGAGACCTGGTGTGTTCCAGGTCATCCTAAAGGTGTTCTGTGGGGTTGAGGTCAGGGCTTTGTGCTGTTCTTATACTCAAGGGACAAACCGTGTCTTCATGGAGCTCGCTTTGTACACTGGGGTATTGTCATGGTGGAACAGGGCCTCTTTGTTCCAGGGATGGGAAAAGTTACACATTACAGCTGTGATTTTTGCTGTGATGGTCAGGTGTCCACATTAGGATATAAAGTTAGGTTAGAAGTTAGGTAAAAAATATATATATATATATACTGTTTTTGTATTTAGATTGTATTGGGTGTTATGGTTTAGTTTAGGGTTCATGAAGTAGAGGTTTATACAAACAAATGACAAGCCGCAAGTTGCTAAAACTTTTGGGTTAACCTAACCTCCTTTCTGGGGAGCAGCATGATGCTCCAGGGGCCCTGGTCGATCCTGATCTCACTTAACTGTGTGGAGTTGTTCATGCTTTTCCCGTGTTCGTGTAAGTTTCCTTCAGGCTCTGCAGTGTTTTCCCAAAAAACAGTCCAGTAAGTGGATCAGCTACTGCTCCCAGGTGAGAAAGAGCGTGTATATGTGTGTGTCTGGTGTCCCTTGATGCACTCGTGTCTTATTCAAAACCCTAGATAGTTTTAGATCCAGACTTCAGATCACCTCAGCCCTGCCCTGACCAATAAAAAGAGGTTACTGGAGATGAAGAAAGTGAAAATATATTCATTCCAAAGAGTAAATGATATTTATTAATGCTGCAAATGTGTGTAATAATTTAGAGTTAACAGTAAACAAGATGTCAATAGTTAACATTATTAATAGCTATTCATACAGTAAATGACTATTTGACTGTTAATGTTTTTGTATATGCTTCATTACTTCATAAAATATCAGTCTATGTGTTAATTCATCATTATGAAAGTTTTAGGTAATATGTATAAATGTCTGTTTGGAGCCTTATTGCTCCAAAGCCTTCTCCACAATGCTGTCTGCTCCTGGGATTATTTAAGGAGAAAAATAATAACAGAACTGGGCTAAAGTGGAAGGATCAATAGTGGATAAAGCATTACTTGTCACTCTGCTTCGCATTATGACTCTATCAATGCCAAACAACTTACGAGCTTTTGCCAAGCCATGCATTGGACAAATTTTTGCCTGAAGCCTTGATAAAACATGTGTTCTTTTTGAGAAGCTGGATGCCAGGTGCTGGAGTCATGGTGCTGCGGTTTCCTCTCACCTCCTGAGTGTCAGAACGATGGAGCAATCCTGCAAACAAAGAGAAGAGAAAAGAGGAGGGGAAGAAAGGGGGAAAGTGAAAGGCAAGCCAAGCTAACTCGCCTGCCCTGTCAGGCTGTTTCTGTCTCAGCACTGCAGCATAGTGTTGTGTGTGTCAGTAAGGATTACACGTAGAGAATGACAATTGTCTCAGCTCATAGGAAAAGAGAGAGCAGAAAGCAAATGAGAAGATAGAGCGAGGAGAGAAGACAGGAAAGGAGCACGAGGAAGAAAGCGACAGGAGAATAGAGAAGCTACAACATGAGGGAGGAGTGGAGAGAAAGAATTGAAGGGTCTCCCTGCCGGTGAGGTTTAGACACAAAGGTGAAATCCTCCTCAGGGAGCTGCAGCGAAAACATGCACCGTTCGATCAAAGCACGTCGTGAATTAATTAACTCAGCATGCATTATTCAACACATTTCAATTGCTATACTCATAATAGTGTTGCTCCACTCCTCCAGGGAACAAAAGAACCCACATAATGTCTGATAATGCAGAGGCATCCTGGGCCTCCAGAGGAAACGACCCAAAGCAATTTTCCTGCTTGGTTCTGCTGCGGAATGCTGCTTATAATGATGAATTTAGCAGAGCACTTTGGAAGCATGGATTATGGGGTTTTTTTCTCATCACATTTCACCCGACATATGAAATAAAACCTTAAACATTTTGGAATATGATTTTTTCATCCAAAACAAAGCGCTTTTTTTATCCTGTTAGGGCATTGAAGTCATTTTTGCTCATCAAATGTTACTTTTAGTCACATTAATGAATGTGCAGGTCAGCACACACACTGAGATCAGTGTAACATTTATGCATGAAGCTGTGCCATTTTTGTAAATGAATAATAATAATCGCTAATGGATTCCACTTTATTTAACCATCTACCCAAAGACAAAGCAATCTCTATCCAATTAATGATCACAACTGCTTGAAAATGTTATTCAAGTACTTTTCTCAGCTGCCGATTTCTCACTCTGTGTAGTCCTGTTGGGCGTGTACAGACACTGTGTGCACTCTGTTCTAGGCTCACTGCCTGGACTATAAATAAAGAACACAAATACAGTTACATCAGATCTCCCATTTTCATTTGTTTCTTTTAGACTGCAATCTTTTTAAAATGGGACCCAGACTTTATCGTGTCCTGTCCTGCTGGCAATGGATTTATCGTCCAAAATATCTTCTGTAGAGGCTATGAATATTGCATGAGGGATCCCAGCTCATTCATAGTGTCTAATATAAAAAATTCTGTTGGCATCTTTATTTGTGTCTGTAACTCAAAGTTCAAATTTCTGTTTTTTTCTCCAAGATATTTGAGATTCCCACTTTATCATCATAAAAACAAACAAAAAAAAACTCTTTTCATGGAGACTGTTTTCACTGACATTTTTTTTTTATTGTGAAGTTTTTAAAGGCCTTAATGTCTTTTGACAGCAGAATAAAGTCTGCTGTAAATACTCTGGATTTTACTTTTGTGTTCATTTCTTGTCTATAAGCGTCATATTTGATGTGCTGACCATGTTCCCTGTCAAGCTCTATTTCCGTAATTTCCTGGCTGCAGAAAAGTGGAGCAATAAGCATAAGAAAAGTTTTAAATTATAGGTTAATTCCTTTCCCTGTTTAAAGCAGACACTGCGAGTATTAATAAGATAAACAGATGCCGCACATGTAGGGTATGATGGTTTGTGTTTTGGGAAAATATCAGGTCTAAATGCATTAAAGATCAGAGAGCTTTATTACAGAGAGCTAAATTCAGATTATATTAGAGGACATAGCAGGACTGGATGTCTCTTAATGTCTGTTTACTTTGATTATTAATGAGGGTGGTGCATTGTCTTTTGTTTTCTGTTAATTGGTTCGATGAGATAAGATGTATTTACTAAAAACTGTGAATCTAAATGTGAAAAGGCAGATGAAGAAATAAAAATATAACAGTATTGGCAGTACAGGAGTGTAACCTGAGCAGTAGCAGCATGATATCAGAGCAATAAATCATTATATCAGAAAGAATGCATGGTGGGCACAGCGGATAATGTTGCTGCCTTGCAGCTCCAGAGTCTCTGGTTCGATCCTGAGATCCTGTGTGGGTTTTCTCTGGGTTCTCTGGTTTCCTCACACTTCCCCAAAACATGCTAGTGGGTGTATTGTTGAAGATAAATTGCCCTAGGTGTGAATGTCTGTCCTGAGACTGACTGGTGAAAAGCATACAAAAGATATCAGATGCTCTGTGGATTGTGCACAAGTGGCCTGAGGGTGAGACTAGACTCAGGGTGATGTCTAAGTGTTATTTATCCAACTGGTATTGCTTGATATGTTTGAAAGTCTCATAAATTGCACTACTTACCAAGCAAAATAATTACTTATTATTAAGTGTGCCTACAGTTGTGGAACTGGATTGATGAAATGTCAGCCTTCTCAGCCAAAGAGTCCCTGTGATCTAACATTAATTCTTCAATAATCCTAAGCTTATCGCCTACTCCATCAAGATTGCAGCTTGCTTCCTGTTTCATTTATAGCCTCGTCTTGTGCAGGTTGTTCCCACAAAATAATGGAGAGGAAGGAAGAGCTGCCTCTGCAAAGTTGAGCAGTGTCCCAGTGAATGAAAAAACAAGGTGTTCTTAATTAATACACCAGCTTTAATTGAGACTATCACAAGGTTAAAAAGCAATCAAAATTCAAATGTTAATATAGCAAAAATAGGCAGGAACACACTAGTGACTTTAGCAAACGAAAGTCCATAACATGTTTGACCCAGGAGTGCTTTCAGTCTTGCATGATGTTGGAAAAGATCTGTCAGATTATTGTTAATAGAATACACTTGCAGGATCTCACGGTGCCAGCCAGTGGTAGGCTTCAAGTATACAAAGTCCAAGTCAATGTAAATATAAAAAGCCTTTTCACATTTCTGGGATGAAGTCATAAAGAAAGACCAGGATAAACATGTATTAGTGAGATATTAGCAAGAGGAATGTATAAATGTGCTACTAGTTATGTTAAGTGATTAATTGCTACATTTTTTTCTGGAGTTTATATATTTCTGCTTTGTGACAATGGTCACTTCGCTATACAAATAAAATTGAATTGAATTGAATATCAACAATTTGGGGCCCAAAATGATATCTTACACCATGTCTATTTTTTCGCCATATACTTACTTCAGATTAATTTGTCCATTTTTTTAGGATTCCATAAATTTCTCATAAAACGATCTGGGACTGTCGTTCTTATTAGAATTGACATTGTGCATATTCTGTAGTTATTCATATTCTGACTGCATTTCAAATCCAGTCTTTTGGTATACACAGTCAAAACAATGGCAATGCAATAGCAATGCCCAGATATTAGTGGAATATACTTAATTTGTAAAATGTAGAGAATTGTAAGCAAGTTAGTGCAGTCACTATTCTCTAAATGTTATAACCTTTGGAAATTTGGACTTTTTTAAAAGTATTAAAGGTTTTTTAAAATGGTGAAAAAAAATAGTGAGTGGTAAACGGTTAAACAGATTTTCTGCCTCCTTGTGGTACATTATACAAATATATTCAGGACTCAGGAATAAGGTCAGGAAAAACAGAACTCTCTGCAAACAATAATCAAATAATCAGATCTTCTTGAATAGCGTAGACCCACACACGTTTCTCTCAGCAGAGCATGTAATGTGCTTATTATTAGAGTGATTTTTGGATGATTAGAGCAGGGTCATGGACTGTACACATGAAAATGTTCTGTATACAGGCAGGGCCTATATTATAGTCTCCACCCTAACTCCCATCGTGTGTGATGGTGGACAATAAACACAGTAAAAAAGTGTTTGATGAATTTGCCCAGTGCTGCATTAACTCTGAATTAGGTAATGCAAGTCGATTGGAACCAGATGTGTTGTGCTGATCCACCAAAGGACTATCGGGTTTGTTTGAATTAGCACTGAACAGCAGATCGTTAATTGAGCAGAGTACTGTTCAAACCACACTAGGAGGTAAACCTTCGTACATCTACAAAACCCATACCTCAGTCTGATGCAACTAATGGACTTATGAGCATTAATCTTGAGAGACTGTCATTTAGGAATGTATGTGCCATTGCGTTTACAAGTCTGGCAAAATTTCCTAAGTCTTCCGGCATCTGAATTGGCAGGAGAAAAAAAATGTAAGGCGCGAGGGAAAGAAATGGAACGGATACTAAGACGAAATGAACCCATATGGAACAGAGAGTTTCATTGGCTTGGCTCTGCACCTCGGAAAACTTGTGATGTTTCCTCTGGAGCTAATCTGGCTGTAGAGTTGCAGGGCTTGCTGGCTTCTAAGGATAATGTGCATGGTCTCGTTGCGGTGTTCCTCTTTTATCTTGACCCATGAGAAGGAGGATGTTCGAGTGCCCTGTTTTGTTATAGAAAATAGTTTTTGTGTTTAACTGAACACTTGGGATCTATTTGGGATCTGTCTACTCAAGGCAGAACATTTCAAATTTTTCCAAAATAACTTTTTTTATGTTTGTTGTCAATTTGATACAACAGTCATGAGGTGAAAAAATAAAATATACCAATTCTTAAAATGTGCAGCCTTTGTAAATAGGACAGAAAAAGATGATTTTAGTCCCTGCCCCTGCTGCAATCTCTCCCTTTTATATGGATCCCTTCCACCTGTGCAGACAAACCTGCCAAACATTGGTTCCCCAAGTCTGTGAATAAAGTCTGTTTTTATCACGTATGTTTATATTACTATTATAATAATTTATGGGTAATTTTGTATTGCAAAAATTAAAATCTACAGAGATGGGGTGGATCAGATCATGCTGGAAACAAATCATAGGGTTAAATTCCTGCTGTCAAGTACCAAGATGGCTCATTTCACAGTATGGCCAAGTTGTCCAGTGCCAATGCTTTCAACTTTGTACTTGGACTAGATGGATATTGCCGGAGACCTCAGAATGTAAACTCTGTTCTCAACAGCATGAAACAAACAAGCACGGAGAGAGGGGAAGCACCCCGGGCCAGACCCGCTGTCACCCGAAGACAACCGGTACATACTGGGGCCCCAGAGGATCCACTGGAATGTGAAATAAGCCTATTTGATTAAAATATGTTGGTCAAAACCTAGTTCTTGTCTCTGGCCCAGGCGTCATGACGGCGTGTCTGCCCTGGGCAAAAAAGAAAACCTCGTGTCTGGTATATTCAAGCCTGCAGACTCATAGTAGATTGGCTGTGCGTGCTAAATGGGAGGAATGGAGTAGTGCAGTGTGGTCATGGCTGCAGCTGGATATCGGCCCGGCTGTGAGAGTGGGATCTGGGCCTGGCTAACTCCATCTCTGATGTCTTGGCAGTGCTGTGACAGGGAGAGGTCCATCTGCCCTGGCCAGATTTCAGCGCCTGTCATTCTTTCAACAGCATGGAGCAGGAGACAGGCTGACATCACACATGCACATTTGTGAAACTGATTATCAGAAATTCATCTGCTGCTTCCAGCATAAAGAGTCATCTATGCCTTATACTATGTCCAAATATGTTAATTTGGACTTTATGCTGGTTTTGAATAGTCCACTGTATCTCTCTGGTCTTCCCATGTGGTCTTCCCATCAACAAATCCCACCTTCAATAGGCCTTTCTTTCCTCAAAAACCTAATCCAAATGCTACTTCAGGCTTCAGCGATAAACGAAACCCTCTGTTTACACCATCAAATAAGCATCCAATTATCAGTGATTTGGAGATAGATACATAATACTCATGTTTAGTCAACCTAATTGCTTATTCTCTCCCCAAAGACAGAGGTTAAGGATGTGAAATAAACACTGAGCAGTGAGGTATTAGGGCTGGAAAGTGGCACGCTGACCGTGTTTTGCTGCTGATTGGAGCTGTTGGAGCACGGCTGAGGAATTCCTCCTGCTCCTAGTTTGGACTGGAAAATAAATGAGAGGCTCAGTATCACATGAAGAAAACCATGCAGGGTTGTCAGATCAGATTCATTACGTTTCCAATATGCAATACAGACGTCGCCAACACAGATGGTGTACAATAGCGTCTTTGAGTCGGGATCTAATATGCCGAGTTAAAGATTTTAAAAGTGGTATTTTTATTCACTTGGCTTGGCCATGATTGGCTTGCAGACTGCAAGATGACCTTGTTGATTCCTGTCATGGTTACTTCATGGTCCAAATCCCACTCTTCCCATAATGGAATTCAATCTGTACATAATTTGCTGAAATGAAGTGAGCAACAGGTACTGCTGAGGATTACTCTGTAATTTGAAGGATTCGAGCACGCTGGCAAAACGAGGGCAATGTTTGAAGTCTGTCCAAGCTGAGACCAATCGATTTGTCGTCAGCGCAAGTGTGAAAGGCATTTATCTCCGAGGAAGTATGATACCAAGACAAGACGTGAATGGTCTTTCCCTGAGGCACATATCCAGCCTCATATATATACAGGAAGTGTCCTTTGATATCCACTGAATGCATACTGAGCTAATAATATCCTAAGAAATCATCCTTTCAACTGTCTTGTAATGTCTTGTGAGTTTGCTAATCTCATTTACTTTCGAAAAGGATAATTTAATATAGGTCTACGTCTCATAACGTTATAGAGCTTGACAAAATATTGGAACCATGTAGCTAGCATTGGCAACTAAATTCAGAGTGTGCCATTTGCCCAGCTTTGATTCTGTTTTCTGGTGGTAGCAGGGCATTCCCTTATGAACACAATCCCCAAGCCTAAGGGGAAAAAAAAAACCCTGTCTTACACTGTTTAAGATAAGGTGGCAGCATACAGTAACCTGCAACTAAAATAGCCAGAGCATCTTAGTCAAGAGAGACAGTTTGCTTGGCAGGGTTATACAAAATGCGCTTCTTTGTTCTCATCTTTTTCGTGAAAAGAGTGGGGTGGTACTCGTTACAGGAATGTTGCAGTGTTGCCAATATCTATGTATTTGTTTGGCTATCTTTCCTGAAGTCACTGTGAGGATGTACAAGACGTCAGTGAAAATGCTACATGCAGTGGATAACTAGCATGAAATATAGCAACATTTGCCTCCCCATAATAATGATTAGCCCCATGCTACAGCTTTTCCACTCCACTGCGTGTCACCTCAACTCTGTTTGATACATAACCCTTAATGCAATTATGTGCTAGATGTAATGCTAATGCACTCAATTATTTTCCTGTTCTTGACATTGGGGGCCACGATGTGCAGAAGCTACACCAAAAAAACGGAGCTTTTTAAGCGTCATCAGCTGGATTTATGTTTACTTGGAATTGCAGAGGTGTTCTCTCATAACGTCTGGTGGCAGTGAAAGTGGTGATCTGGCTGTGCTCCAGGCCAGATCCAAGCAAGAATAGTGTTCAGCAGGGCATGATAAATAGGAATCTCCAACCCTGATATACAGCCTCTGCACACACTTCAGACTGCCAGATTCACCCGACTCTACCTCTTTCTTTATCTATTTTAGTTGATCAATCTCCAATATTTTTTTTTACCTTCACATTCCCAGAGAAGAATGTGTTTCACAGTATAATGTGATCTTAGCCAACTTAGCTTCCTTAGGGCACAGGGCAAAGGCTTATTCATTTTGTCCACATCTTTCATAAATGCTTATCTGGCTCCATTTCCCCGCACTCTGCTCTCATTTGGAACGCAATCTTTCTCTCTCTGTCTGTATATATGTTGCTCTTAAAGATCACTTCAGCATATCTAATGTTACACCGTAGTGGCGTTTTTCTTTAGGTACATTTGCGTGATGGAGTGTAGCACAAATTGGATTTCTTGTGATTAACTCGGTGTGTTATAATGTCAAGGAGAAGAACTGCTTGTCCAGGCATGTAGTTCTTCTTGTTCTCCAATAATTCACCTCTCATTGTGGTGAGGGAGTGTGCCAAGGAGAACAAGAAGAGTAAGGAGAAACATTTCCATATTTTACACTTCAGGTTGCACCCAGACATGTCTATATAGTCATACTAAAGTGCTACTTGACATTTCACAGTGTGTAGAAATCTTGTAATATTCATAGTGTTTTTAAATATTAAACATCTGTAGTCAAGGGCAAAAATTTGCATACCCTTAGGAACAAAGACATTTAATCAAATACAGCTAAGACATTCAGTGTGTTAGCATTCAAATTATAGCATTATCAGAGGTTATTAGAAAAAGTGATAGGAATAGCGTGTGGTATTTAAAGCTGAAAAAAAGCTTTGTTTTCTCTAAAATATTAACAAATAACTTGTTTGCCCGCTCTTTGCCATTAAAACAGTCTCAAACATTTTCAATTCATTGAGCAGATTTTTTAATTCTCTCAGTGGTAAAATATGAGGCCCCGTGTTTTTTCCTAAAATCTAAGGTTTAACTGCCAGATTTCTTGGCCAGTCATTGGTCATTCTTTTTGACGTATCTGGCTTTCGCTAGAGAGTCTGGTACTTGTCTTCACTAAACTTGGCCCAGGATCATCCACAGGCACAGGAAGTGTCATTGCAAACGACCATCCACAGGCTTTTCTCATAGCCCATCAGCAAATGTGCAGGGATATCATGTCTCATTGCCATCAACAATTCTCAACACTAATAATGATTTAAAGATGTTTCACTGTAGACTCACTGTGGACTCTTTTTCCAATCCAGTGCAGTAATACTTCAGTGAAAGACTCGTCGTGTTGATCTTTTAGTTTAAGAGGAGCTGTGGGTGGAGAATCTGTGGCCAAGACTATACCTGTTCTAGCTAAGCCAAATGCCCTAAAGTGTCTTCATCAGGTCTTAAGATGATTATAGGAAATTATAGCAGAAAAAAAAGCTTTTTTGTTGATTTGACCTCATTTTTTAGATTGTTGTTGTTGTGTTGCAGGGTCTGTTATATGGACTATAAAATAAAGATCTAGTTTCTTTTCCCTTTCACTGTGAAAAACAAAGGGAGATTCAAACTTTTTGCTTGTGACTATAACAGAAAAGTGAGACGTCCACTCAATGGGTTTGGATAAAATGCTGGTTTATCCGTGTATCTTGTGTTGCTATTATATTACACTGTGTAGCTTCAGTACAGCTAGACGAGTGTGGAAATTCAAAAAAGTAGAGAATAAACAGAAAAAGTAGAACATCTGAACCATAAGATTTGAGGAGGTACATATTTTCTTTGAGTAGCAGGTGTTGAGGGAAAATTTCCTATAAATAGGGAGTTGTGCAGATGTGCAAAAACATTTACAAAATGCTCTTCCGGGTATAATTACTGAAATATATGATTGAGATGAGTAATTCTAGGTGCTCTGGCATGGCACTTGTCCTTACAAAAGCAATTTGTCCAAACTTGTACAAAATGACCTGAGATCAATGAGTGTACTGAGAATGAGTCTCTGTTGTGTGGTATGGAGGAGCAGAGGGTGAAATCTTCCAGACGCAGTTTGCTACACACCACTTGTCTTCTTCCTGTTCGCCTGAAGCCAGAGACAGTGCTGCTTGCTGGCATGTTATTTGCTGACTGCTGAGAGAGAGAGAGAGAGAGAGAGAGAGAGAGAGAGAGAGAGAAAGAATGAATCACAGAGTAAGTGCAGAAAATGTATTTTATTTAAGAACTATGACGGGTCCTGCTAGCTGTGCTCTTATGAGGTAAGTCAGGGGTAGTATAAGAAGCTCAATAAGATTTTTCCCCCTATAAAATACATCAAAAAAAATTTCATTTTATTACTGTTTGCCCTCATAGGTATGTTTATCATGTTTCCCTATGCAAAAACATAAAAACCTCACAATCTTTGTGAGCGCTGATATAACATGAAACAGTACAAGCCTTTCTTAGTTTTTTACATTTTATTTACCATCTCTGCTTTAATTAAGTTAGAACATGGCTTGTTAAAGAAAAAAACAGCTTATCTAGAGGCAACGTCACTGCAAAACAAAACATTAAATCATTAAAGATATTTCTTGTCATCAATTTGTTGAGTGCAATGGGTTGGACATTAAAGTTTTGGTGGAATAGGGATCTACATCATTTTTTGTCTCCCTTTGGGTGAAGGAACAGACAAGTGGTTATTATTAATTCCTCCTCATTTTTGTGCTGGCTGGAGCTGGAGCTTTGAAAAGAGTGAGCGTGTTTTGTGGGGAGGGGTCTTTAGGCTGTGTTCAGGGGCTCATTTGCCTAATCTTGGGAACTAGAGTGGAAGCAAGCATGTATAATGAGGAGGAGATCTCTTGTGGGAGCTGGGGCTAAAGCAGGCAAAGGAATGGGGGGCAGCCACTGAAAGACATGAAGGTATTAATCGAACAAAAGGGGCAACCGAAAAGTTTGAACAGAAGGAGGACGCTTGTGGAATGGTCAAGCATTTTGCATTTTCAATGCCTTTGTCCAAACGCCTAAAGAAAGAGCGAGAGAAGGAGTGAGGGGGTGAAAAAAGGTGGTGTTTTCCGGCACAGATACTTGTCTTGCGGCACACATTTGTCCACTTTTTCGAGTGACGTGGCCACATTTGGTCAGGAGCGAATGGCCTGGAGGGCAGTTCCATCTCATGTACATCAACCCGCGGTTTTTATTTAGTCCGTCATTTCACGTCGCATTGACTCGGCCTTGTGGGGAAAAAAACAGACAAATTTTTGTGTGCAAACAACTTTTTTCCTAGCAAACATTCCATGTGCAAAGCTTGTGGTCAAACAGGAAACAGGCTGCATGAGTTCAGAAATAGGTTTGTGGTTGCATGAGGGTGAAGAGATCAGAAGGGCACTGGCGTATGTGATTGGATTTTTACCTCAAATTTAAACAGTCGACCACCTGCCCTTGTGTTTACATTTGTTTATGTTTAATTAACCCCAATTTCCCCTTCACTCACAGCCCCTGGGGTCAAAACAACTGATTTTGCCAGCGCACACACACACACACACACTGACAAACAGCCCAGAGCATCTGCACCTCAGAGTGCGTAATTCTGTAATGATATGGGCATTATCCGGAGCAATCTACCAGCAAATTCATTATAATTAATTTGGTACAACAATTCTTCATTTCCCTCAGCACACTCCCTGAAGAGCCACATGGGTCAGCACGCTGCTGGAGGCAGATAGCCGAACAGAGAGAGTAACAGGGCTGTCAACACACACACACGCACAGAACTTCATGTCCATTCTTTCTGTCTGTGTTCTACCCAGAGATCTAATAGAAATGGTCTTGGGCATGATCCTGATTTGTGTCTTGGCCACGCTATATGATTATCAGACCAGTTTTATGGCTGATTTGTCCCCCTAATGATCACCAAAGGTGTCCCAAATTTTGTCTGTCCTTAAATATTTGCCTTCCCAAATTATGCTGTCAAAAGGGGTCTGTAAATTCAAATCTAAATCCCTCCAGTCTACACAGTCCAATCAGGGTGTCTCTGATTAAAAACTGTCCATATTGAACATTTTGTCAGTGTAGTCAATAACCAATCACCCATTGTGGGTGAAAGGCAATGCCGCTGATAACAAGCTGGAATTGAGCTGATGTCATCAATATAGGGGTGGAAAATATGATATTCCATCAATATGGTGATCAATTTTGTCACAATTCATTCTATAGACTTAGATATCTATAGTAATACTATATAATTATATATGTTTATGTTAAAATAATAATATTTTAATTGAAATGATAAAATGTATAAGAAAAAGTATAAAGGTTGGTAAAAACGTAGTTGATTAAATGTTTCAGTTCACACTTCCCCTCCTTTTCAGGGTAGAGCAATGTTTTTTATAATACTAATTTTAAATGCAACACTTTTTTTTTTTGTTAATGTAACGCTACGGTTTTGTTGCATATGATGCAGAATGTATAAGCCATGGCTTTATTCCCATCTTTAATGTCAGTAAGGATTGTTCTGGTAGTTTAGCTGTAAATATCCATGTTTATTTGGATCCATATCCATTTTGACATCTTGTATATGATCACAGTTGTTTTCTTCTCTCCAATCGTCAAGTTAAGTTAATTAAAGTTAAGTAATTATCACTCAGGCAGAAATCTAATTGTCCTTTTAATGTTGCGAAACATTTTTATTAACGCATCGTGTGTTTACTGTGTTATTAAAGAGTGTGATTTTGTTCTTTTTTTGTGATTTATTTTTTCTTTTAATCTAAGTTCTGGTAATCTAATGTTGAATAATGTACATTAACTCATATGTGCTTTAGAAGAACACTCAAACAGGTGCATCTGGTTTTTCTCTAAATTAAATCCTTTTTTGTCATCTAGAGCATCTTTTCGAGATGATTTATCAGTTCAATCTTCTTTGTTGTCACTGCCTTTCATTTCCTAATCAACAGCTAATTACTGGCTGAAGACTTGAAATCACAGCTTGTGGCACTTGCTCACTCCACTGAATATCTAATCTGGTTAGAGTAAATAAAAAATAGCCCCAGAAGTTCCCACAATCTGACTGTAGAAACATTAGTTAGCGGGTTTAAGTATCAACCACACTCATTCCACGCTTGGTTTACCTGCAGACAAAATACAATATTGGCACCCGGATTGAGTTCTGTTTCTTTTTACCTTTGTCCACCTGCATCAAACCAGCTTAAAGACACCGTCTCTTTATAGATTCAGCAGTATAATCCTAAATCAAATCCTCTTCCTCAATTTCAAACACAGAGAGAAGGTGATGGTCAGCGAGAGAAATGGAGTGAAGGATGATGACAGGCTGCAAATGCCCATGACGGCAAATGCACATGCACGCTGTTACGCAAATCTGCACACAAGGTCATAATGACGAGCTGGCAAATGCACGCATCTTATGCATGCCCACGTTCCTGCACGGAGAATATACTGGAAAATTGATGCGTGGACACACTCGCATAGCCACTGATAAGCTTCGGGAGTTGGTTGCCAGGGGAATACTGGCCTGTCTTTCATAAAGAATATGCACAAAAACGTAGACCAGAATTTTCCATTTTGTCCCCTCAGTTGTTAAATAAAAGACATCTGCAGCGCACTCTAAGCTATTCAGCCATATGACACAATTTTCTTCTCTTATCAGGTTTTTGCTGGAGAAAGATGAGCACGAGTCTATCAAACTGGGGCAACTGTTCGAGAGAGACAGACAGACAGACACTGAGACATGGGCTGGTTCCATCCAACTAACATTAAATATTTTTAAATATTTATTTTGTTGTTGGATGTACAACACTATTTTTTGTCATTTTTGCAAAGCAGAAAGAGAAGTAAATAAATTTGCCATATAAAGAATAGTCCTGTGCTTCCAATTTCACCAATTCAAGCAGTTAAAGAAAAAAGTGCAAAAAAAAGTTGCAGTCAACATTTTTCTGTGCAACAATCACACACTCCACGCATTCCTGGAGAGAGACTGAAAGATGTCTAAAGCCTTGCTATAATTAATTGATTCATACTGAATATCAGGCCTTGATCAAGTTGTTGGATAGCTACGTAGCCAGAGCAAAATCGATTCACTTTGTTCAGTCGGCCAGAATGTCCGTGATGCACCTGCACCGCAGCCTGAATGCTCTAAAGTCTCTGAAACGCTCGAACTCTAATTGATTGAGATTCAAAAGAAACATTTCAGTACAGAAAAACCTAGCTCTACAGATCTGTATGTAGTAAAAAAAAATACGAATGCCAGTTTCACTTTGACTGAGGACACTATGATCTGGGCTTTTTCAAACTGCCAGAGAAGTTGAAGGGAAAGTAAGTTTCAGCTGCGGATTCCTATGTCTGAGGTGAGAATGAGGTTACAGTGAATCCTCTTATTGTAGCTGCCTGTCTAAATGTCTCAATCTTTCACCGTAGGCACTTTGGGCTAAGTTTCAGCTCCCTGATAAAGATCTGAGAGCGTCTCTAGAGCCAGCACCTTCCGTAATGAAGTCTCTCTTCTGATCTCACACTTTCAGCTCTCACCCATCTCACATTTTAGTGCCTTAAACCAAATTTTGCTAGACTCTGAATATCTTCCATAGACCTACTTTTAAGGCTTTAATACCGTCACCTCATTTCAAGAACTATTTTTGACAGCTCAGATGTTGCTCTCTCTAATAATAGCTCAATCAAATGCCGTTTAAACTCAGCGTGAACAGTGTTGACTTATAAGTGAAGGGTTACGGGAGACTACGTGAGAGTCGCTGCCTATTTTAAGCATAAACATTCAAACACACTCTGCCGTTACTTAATAGCATCATCAGAGACGTTTTTATCACATGCTTAATTACTCGGCGGTTTGGACAATTTCTGAGTGAGTCCGACAGTAACCTCTCTGCCTTAATCACAGTAAATTACACAGAGGAAGGCACAGCATGGAGACTCAATTAACCTCTTAGCCTTCCTCTCAGTTCGGTGGATGTCACTGGATATTCAGCGCCGGACCAGATGCCCTCGCTGACCACTGCAGAGAATAGAGGGCATGATGAGAGACACTCTGTAGGCCCCACATTTCCCTCTTACTAATGTTATGATCCACTGTTAAATCCAGTATTATTTAATATCTAGGTAGTTTTTTTTATTCATGGTGTGAAAAAAAAATTCAAGGTATTACATCAGTATGTGAGCAGTAAAAGCTAAAACATACTTCTTATGAAATTGAATGCAATCCTTGTTATTGAACTTATTAATGATCAGAAGGATTTATAATCATAAATTCTTTAGCTAGCCAGCCAAGTACAAACTCCAGTGTGCTGTTTTAGGGGCCTGTAACCCTAATACACTATGCTAAAAAATATTAGCTATTAAATTAGAATATGGCAAGTTAGTTAGCTAGATAAAGGCATTAATGGAAACAAATAAATATATGATATCATTACAGTATATAACAAAAGGACATCCACCATGTTTTAGCTATTCCGTCCTCGCATCACACGTGAATATAATATTCGAGTCTGGCTAGGTCTAACGGCTTAAAGACCTCTATGAAAGGTGTTCATGGGTTTCATGTCAGGTCAGAGGGAATGAGATGGGAGCAGAGTCAGGCACCGGTGAGAGTACACTCAGATCATTTCTCCAGGGAAATCAGAGTTTTGTGTTGACTTTCCCTCGGCTTTATTTGACCTCGCCGGTCTCTTTTGTATGCTGTAGTGCTTTCACAACAGCACTGGGCTAAGTGATCATGCAAAAAGCCACAACACATTAATTATGCCTCATGTGTTTATTGACCTGACGCTTTTCACACAGAAATGCTGACATGAATGCTTCACCCGGGCACCATCAACCCAACACAAGTACACTTTCTCTTTTATTCAGACATTTTATTCAGACACAATGTTTGTTCCATTTCTCCTAACGCCATGATGCATTGCAAGTCAGAAAAGATTCCAGCGTGAATATTCTTTGGAGCTTCACTTTTAATCCTGCTCATATCAAATCCCCCGGTTTGCAGACACGGCACTTATTATCCTGCCTGTTTAAGATTTGTTTTCATCTCAAAGTTGGCAGCAGAATCCTCATCTCATATTCCGCTCTTGTACGGCTTGTCAGGGAAGGAATGTGACAGACCAGGCGATGCTTGTTACGGAGGATATCAAATTAGTGTGTCTTAGCACAGCAGGGCCATTTCGACTTTTATGTTGCGGTTTGTAGTGTTGTTTTGGATTTACAGCCTTCTTTATGGACTGTGGTTGTGCTAATAGCTACCACAATGGAGGCTGTAAATTGTGAAGTGGATTATTGTAAAGTTTGTCAATTGGACCTGAAGACAAAGGGGAAGATCTTACAATGCATGTAAATTGTTTGTTTTGCTTGCATGTGATCGCCTCATTTTCTGTTTACTTAATTTGAATTCTTGGTATGTTTGCGGCTACTCTGAGTAGGCTGACACAGCAGAGGAGATTTTCTTCTGGAAATCCTCGCATACGTACAGTATCGCTCGGCATACTCTGTCAGATTAGTGGACCAGCATTTTGATGACCAGCATTAATGAATGCTAAGTGCCATGTGAGAAAAGTCACATGACCAACATTGTCAACCAAAGGAAAGGAGTTAACTTAAACCCATAAGTCATCTACTTAACATTAACACTTTCTACTGATTTCACAAAAAGACTTGGCTCCCCCACGTGTATTCACATGCCTGTTTCACCCCCTCTCACTCTGCAGGCATTCCTTGTGGATCACTGCCTTTGCCCTCTTTGTTCCCCTTCTATGGCCGCTTCGACACCTGGTCCTTCCCTCGGCTCCTCATTAATCGCCTCTGATATTAATGGGAGGTGAATGCTGGCAAATTACGGCTCCTAAAGGCCTTTGGCCGGCTTCGTGCATCCACATGCGGACCTGATTTGCATGCCAATCCACACTGTTTCTGCATCTTTTCCCAGGCCACCGTGCAGTCCTTCCGTGAATCAGCTTCTCTGTCTCTATCTGTCCCTCTGTTTGTCCATTCTTCTTTTCTCGTTCATTCTCTTACAGTTTTCAGCAGCTGACAGTGTGCACCTGGGCGTGATAAGCGAGAGAAGAATCATTCAGGCATAGCGGTTTTGTCTAGCATTTTTTTTTCTCTCCACTACAGAATCACAGAGTTGTGTTACACACCGGGGTTTGTGAACATCAACTGTTTGTGTACGCCTTGTTTGCAATCAGATGTGTATGACTTTTTTTTTTTTTTTGTGAGTGTGTGTGCAGGCACATGCACGTGTGCAATTAAGTGTTTGTGCATGGAGGGGTGAAAACATTTTAGCTCGTTTAGCCACCTGTTGATGCCAGGCTATTAGGAGACTGAACAATGTAATCAGTGAAAGAGTGTGAATAGCTCAGCACTGAAGCAGCTCTTTCCCCCTCAGCCGCTTTCAATACAAGGACACACACACATACACACACACACACACACACAATTCCTGCATAGTGAATGTTGCCATTGAAGGCTTCCTTTAAAAAATGGTCCAGTCTTTAAAAAAGAAACCTCGAGAATGTTCTTACCCTTGTGTGGCATTGTCTCCTTCCTCAGAGGTGTTTTTCCAGCGTGCCTCTCTGGGAATGTGGCTGCTTTGTGACACAAACTCACAACAGGATGCCTTGTTACTTGCTCTGATTTTTTTTAGGTACAGCTTGGAAAATCCATCTAAACTGCTTCCTAGAGTAATTACTCAATAACATACTACTCTAGGGTTTCAGTCCATATTTTATGACTAAATGTATGATTTTGCTTATTTTGTTGCAGCCCAATATAATGGCAAATACTTGTATATATAATAGAGTTCATGTCAGTTCTTTGTCAAGTAAAAGCACTTCTAAATGAAGTGTTTATATTTTCCAATTTGATAAAGGCTAAATATTTTTGCGTTTGGCTGTGAGAGACTCTACATTTATTTCAAGCTTTGGGTAAAGGAGGAAATCAGTCATTATTTCTTCAAAATTCTCTCTCAGTTAAATGATGTGAAACTGAATTTAAAAAAAAAGAAGTCAAAAGTCTTATTTGTTTAGACTTGTACAATAATCTAATGTTTTGGTTCAGTAGAGATAATCCAACCAGAATATTATTGAGGCTGGAAATGTTATTTGTATCCTTGGTATGATTGATTTTAGCTGCAGTCTGGGACGTGTGGCCAGATGACCTATCATTAGTCTTTCCCGTTTCCCTCTCTGATAAACTAGCTTGCTTAATTGCTTTACTTTGCCAAGACAATGTTACTTCCATCTCCTTGGATGACTTTCAGCTGTTAATTTTTTTTTTCACCAAGCTTTCCTGACACTTATTATATTTATTAGGCTGTTTTTCATTAGCAAAGAGGGTGTAGGTACAGTATATCAATGAATAATAAGAAAACGTATGTTGATGAATATGAAGTTTATAGTATTGTATAAAATTATTTACTGGCTAGTTCTACTTGCTGCATCGTATTCCATTTTTGTTTAAGCATGCCATAATCCCTTTTTGTTTTCATTTTCACTATGAAATTCATATCAGAACTTTACCTGACGCTGATCTGAAACATTACAGAGACTAGCTAAACTGACTGTGTACAAGATTCTACTGTAAAGATATGCAGGTACAACAAAATACAGTTTATGTCCTGTTTACATCTGTGTTGTTGTCAGCAACTCCACTCTCACTGGAAAATGTGGTTTCTAACCTGATATTGTTCCAGAATAATACTTAATGATGAATTTTATTTTATTTTTAAAAATTAGTAGAGTCTATTTTGCCAGAATCAAAACTCAGGGTGCGTTGGGTGAAAAACTGAAACTTGTTATTAATTAGTTCTTTGTACTATAACATACTTTATAAGTTCAGGCCTTAAAATGCTAGAAAACAATATTTAAATATATATGCAAAAAAGAAATTGATAACCATTGCTAAATTTATCCTAGGACTTTACTTCCCAGAACTAGGTTGATAACATAAACTAAGTTGATAATATAAAAAATTGCCCAATTTTTTACCAAGAATCTTTTCAGTGGCCGAATATTTGTTGCGTGTTCATTTAAATGCTTTACCATAAATTCATTTCTTTTCCCACTACTAATTACCTAATTGCACTACCTGCAATTTCAAGCTCAACTGGATTATTCTGCAAAACATTTTAGAATGTGTACAAGGTAAATAGTCTCACTAAGCCTAGGTCTTCTCACTGAAAGTGTGATAGACAGTTCAAACACTGATCTTTTCAGGCCTACCTGTGGCTAAGAAAACGAAAACCTCTAAATCATTGTAAGTGACGCTAATTGACCGAGAGCAAACAATGTGAGGTTTGTGTTAGTGAAGACGTTAGACATTCCAAACACTGACTCCGAAAAAGTTATATAGACCCAAAACTTTACACAAGCCATGCATTGTGATGTGAGCCTGAACTGCTTTTTTGTGCATTTAAGCGTGAATAGTAGGTCTGAACTCTGTTTGCCTGCCTAAAGGATAATTTCAGGTGACAGGGTTGGTCCAGCCAGCAGACTTCAAATCTTTTCACCCCTGCCTTTTATAACAAGTCATTATTTACACTGTCGCCCGCATGGATTTCTGTTTTGACATGATGTCATAACGTCTTCTAGAAGCTGAAGTGTGCTTCTCAGGCGTGAGTGCACTCTAGTGCAATATGAGGCTCATTCAGGCTTAAGACAGCAAGTCCGGCCTCGAGGTCCTGCAGAAACGTCAAGAGACTTGTGCCGGTAGAAGTGACCTGAGACTAAGTGCACTTAAGTGACTCCTCTATCAGAGAGTCTGCATGGCGCGTTGTTGCAGATAATGAGTTATGGAAATGTCTGCTGAAACTGGGCTTTGCTTAAGGCTTTTAATTCATGACCTCAGATAAGCAGTGGGTCTCATTATTTTTATTGCTGATTAGATCTGCTGATGTCTGAGGGTCTTTGAACTGTCTGGCTCGTGGAGATCAAACTAGACTCACTTCTGTTCTATCTCGTTTAACCACTCGATTCATTACTCACAAGTGTGCAGTAATTAGTGAAACATAAGCGTAGTCTGGGGTGTCTTGGAAGATGCCCGTGCGATAGGTGAGAGGTTGTGGAGAGTCTCACTTCCATTCACTTTACCTCTCCGGCTGCTACTGCCAACTTACAGCACAAGACTCATTATCTAAGGACTTCCAGAGCGTTTGATTAATATTTGATGCTTCATGACACTCCTTGCAGTGCAGCTGCAGAGGAATACAATCCAAAAATCCCCCATGTTCTTTTGTGTCTCTCTTTTTCACAAACATGTCATTAGTGCCAGACATTTAAGAACCCTTGTCGGATTTAAAGTCTATCCTAAAGGACTCAGATATCTCAGCACAACTAATGCCAATGTATCAGTAACAATGAGGCTAAAGTGGTACAACAGGTCAGCCTAATGACCTTGAGTGTGATTGCAGCACTTTGTCTGTCACTTGCCTGAAGGTGTTTTGGTTACGGTGTCTGTGTGTGGTGCAACAGGCTAGCGGGGCAGTAAATGGGCCCAGCAGTGCAGGAAGCTTTGCTCTTGGAGACTCTTGTTTATAGTTCCCAGAAGGCCATGACAAGCCATAAGTCATCCAGCTAAGAGGAGCTAGCTCATGAGCATGGAATCTTGAACGAGATCCGACTCCCATTATTTTTCTCCTATTTTTTGGCATTTTAAAGTGCAGCACCTTTGTGTGGAGGACAATGGTAAATGGTCACGGGTGTGAGGAGAAGCTCTGTTTGTCTTCTTGGGTCAGAGAGCACAAGAGAGCTAAACCTGGGGCACTCTGCTAGTAAAAAGCAGTGAGGAAATGAAAATGTCTGTTCGCAGTTTGGATGAGAGCCTTAATGCTGAGTTGCTGTCAGCCTTTGATTCTTATCTGTGATTCTGCTTCTCAAATCTCAGATTACAACAGGGAGAATCTTATCATACTAATAAAACTTCCAGTAAACTAGATGTCTACTACCCCAAAGTTGATAGTTTTCTAATAACAGCAAGTCCTGATGTTCTTTATGCCACAGTACCACAGTAATTCTTCAGCGATAACATTTTAAAATTTGATTTCATTTTTTATGTAGGAAAGAACATGTCATGTACGTTTAACAATGCGGAACATCCAACAGGTTAGTTCCTGTTATCGCTAACGTTATAACCTCTTGAAACAGCTTCCCTCATTCCCTTTATGAAGATGATAAGACTTATCTAGAAAAACCTGCAGCTTGTCAGGTTATCAAGAAACAATGAAGCCATCTGTTCTTAAGGCTTATCTGAAAAAAATACTAATTTAAAAGTGGAAAAGAAAACTTAAAGTTACAGCTTTGCCTCTGACTGTTACAAAGCACTTACACTATAGAGAAAGTACAACAGAAAATTTCTAACAATTATAATGCATTTGAATGAGGGCATCAGACATAATATATATTAGTGTTTGCTTGCAGTCTAAACTGGCGACACCATCAAAACAGAAAAAATCCAGCCACATTGCTCTAGCTGAGTGTGAGACACCTTTGAAAAACTAATCAATTTGTTACTTCAACTTCAGTTCCTGCCATTGAATCCTAGTGTTCACTAAACCATAAAGAAAAGCTTGTACAGACTCACACAGGTAGCTGAATCTTTGCTGTTGATTAAATCTTGTATGAGGTTTCCCCTATTTGGTATCTTTGTTCACATTCCAATAGCATTTAAACTGTCCTCGGCAGAGAACCAGAACCTTTGCCCCTCCCATCAGACATACTGGGTGAAATGGAGACGGCTCTGCCTCATCAGCTTCAGGAACGAGACTTATGAATAATTGGTCATAGGGCTTCACTCACAATTATGGTTTGAGCAGATCCATATGAATCACACGGATAATAAAGAAGGCTAGACGAGCTTCCTTGGTAATGAGGACATGCTATTATCAACATATTGGCTGCCAGTGTGCAGCTACTTGTGCAGATTGCATAATTTACACTTGGGGAAATGGATTACAGATTACACGTGGGGGTAATTTAAAGGTGCGAACCTTCCCAGCAGGTTGCTACTCTCATTATTCCTTATTACGTTGACGAAGACTGCAGCGAAAGTTACGCTTCTAAATGATTTCATGTAACACCTTTGCAGGGATGCGGTGAAGATGATTGTGCTAATTTGTCTGGACTAATGATGTTTACTGTTAAAACTAGATTGTTTACAGCATTACGGTATTCTTCCTATTCAACATGTGTTTTATGTGTGATATACACTATAAAATATATGGTCAAACGTTTGTGGACACCTGATGATCACACCCACACATACTTTTCAGATTTAGTCCATCCCTTTACTCTTACAATAGCCTCCACTCTTCTGGGAAGGCTTTTCACTAAGTTTTGGAGTGTGCCTGTGTGAGGTCAGGCACTGATGTCGGGCGAGGAGGTCTGGTGCTCAGTCAGTTCATCCCAAACCTATTCACTAGGGTTGAGGTCAGACAACTCAAGTTCTTCCTGTTAATTCTTAGCAAACCATGTCTTCATGGAGCTTGCTTTGTGCCAGAGGCACTGTCATGCTGGGACAGGTTTGAGCCTCTTGGTTCCAGGGAAACTGTAATGCTACAGCATACAAAGACATACTACAGTTTATAATTGTTTGCTTGCAATGTTGTGGAAACAGTTTGGGAAAGCCCCACAGATAGGTGTGATATTCAGGTGACCACTAACTTATTATGCTAGTTGTGTATGTGTAGCTCTGGAAAAACGGAGCAGACCTGGGTTTCTGCTTGACCCTGAACTCTAAATCCAAACCCAAAAATCCAGTCTTCTTTGATAGTTTAGATGTTTTGCTTGAATTTAGTTTTGATGCTGCTATATTCATGGACCCTGGGGTGGCATACCTATGTTTGTATGAGATAACACTCATGTATGAAATGAAGATCTGTATATTTATGACATGAGACATTTTTGGTATTTGAATTTTATTTTTATTTTATTGGCTCTTTATTTACACCTTCGAAGTTAATAAAAGGGAAAAACTAAATTTTACATATAGCTACAGACCTTGTCCTACAGACAAAAGAACCTTAAGGAGCAGCTTTACCCCCGACTGTTACAAAGTGCTGACAATGGAGACTCCTTCCATTAATAGTAAACTATTCCTCACAGAAAACTTCACCGTATCAACAATATGTTTTAATTTTTAAAACCGGCTATTATTAAGCTGATTAACTGGTCATATTGGATTATGTGGTGCATCCGCCATACAAGAATGAGCTGTTATTACATAAAGAGGAGATACACGCTAATATAAACTTGCCATTTGAATGATAGCCAGCATTATTATCATAACTACTGTTATAGAAAATTCATCATGTTTTGATTTGGAATCAGATGTGGGAATTCAACAGTCCTTTGGTTATAAGACCAAATAATTCTGTGCAGTTTCATATGCTGTATATAGATTTTTTTAAATTATATGTGGGTTTCATGATTCAGGTTGTTTTTTTTTATCTGAAATTTAATGTTTTTTCTCACCAGTGTTCCACCAGCTGGATTAAGCGGTATGGTGCAAACGAAGCAGCTATGCTAGGCTAAACCCAACCTGGTGATATTATGAATGAATTTCATAATCACCCTTTTAAATGAGCATGCCTGGGTTATGCCCCGTCCATATTGCTCATGTTCTGGAGCATATGGGATGATTTTAGCACATCGGTTAGAGAACCGTTACAACCTCACTGAGATTTTGAGATGTTTCATCAAACAGCAGTGTTCTGCCCTGAATTCAGGACAGACAGGCAAACAGACAAGGGGAAATATTTGGGTATATAATTTAGCAGATCTTGTAATTTACATAATTTTTTTTTTTCTTTCTGATAAGCCCAAATGGTGTGCGGTTGCATGAAGGTCATTCCAGTGTTGAATAGAGACTCTTGGAGTGCATGTAATGCTGATAACAAGAGCACTCTATTCAAACACACAGTGCCAGTGGGAAATGGTGCTGAAAAGGTTTATTAATTTATTAGTTATCAAGCATTCATGTCTAGATTTGTCATATTCATTTTTAGCACTGCCAAGTTGAAGCCATTTTACAGTTTTTCAGCTCTACAGCACTTGACCTAGAAATTAAATTTGATTCCAAAATGGCAGAATGACTTTTTTTTTCTTTTTCTAAATCTAATTACAATGCTTTTTGGGACTTAAGTGATGTTGTTGGATTCATTTTTGAGGCTTCTGTCATGGAAAAAGCAAACAAATAACCAAAAAAGAAAAAAACAAAGCGACAACATAGTACTGATGTTAATTAACAGAGCTATAAACCCGAAAGCAACGGCATTTAAGAAAACATTATGGAAAAAAAATCGAGAATTTTGCTTTAATAGGCTACACCCGGCGTCTTTAAAATTCAACAGACTCCTGTTTGTCTCGACTGGGGACGAAAAAAAAAGAAAAGTGAAGGTCAAAGGCAGCGGCGTGTTTGTTCTGAGCGTTCATTGTGTTAGTTTGCACGCTCATGCATTAAAACTGAATCGTCGAGCCTCCCTCCTCCCCTCTGTCTGTGACAGCCCCTCAGGCTGTGATTTTAAATGTTGCCCTTTTCCCGTTTTCCCTGAATGAAAGCCAATCACCTCTGTGTTAAAGGTTGCCAGAGAGTCTTGTCCTAAATAGTAACAGTTTTACGGTTATTAGTGCATGATAGCATGGGTATCATGAATCAGATTTCAGTCTACTTAAATTAAATGTTCCTGCTCTGTGCTGACCTATGTTTTAAACTATTTTAAGAGGTCAGGTTAATAGTGTTTTTATGAGGCATGAGGAAGCATCTCATCTAATTCTATCTAATCTAATTCTAGCCCTGCCTGAGAAAGGGCTTTCTTTGAAATATTCGTGTAATTTAGAGTCCAGAGAAGGACACAGTTCCCCCCTGACTGTATTTAAATATTCAGCATGCTATCAAGGTGGCGGAAACCGGAGGCCAGCACCTCTCCCTTCCCTGCTTCATGAATATTTAGTGCTCGGCAGTCAGTCCTGGAACATGACATGGTGTTGTACTACAGTGTTTGTTTCTGACAGCTCACGAGCAGCCCATCTGTGGCATCATGGGTGCACCCTAGGTGTCATGAAAGACACATGGAGGTTACTGGGACTCCCGCATCACAGAATTACAATTGGCATCAAAATATATGTTTTTTTTAACATCTTATTTCTTTCAATATTTTGCAGGTCAGTGGCTTTGTAGCACTGCTTGTTTTTTTTAGAATAATCACTGAGTGTGGATGGATTTTCAGCAGATTTTTAGACACTGATAAATGTGTAATCGATGGAGAAAAGAGAGACAACCCTCGATGTGGTGTCTTTACATGCTTCAGCTCGGGGTTATTTGGAGTGTGCATAGACAAAAAAAAAAAGAGATGAGGGAGCATTAATTACTCTGAAATTGGAATACATGTTCCGACCTACAGCTACAGCTATAAGGCTCTCATAGTACACACTGTACAATCTCCTGATGTCACACCTTTGAATAACGGTCCCATTAACGCGAACTAGGATTAGAGGAGGTCATTAGGCTGTGTTCAGACAAGCAATCAGAATTTTTTTCGCCTTATCTGCTCTAAGGGGAATAATGTTCTAAAGTCAGAACAGCAAAAGCACAAATGAAATCTGATGAGATCAGATTCAGGTGTGTAAAAATCCGAGTTCTGGGCTTGATCCAACCAGAGATGTTTTTACATGATCATATGGCACGTGTCACAAACAATAAATGAAAGCCAGTGTGAAGGCAGGTCAGGGCATATAAAGATATATACAGTTGTTGGGTGTGAAAAAAATTGGCATACAAAATCCTATGAAGTTTTTGGTGCTGTTGTGTGCAGCGGATATATAATCTACTATAGGAATATCAGAATAAAATTTATGGCTTGAATAGCATTTGTATTTTCTTAACATTTACATAGTCTGAGGAAAAATGAACACTGGAATGTTTAAGACACCACAGTGCAGTATTAGTCTTCTAACAAAGGTATCAAAACAACACAATTTTCTTTTCATGTGGCTGAATCACACAACGGCGTAGAAACGCAGCGAAGCGTCTACAAATCCATTATCTTAAACCATATGTTGTGAGTTTATAGAATGAATCAGAAGTCATTTGGGATTCAGCCTAGCTGTGTGGTGGAGGAGGGAGTTTGCACATGGATCCTGGGAAGCCAAAGAAATCATTATTGGGTATAAATTAGTAAGTAGGTAACATAAAGTGATGTAAGGTATTTTAGCTAGTTAGGGAAGGTAGTTGCTAAGGGAATGTAAGTTAAGTAGGTAAGGTAGGAAAGATTAGCTAAGGAAGGTAGGTAAGATGAGATAAGATAGCAAATGTAGGAATAATACTTGCGGTGGGTACATTATGCCTTCTAGATTTTAGTTTTTTGTTTTTACTTAAGCATCTTTTCACCTTCCATGGTTTAATGTGATTGAAGTCGGAGTGTAATGTTAGTCCTGTCCATGTACATTGTAAATCATTACTAATTAAAATGTAATGCTAATGCCATTTAAAGGAACTTGACAGCTTTAATAAATAGCAAAATCTCCATGTTGGTTGCTAGCCAAGAAGTTCACTTTCACATTCTGTACACTACTTAGCATATACACATCTGCATCAATGCTGTAACAATCAATGTGGATATGAGAGCAATTTACATTCCAAACAATGTGCAATTGATCGCTTCTAATCTGTGATGCAGACACACAAAAATAAAAATCTAAGCTAAAAAACAAATCTGATTTATTTTTTAAATCTGATCAAGATCCAGACTATTACTAGACTTTTCAAAACCACAATGAGTGAAAATCCTCTTAGAAAAATCCTCTTACAAACCACCCAACATTTTTCATGAGTCCTGTATGAGTTACCCAGGTTCCTAGTTCTACTAGCCAGATTCACATGTTAAAATAAAAAATAAATAAATAAATAAATAAATAAATAAATAAATAATAAATCTCTATTCAAATATTATTTACATGTTCTCAAAAAAATCCATTTTCAGATGTTAAAAAAAACTGTATATGTAAATAAATTAATTAATGATAAACACTAACCATATATAATGGAAATCTTTGGACACTGTTGAGAACCTAAAGAATATATTTCAATGCTATGAATTGCATTCATTTATTATTAATGTATCTATAAAAATTCAAAGATTTTATGTAATTTTTGCATCTATGTAAGTTCTTATGAAGTATTTCAGTATGAACCATGAGCTTATTTAATATATGTTCTGTAAATTTATGTTGATCATAAAACTGACAGTTTTCTTTTTCAAGATATTTAGCGTAAAATTCATTGCCCTCTGCAATCCTGTAATGAATTTGAAACACAGACTCCTCTCATAACCAAAACACAGATTCATAGAATCTCAGCAGGTTAATGATCATCATGAACTAATGTTAATAACTATAACATTCCTGCTGGAAAATGTAAGACTCCTAAATGACTGGCAAGAAGGATGTAGTAATCCTGCATGAAGCGAAAGCCAGAGATGTAGAGAAATAGTAACTATGTGCTATGGAATAGTAATCTGCTGGAACAAAGATTTGTCTGTCAGCGTGCGTCTGGTTTCAGTTGTTTTGTTAAATGCAGCCAATCATCTGAAGCAGGATCTTCACATGGGCGGGTGGAGGAGGAAGAGAGGAAGAGATTGAGTGTGAGTGAGGTGCCTGCAATTACCATTTGGTGGGCCCCTTGTGAGGTTCTTTCAGAGTAAATAATTAAGCTTTTCACTGAAAAAAACACAGAACCATTAAAAGTGTGGTGAAGGAGGCGTTCAGACTGAATTTGGAGGACCGGCCTTGAGACAAACATAAATTAGAGTAGCCAAGAATGTTTTACTTGTCAAGAGGTTGTGCTGCTGTCAATGTGCGAAAGAGAGCAAGAAATAAGTGCACCCTCTCTATTTTTCTCTGCCGTTTTTATTTATCTTTCTCCCCAACTTTACCTCGGCCGGTTTTCATCTCCGACACATTTAGCTATTTTGAGTGATGTGCTATGAGGGAGCATTAGCGCGGCAGCCCCAGACCCTGGGAACACAGAGCAACACCATGCTGTCAGCTATGTGGTAGCATATTTCACAGGGCATCCTGCACTGCCAAAATCAACTGCCGACTTCCGCTTCCCCTTGAAATGCACCGATACTCTGTTGGCTTAGCCTGCGTTCCCCTTCCCTCCAGTTCTGCTCTGCCACATCACTCCACACGCTTTTACATCATCACCATCAGTTCCCCAGACTTTTAGTGCCTAGCAGTAACCTCAGAGCCTTCATAAATCTCTCCGGTAGAGTGAAACCGCTCGGGAGATGCATGTAAAGCGCGCCGCATACTGATTTGCTGTTTGACTTTTCCGAGCGGCCCCTGGAGTAATGCTGTCGGGGGGTTTGGTTCAGTGCCACCTCATCCGCTAAGCCTCATTCCCGGAGCTGTATGCTCGGGCATACGGACTCAATTACCATATGAAGCCGTTCTGTAACACCACTCTCATGTGCACTCCTACCTAATCGACGTTCTGACATCTGAAAGATGTCCAGGGTCACGGTGGCACATTACTCAGTCATCGTTTCTCTACTGCACTCTTCATTTTGACATGTGACCATGTAATGCTATTGTCACATAAGCACAACTTTACTAGTATAGATTGACATCCATGAAAAATGGCCTTTTCCCAAAGGCTCCTAATATTACAGGGATCTTAATGAACATTTTCAGCGTTATGTAAGAAAAGCGCCACCGTTAAACGCTAAAACAGCCGTGCCTTGTCTTTCACATGCCTGAGGTCTAACTGTGTACTTCGAGCTGCTTGTAACATATTATTTCAGGAAGAGTGGAGCTGGAGATTTCCAGGTGTGAGTGTGGTTTCATGCTTGTGAATGCAGAGAACCTGCTCTCTTTTATGTTGAAGTGATAGCATTGTGGTAGCTGCTGCCAGCTCAGGTCCTCTTTGCTGAACAAGATGTTGTAAGAGTAGGTGTCTTTGTTGTGGGAATGTCTCTGAGTATGAGGATTTGCTCTCGACATACACAGCATAAGCCACAACTCACTCCAATGTGTTACGTCTTGTTTTGTTATGAAAGGCGCACACCTGCAAGGATGAACTTACTGGGGTGTGTGAGACAAAGACATCCATCATCACAGCATCCAAAACTTGGAAACACTGCCTCATATTTATTGATAACTTGATATTTTGTGAAAGCCCAGTTTTTGCTTTGGATTTTTATGCAGAATGGTGTTTTCATTTTTGATGCACAGTTTCAAGCCATAAAGATTCAACGTTTAAACTGTGCACAAAGGGCTCATATGTCAGCTGCTTAACTGAGTGAGTGAATTTTGACAGCTTTCATATATATATATATATATATATATATATATATATTACTCACCAGGCTGCAAAGTTGGTATAATTCATGACTGAGACTGTGATTTGCTAAACGTTTTCATGTATAAAAAGATGTGCAAATGTGTGAAGACCCAAATGAAAACTGATTCACTAATACAGTCTTTAGAGGATTATGTCTTTCCTTTGAGAAAAATAGTATCTCTCGCCACTTTTGCTTAATAAATATGCAATTTCAGATATTTCTACTTCAAATTGAAAAAAATTACCCCATACCCTAGTGGTTATTTATCACCTACAGAGTAATTAACTGCAGCCTCAAAGCTGGTTTAGGAAATGTGATTGTCTGCAAATTAATACCAGAGAAGGAAAGGTATTAGTCTTGGAGATTTCTTTTTTGTTATTTGAAGTAATAATTAACTTTTTATAATTAATAATATATTTAATACACAGAATGTTTATTAAAATTTTGACTTATTACTACGGTTTCATGTTTGAGATTTGCTGCACATTCACACCTCCAATGGCAAAAGAATTTTATGAGACCTTCAAACATCTTGTGACATGATTCACAGTTTTTTGTGTAAATCATTAAATTATTTAATGCCACCAATGCTTTATACACAGTGTTGTTCACCGCTGTGTAAACTAAAGACGCATTAACATACAGCTAGTTAACCCCTTTAACCACCTAGTTGATGCTAAAATTTCCATTTCTGTTAGTTTCAGTGTGGTTAGTGAACGATGTTCTTTAAGATGGATAAAAGTTGTTCTTTTAGTCCCTGAAAATAGAAGTTTGTAAAAGCGCTATATTGAACTTGGACCAGAGACCAAATAATGAAATTTGCGTCTGTTTTGCCGGTGCCTCTGTTTAACATTGAAATTATTTGTGATGTCACGCTCCACTGTAGTGGTTGGTGACTCATATGAAAGTAAACACTCATAGCTATAATTCTTTCCAGTCTTCTTCTTTTACCTAGTCTCCTACAGGAAAAATTTTCAGAGAAAAGAAAAAAAACAAAAAGAGCATCAGAGTGTGCATGATAAGACTAAGGAGAATACTGCTGTGTACATGACTGGAGGGTGTGTGATATTCTGTGGTGTCCAACCACACTACTAACTACCTCCTCATATAAACAGACCTCATTCTAATGAGCAGGAAGGCAATTTCACACTGCGGCACACCCCAGATAGCTTTCTGTGGCTGTTTTAAAACAGGCAGCTTTAACAGGTGTCTCTTTTTTTTGGGTGTTGGAGCGTGTCTGCCAACCAACCAGTTTTCACAACAGTAATCCTCCAGCTGAAAGGATCCTGTTTCCTATCAATTAATGTGGAGCAGCATCGAGGGGGTCCTTTGTTTGTCGTCTTGTGATGAACAGCTGACATTTCTAAACTTGATTTGAAAAGCACTGGCTGTGTGATGTGCATGTTGCACCGCATGTTTCCTGATAACACATCTGAGAGCAAAGCATGAATTTGTGAACCCCCTTAGTGCCCTTCGGCCCAGCACTTTCCACACACATCTATCACACTCAGAATATTTGCAGCCTTCCTGAAAATCCAGGCCGGCTTTTAGTAGGTGTTGCCAGAAGAACGCTGAGCTTTGTGGGCATTTTAAAGCCCACAGAGAGTGCTGAAGGTTCAGGTTTTCTTTGGAAGTGCACTCAGGAACTACTCCTGTTGAAAGCTCAAGCTAATTCTTCTGTGCTTTGTGAAGGCTGAAATATTGCTCTGTTGGGCTGCTGGACAATTTCAGTATTAGCACCTTGCTTTCTCACTGCTCTTGCAACAGCAACAATTGACACTCACTGATAAGTCTATGTGAATCACAACCCGGCCATAACTCTCATAAACAAGGACATCCCTGAGATCCCTACTTGGAGATTGATGACACTCTTGACATTTCCTGTACATATAGCCTATGATCAGTTAATAAATTTACACACCCATGTTAATTAAACAATTTTGGGAAAAATATTACAAAAATGTAAAAAGTTACAATAATATGAAAGATACAATAACATATAAGTGTGGATGTGACTGTGTTCAGACTGAACCAACTGCATTCAATCTCCTTTTTGAACATAATTATCATACAGCTGGCATCGCTGACATGATACTGATTAACCCCAAATATAGATCAGCCTCTTCTCTAGGATTTTCTTCAAATCTTCTTGGTTTCATCTGACTGCTGAAGCCATGGACTGAAAAGAGCTTTACAAAAACATGCATGGTATCTCTCTTGTTGAATGATCAGGAGAGGGATATAAATGAATTTTTCACAACCATGGAACAATGTAAAGGCTGTCAAAAACGAGTAGAGAATATTGCATAGCACAGTGACATCACCAAGAACAGGACGTCCCAGAAATTAAAAATGGACAAGACAAAAACTTACCAGGGAGGCTGCCTACAGCAACATTAATAGAGCTGCAGGAATATCTGACAAGTACTGATTACTCTCTGCATGTGACAACAATCTCTCTTATTCTTTACAAGGCTGTATTACAGGGTAGGGTATCTAGATGAAAGGCCATTCTCACAAAAAAAACCCCACCCAAGCACAACTAAATCACCCCAAACCATGTGGCAAATGACAAATAAAACCAATTCCAAAAGTTATGTTTGGCAAAAAATAAAAAATTAATGTTGAAGCATGGTGGTGGCAGCATCATGTGCATTTAGTGCTGCTTTCCTTCAGCCTCTGTTTTATCCAGGTAGAGTGATTCATGAATAGCTCCAAATACCAGCCGATTTTAGAGCAAAGCCTTCAGGTGTTTTGTACTAAGCCGAGGATAAAAAGGAATTTCACTATGACCCAGTGCATACATCTAAATCAACAAAGGAATGGCTTAACCGAAAGAAGATCTGAATCCAGCTGACCTGAATCCAACTAAAAATCTTTTTGGGTGACCTGAAGCAGGCTGCGCACAGGAGATCGTGGATCTAGAATATTTTCGAAAGAAAGTGCGGAAAAATATTGGCAAGTCGAGATGTGCAGACTGAGTCTGAGTCTGAAAAGACTGAGTGGTGGAACAAAACCAAAATGTGCTTCAACAAAGTATTAGTTTATACGCATGCAGACTTGCAACTGTTTTCTTTACCCTAAAAAGATTGTTTTTTACTTTATTTGTATACTTTACCAATTGCAGTTAAAGGTGGGAAAAGATCTGGCATGATTCATTTTAGTGTCATTATTTTACATCACAAAAACCTGCCAAACATTTTGTCAGAAGGGTGTAGACTTTTTATATCCACGGTACAGTGTGTTGCAAAAGTATTCACCCCCCTTAATCATTTGTCCTGTTTTTCTACACTACAACCTGAAATTAAAATGGATTTTTTTTTGGCAATTTGTACCACTGGCTTTACACAACACGCTTATGACTTTGAATGTACTTTTTTTTTATTGTGAAACAAACAACAGTTTAGACAAACAAACAGAAATCCATTTTAATTCCAGGTTGCAGAAAAACAGGATGAACACTAAAGGGGGGGGGTACTTTTGTAATGCACTGTATCTAATAACAAACCCCATATATTTCCTTGACTCTGTAGTCTTTGTAAATCACAAATCAGATTCTGAAGCTCTTCCTCTGAGCCAAGGCTTGATCTGGAAGTACAGAGTCAAAAGGTAAACAAAATAAAATACAAAGATAAGATGTGCTATGTAGTAACTGAATTGTAAGTGAAATGGTCATGTAGACGGGCCAAGATCCTGCACGGACCCAAAAATAATTCCGTGACATGTGGAGCCAGTTAATTGGACACTCCATTTTTCCTGGAAATCCAATGGCAAAAATGGTAAAATTGCATTCTTTACCAGAGCTTTGTGTGTGTGTGTGTGTGTGTGTGTGTGTGTGCGCATGTGTTTCAGTGAATCTTAATTGCAGCTATTTTCAAAGCACTATTAAAATGTTCAAATGTCTTGATGCATGAATAAAGAAAACTCTGTAAATATTTAAATGTTTCCAAAAGCTAGTACTCGCAAGACTTGTAATTATGTCAGCCTCAAGCTAAGACCACAAAGAGTGTTTTATACTAAAGAGCTTGCGAGAGGAAATCAAAATAGCTGCTTTTAGCCTGTGATAAAAGAAAATGAAAGGAAACGTCATTGTCTAATTCTTTATGAAGTCCAGTAACTTGGCTTTGCTCTAATTAACACAGAAAATTAATTAAGGGAAAAAAATGCATTATCATGGATTAATCATGCAAGAATTTTGCATAGCAGACATGACTGAGTGAATCAGTGCATCAAGGCGTTCCACCTGACTACCTCTGAGAATGCGTTCTCTTTCAGCCCAATTAGCAAAGGTGTGCTTTGTGCTTTCACTCCAGATAATCCAGCGCAGGCAGAGAAACCGTCCGTCATTCTTGAGAAGGCTTTGCTTCTCCGGGGCAAGAGCTTTTTAACCACGTCATCAAGCTAAAGGTCTGGCAGGACTAGTTACATGGCATCTGATCCACACTGGAGCGCTTTGAATGTCGAAGGAAGTCGACTCAGGTTATCGGCCTCTTCTGATTTCTCCCAGCGGTCCATTCTCTTGCACATGGATTATCATTCCATTCCCTAGTGAATGCCACATGAGTACCGTCACTGTGCAGACACACAAAAGACGGCTTGTCTCCGCAGCTCGCACAAGCTGTAGCATATGTGTCTCTTTCAACCAGTGTGTGGGGAGACACTAGATACAGAAGTTGTTCTTTGGGTCCTTTAAATGGAATCTGGTTTCAGAAATGTCCAGCACCTGTGTGACTTGTCCGTTTAACATTGTTCTGATTCACTCAGCAGTCGAACACGGAGAACACATATATTTCATTTAATTCAGTGTTGTTATGTCATATATCATATCAAATCAAACCGCATAGCCTAAATTGTTATCTTTGCAAATAACCTACAAAGTCTGCAAAGGCATATTGAGGACAAAGACTGGGGTTGATTAGCAATTCCCTATGTCAATCTAGGAGGACGTCTTTATTGAGAGTGTCTCTGGTGGTTATCTGAGTGCAGTGCTACTCCTAACCCACATCCTGTTCCACACGTAAGCTCCCCGGAGATCCCGCCGTATACTGAGCTCTTGTCTCTGAAAGATCTTGGCTGAATCACACAGTGGGAAAGTGGAACCCAGTATTTCCTTCTGCCTACGTTTATGTAGATTCCCATTCAAACTTAACTGCTCGTTTCATTTATTTATTTTTTTAAAACCACTTGAAACAGTAGGAACATTAAAGTGGAATTAACACCAGCACCTTGATATGTTGATAATATTTTATGTAGCCTCCTGTATGCCTCCTTACCATAATGACTAGAGGAAGTGGATGATGAAAATGCGTTTATATCTCATATCTTATTACACTTCAGCAATATTTCACTGTGAGTGAGAAAATATTGAGCTACTTATATGTTTATGTCTTATTCTGATTTCTCTTTTTCACAGCTGTGTACATTAGTGGCTGATTTCGAGCATACACTATTAATTACCTTCTAAGTCGTCTTGTGATTAGTGAATTGTAGTCTGATGCTTGACCTCCAAGCGTGGCTGGCAACCAAAGGGGTCTTTGTGTTGTACATAATGTGATCTTTACATATGTTTTAACCTTGAACCTTTTTTTTATTTTCACCACAGAAACTTTAATGGATTCCACTACAGCAACAGCTGAGTTGGGATGGACGGTATTTCCTGTATCTGGCACCAGTGAGAACAGTGTAAGTATCATGTTTTTGTAACTAATATAAGAAATCAGTAATTAATCAGGAAGTGACTGTGTTCAACACTGGTTCTCATACCACATTAATATCACAGATTCTGCACTGGAAATTTTCCCAGCTCTTATAAGCCTTTTGGGCCACATTTAAGTGAATGCTTTTGATATGCTGAGTCAGACAGTAAAACGCTGCTTACTAGCCCAGCGCCATTTGGTGAGCGAGAAAGCAGAGGTCCAGACTACTCCTTAGTCCTCCTCCATTCCTGAACCTGGACTTCTTAAGACTTGATGAAAAAAAAATGTTGTTGAGTAATTTGCTGGTGTATTTCAGAAAAAAAAACTCCCCGTTTTATTCAATTATTTACGCTTCTGTGGTCTGTTTTGGCGGCTGGTTTAAATTATACTGTACCATGCGTCTGCATTCTGTCAAGAGAAAAAGACAGAGAAAAAAGAATTAGGGGAGAGAAAAAAGGAGAGAACGATTTCAACAAGCCAGTTGTGCAACTTCAAAGTTTTCCTGATATAATTTGCTCTCCATCACCATGTCAAACCCAAGGGCATGCAGCCTCTTCCTTCGCTGATGCTGCTATCAATGTTAGAGAACAAAGAGTAAAACATATCAGACACCCCGCTTCTGGATCCAATCTAAACAGAATGAGGTTCTCTTTTTTTTTTTTTTTGTAGTCCACAAATACGAGACCAGGAATTGCACTTGCTTGCATCATATTTTTTTTCCTTTTTCATTTATATAAACATATGTCTCAATAAATTTATAACACAAGTCAAGTTGAATCCAAGGATGTGACATCAGTGGGTTTAAAGTGCATGTTTGGGTAGAAAAATGAAGTCACTATAAATTGTAAACATGTATGGTGCTTTTTTTGATATATATATATATATATATATATATATATATATATATATATATATATATAATGTTCTATGATTTTTTAAAATGCTGTTCTCTACAGGTTACAGAAACATTAAGTATGGGATAAAATATGAGAGGGTGTAGGAAAATAATGAACAGTAATCACGGCACATCCTGTAGTGTTTGATTTCACTGATATATTAAAAAAATGACACATGTTTTTGGTTTGTTGGAGGAATCTCGAGGACCTGGAGAAAACCCACACAGACAAGCACAGTTACAGCAACTCTAATATCATTGTGTACTGCATGTATATTAACACCCCAACTATCTACATTTTGCAGCGTTACAACCTGGAAGTGAAATGAATTACCATTTTATTTTTTACCATTTTTTGATTTTTACCATTTTATCTACATCGTTTTGTGAATTTAAAACGTTAATTATACAAAATCACAGGTATAATAGTAATGAGGTGACATGACACTTTAATTGCACAAAGATGAACTCAGCTAATTATTTATGCTCCAATTGTAGCAGAACTAATTTTGATACAGATCTAAACACTCGTTCACCAGTCTCTGTTTTTTTCTCTCTCCAAAAGTTATATCTTGCTGTGTTCTTTGTCCTGAAGACTCTCCGCTGATAGGAAATTCACTAACCATTTCAAAGAGCTAACACTGGAGACTTCTCTGAATCTTAAATAAGCATCTCCTTACAAATGACTTTGCTCTATAAAGGATTAAATATTTTTCTTTCATTTATCCACTTATTATTAGCCATAAGTTACATCACACACCTGCCATACAAGTGCATTAGTTTTTTGTTGAAATGATATATAAACTTTCATTTGAACTAAAGTCAAAAGTTGTCAGAGCCAAAACTATAGACGATTAATGGATGATTTCTGACCAATCAGATTCAAGAATTCAGCAGCGCTTTGGAATAATAATAAATCTGTAACACAGTTTTGGATATAAAGCTCTAAGCATCTATTCTGTAACTGATAGGGTTCCACACAGCTCACATTCAGTTGTTATGGGAAAAGGCAAGGCCTTGCAGCAGAGCAGAACAGGTGGGCTTCTACTGAAAGAGAGGCCTTAAGTTATTGTCTTACACCACCGCCACGGCCCAGGGTCTGAGCTACAAGATCACTATCAGTCAAAATATGGAGTGCTCCATCAACAGTTGGCTTTGCTGACACTGAGTGGCTTAGTTAAATAAACTCAAACTTACTGCGAGGTATGTGAGGAGAAAATATCCAGATGTGGCATTTATTCGTCCTTTCATCCACCCGTGCAGCCGTTCATAAATTCATTCATGCGGTCATCCGTCCTTTTGTTTTTTTGAGACTTGAATTCAAGTTAAAAGCTCCCAAGAGTGGACAGTATGGTGTGTGGAGTACAAATGTTGAAAGATCCTACAGTATAATATATTTTCTAAAGGAAGATATATGGTAATCTGTTTTCACAGCCAGGTGTGAGCAGTTTGTTTTTTTAAATAGCATATCATAAGCTCATATATTTGCACCAGATATGAGAACCTACAGAAAGACATTTTGTTAAAGGTGGTTCAGTTATATATGAATTGTTCCTCTTTATGTTTATGCTTGAAAATTGAAGGCTGTATTTTATCATATTAGATTTAGATGAAGTTGATATGCTGAATATTACGCTGATAATGGGATGCCAGTCCATTACAGGGCACCTGGGAGCATACAGAGAGTTTTTGGGAGGAAACTGGAGAACTTGGAGGAAACCCACACAGACAGACACCAAATCTCCAGTATCATTGTGTAGTGGTATTGACTTTCCAGCTATACACATGTTGCAGTCTTACAACCTGGAAGTGGATTTAATTGGGATTTTCACCATTTAATTCACAAAATATGTGGAACATTATTTTCTGAATTAAAAAAAAAACATTAGTTAAACAACAGTATAGGTATAATATTAATGAGATCACATGACACTGTCATTGCATACTAGTTATTTGAATTCCTGATTGCAGTTGGTCACATCAGAACTAATTTAGAAGTTTCACAATAATGTACTGTATGTGAACACAAATGCACGCATATATATATATATATATATATATATATATATATAATTTAATATTTTATTATATATTATATAATAATATATATAGTATATATATATGTATATATATATATATATATATATATATATATATATATATATATATATATATATATACACTATATTGCCAAAAGTATTCGCTCACCCATCCAAATAATCAGAATCAGGTGTTCCAATCACTTCCATGGCCACAGGTGTATAAAATCAAGCACCTAGGCATGCAGACTGTTTTTACAAACATTTGTGAAAGAATGGGTCGCTCTCAGGAGCTCAGTGAATTCCACCGTGGAACTGTGATAGGATGCCACCTGTGCAACAAATCCAGTCGTGAAATTTCCTCGCTCCTAAATATTCCACAGTCAACTGTCAGCTGTATTATAAGAACGTGGAAGTGTTTGGGAACGACAGCAACTCAGCCACGAAGTGGTAGGCCACGTAAACTGACGGAGCGGGGTCAGCGGATGCTGAGGCGCATAGTGCGAAGAGGTCACCAACTTTCTGCAGAGTCAATCGCTACAGACCTCCAAACTTCATGTGGCCTTCAGATTAGCTCAAGAACAGTGCGCAGAGAGCTTCATGGAATGGGTTTCCATGGCTGAGCAGCTGCATCCAAGTCATACATCACCAAGTGCAATGCAAAGCGTCGGATGCAGTGGTGTAAAGCACGCCACCACTGGACTCTAGAGCAGTGGAGACGCGTTCTCTGGAGTGACGAATCGCGCTTCTCCATCTGGCAATCTGATGGACGAGTCTGGGTTTGGCGGTTGCCAGGAGAACGGTACTTGTCTGACTGCATTGTGCCAAGTGTAAAGTTTGGTGGAGGGGGGATTATGGTGTGGGGTTGTTTTTCAGGAGCTGGGCTTGGCCCCTTAGTTCCAGTGAAAGGAACTCTGAATGCTTCAGCATACCAAGACATTTTGGACAATTCCATGCTCCCAACTTTGTGGGAACAGTTTGGAGCTGGCCCCTTCCTCTTCCAACATGACTGTGCACCAGTGCACAAAGCAAGGTCCATAAAGACATGGATGACAGAGTCTGGTGTGGATGAACTTTACTGGCCTGCACAGAGTCCTGACCTCAACCCGATAGAACACCTTTGGGATGAATTAGAGCGGAGACTGAGAGCCAGGCCTTCTCGTCCAACATCAGTGTGTGACCTCACAAATGCGCTTCTGGAAGAATGGTCAAAAATTCCCATAAACACACTCATAACCTTGTGGACAGCCTTCCCAGAAGAGTTGAAGCTGTTATAGCTGCAAAGGGTGGACCGACGTCATATTGAACCCTATGGATTAGGAATGGGATGTCACTTAAGTTCATATGCGAGTCAAGGCAGGTGAGCGAATACTTTTGGCAATATAGTGTATATATATGCTATTATATATATATAATAGCATATATATATATATATATATATATATATATATATATATATATATATATATATATATATAAGTTAATATTTCTGTAAATTGTACCGATTGTTCTACTTCTATCATTTAGGCTATTTTGTATTAGTTACAACAACATAACAAACAATCCCAATTCTATTTTACAGTATATAATAGTAATACACTTCTGCTATCATATAGAGATACTGTATATAGATAGATAGATAGATAGATAGATAGATAGATAGATAGATAGATAGAACTTTACTGTCTTTGCAAAGTACATGTACATAGCAACAAAATGCCATGTAGCATCTACCAGAAGTGCAAATAGTAGAAATTGTAGAAATTGTGCAAATGAACAAGTGCAGATAAATATATAAATATATGTACAAATATATCAAATAAAATAATCAAATAAAAAAATAAATCAAATAAATAAGACTATGGCAAGTAGTATGTGCATAGAAAACGATAGATAGATAGATAGATAGATAGATAGATAGATAGATAGATAGATAGATAGATAGATAGATAGATAGATAGATAGATAGATAGATAGATTAACTAGGGTAATCTATAAATTAACAATTATATATTTTCTGATTATGAGCATAGACAGAGACAGAGACAGAACAGAGCACATACTCATCTAACCAATAAGTAATTATGAAATAATTGTATAATATAATCTGCTGTAATAAAGTGAAACATTGTGAGGTTGACATTAATGCTTCAAAAGATACTATAAGGATCATATCATTTAGAATCATATGAATTATATGAACACATTCTCAATCTAAATTTTTATGACTTTTATGACTATCTGCACTAATCATAGACAGAACTGCCCTGTATCTACTTTCACATGCTTTCTATATCAGTGGGCAGTGTGCAAAGGAGGAGTTGGAAAGAAACAGATGGTCCTAAAGCAGCCAAGTCTGCTTATAATATATAAAACCAAGCACGGTGGGGTGTTCTGAGCATCTCAGGAAGAGGTCTTTGGTTTAGGGTACATTCCAAAACTGAGTAAAAGTTGTAGCATGTTGTAGAGATGGTCTTTAATGTAGTATTTATCAATTTTAAGGCTTTCTCATTAAAGCCACAAAATTCCGTGCAGTCATAATGTAAATGTAAAGTGCAAGTCAGGATTGGCAGCATCTCAACTTTTACCTTTTATTCATCTAAAAGGTGTATATGTATAAATGAACCTGATAGAGACTGGAATAGAAGGGTTAAAAAGGCAACAGGAAGCTTGTTTGTCTAACTTCACATGTTGCACATTACCAGTAGATCGCAGTAATTGGAGTTGACTGCTAAAGATGGCTCAGTTAGTTGGTTTTTCTACCCCTCTCTCTCTCTGCACCCTGTTTGTGGTGGGAAGCCCAACAGTGCACAGATGTAGACTTATACTGCTCTGTAATTCAACACAGAGATTGCCTGTCATTTGTCCCAAATGTCCCCTCAGGAAAGAAGTGTCTGCTGACAGATTACTCGCAACTAAAAATTGGGGAACTCAGCATCTAGTGTGCTTTGTTCTTTGTAGGTTTTTTTTTTTTTTTACATGAACGCATTAAAGATTCATGGATTCTTTGTACCAAGCCCACTTTCTCCACACTCAGTCCGCCTACATTTTAATAGCTAAACGTTAAAAGAACGTAATTCATTTGAAGAGATGTCAGCAGTGCTTCACTTTTCCAGCACTGTATTACAGTATTATAAGTGACAGTTTTGGGAGAGCGCTATGATAGCTGGGCTCGTGTACTCTTCAAGGCTGTGACAGTTTATTAGTGAAAGATGCTGAAGTCCAGATAAAATTTCAAGAGTTCTATCATGGCGGGGCAATTAATATTGAAAAAAAATGGTTATTGCTGACAGCATTTTCATCCCCTGAAGCTAGCCAGTTCCATAATTCATGAAAAAAGCAGTCTGTTTCAGTAGGCTTTACCAATCCCAAGCACAAAGTGAATGTCAGGGAAGCTTATAGATTATATCACATTTGAACTATCTGTCTTTATGGATGTTGAGCTGGCTATAGATTCTAAATTGAATTTTCTAGTAACCTTATGCTATATGTCAGTGGGCTATTGTTTCTTAAACTAGTGACTGAAGGGTCAAAGCCTGTAGCATACCAAAGATATTGTCATTAGTTACATGTGTTCAATTAGAATTTTTAGCACATTCCAGTATGTTCATAACTCATGGCTTAATGGAAGAAAGATATTGAAGTTGGCCCACAGTACTAGTTGTCTATCCATGGTATAGAAGTGAGGTAAGTGACAAAGACTTCTTCAATTCTCTTGTAATTGAAAGATTGTGTCAAAAGGCCTCAGGATGTGTTCTCATTCAATGAACTGAGTCATTAGGATAGTTTAATTCCAAACTAGCACAGAGTGTGACGACCCTCTTTATACTTCAGCATAACCTTGAAGGCCAAGTCTCGAGCCACAGACTCAACAGCCCGTCAATCTTTCTGTTTGAGTGCCAATCTTTAGGCTTGTGGAAGGGCCGCAAGAACTAATGACGTCCCACTTCCCACACACTTCTTTATGTTGGACCCATGCTCCTGAACAGAGGCCTCAAAAGAGAACAGCTTGTGTTATTTTCTTTTGTTCCTGAAGGCCCTCACATACTTGTTCTATCTTGGGTTGAGGTTCCAGTGTTCTTTCTCAAGGAAAGGTGAACTGCATGTTCAGAAACTGAATCTTATATTAAGGCTTTTTTTTTCCCCTAAGAACGATCAGAATCCCAGATATTTGAGTAATATAAAACAGTCATTTCTATCAAGGACAGTTTGAGAATTACTCAATCAATTTTCTGTGTTGTCCTTACTTGTGTTACTTGTGGTGTTAACAAGAGACTTTGCAAATTCCTTTAGGCAAGAAAAAAATGTTGAGCAACAGAACAGAGTAAATATTTAATACTTAGTCTGAAGTTTCTCTTTCCCTCTAGATTTCCACCATCCACTTTTGCACATGACTACCTTCAGCCAGGCTCCCATATAAAGCCAGCGGAAAAAAACTGTGAAAATGACATTTCATTTAATTTGACATTAGGTGCTTGATCGTTGGGCCCTTATTATGCCTCATTTGCTTTTCTCTATTGGCTGAGGCAAAAAAAAAGCCATGACGGTACAAAGAGAGGCCCTCCTTCAAAATATGTTTGTTTGGGGTTTCTGTAGCCCCCTTCACACTACCTCCTCCCCTTTTCACCACGTGTTGCCCTCACTGAACTCATCATCTTCCATTAGTAACTGCCCTGATTTCCTTCTAATCTGATCAGTCAAATCTGCAGCCTCCAAAAAGAGGATGTTATACTCTTGTCTTCTTCTATTTAATTGACTTTCATCCCAATAGAATAATAGATTTGCTTAGAGGAAAGTGGTATTGTCCATGGTTGTTCATGACTGTGACTTCTAAATCTCTTGAATTAAGGAAACTGAATACTAAGCAAGTTTGTAATCTCATATTTGGTGTTCAGAATAATCATTTCTCTATTAAAGGAATCACCTGATGAAAATAGCTATTGAATTGAACTATTCCAAGTCATAAATAATGCATTGTTGTGACAATTACAACCCTATCCATATTCAGAATAGTTCTAATCTGTGGATGATAATTTAGACATTGGAACGAAGGACAAATGTCTAGTAAAAGAAAGCTGTTCTAATTACTTTGAGGGTGTTTGATAGAATGGGGGTCTTGAACATGAGACTTCTCACTGAATCCCGTCAAAACCCTGTCAAAATCCTCGTTAAGCAGCGACTAATTTGGGAAATTATGTCAGCAGTGAAGTGAAGAGTGAAAGTGAGAGGGGGTGGGAGAGTGGGTTGAAGGGATTGGGCTCAATGGGCTTTGTGGCCAGAGTGTAAGGAAGCCTATCAAGTGAAGAAAATGGCTTTTCCCCTGCTGAACAAGGTCAAGGTTCTGACTCACTTGTGGTTGGAATCTTAGTTGTTTAGTGCTGAGGGCCCTTAGCTTGATCCTTAGCCAACTGGGTTGAAAACCACAGCGAAGGCATCTGGAGTCACTTTAGAGCCAGCAGTGAAGTCTCTGGTGCATGCATCCTTAGTGCTTTAGTGTGTGCAATATATAGCTGTAAACTTAATAAGAAGTCTGTTTCCGTCTCCTAAAATGGTCATCCGTATAATTTGATTATTCCAAGTTTGTAATGTGTAAGGGGTGAAATTTTATGTGTTGCATTTGCCAAGTTCCAACACAGTGGTCTGCATTAACAAGGGGGTTGACAATGGCTGAATTCTGTCAGCTACTTACTTTTAGTTTCAGTGTAAATAATAGCTCAGGTTTTATGGGCATAAGGTGTAAAGCTCAGAAAAGTCAAGGTAAAGTAGTGTAGTTGAATGATTATTTTTTATTTTTCAAGGTAGCTTTTTTTCAACTGGCAAGTTCACTTCCTTCCTGGATACCTTCCATTGTGTATACAAAGATGCTAACAGTGGCTATCTCTTCCGGTGTCCAAGGACAGGCGGAAACCACCTCAGCAAAAATAACAAGTGACTGCATAAACACTGACTTTTATCACCTGCTCTTCCATTCTCAGTGAGCTGTATGAACAGTGCATTCTTTTATAAAATATAAGGGCAAATAAACACAGACCAGGTTCCCTTGGCAAAGTGGTGGCTTTAGCAAATGAGGTACAACTCCAGGCAATTTTACTTCCAGTGCCAGTCTTTTGGCAGGCTAGCCAGAAGATTTTACCCTCATCCTCACCTCATACCTCTCCTGCCCTGTAATCTAGCTGGTGCCTGTGGGGAGAGTTTCTGAAAATGGCTCGGCTACTCTCCGAACATCCCCAGAGAGCCTAGACAGACATGAGAGAGCATGTTGCAAGATGTTCACTATTGCCCTGCGGTTTAGAGCTCATGTATTCATGTAAGTAATTTGTGAGTTCCCTCTCAAATGGGAATAGGCTTACACAGCCTGTCATGGACAATAGGGCTTTAGAAGTGATCGAGACACCAGAGGTAAAGAGTATAGGGATATACTCTAATATATATCCTTTGTGTAAACATTTCTTTCAATTTGTTTTGCAGTGGGAAGAGGTGAGCGGGTACGATGAGAACATGAACACTATTCGCACCTACCAAGTGTGCAATGTCTTTGACGCCAACCAGAACAACTGGGTCCGCACCAAGTACATCCACCGGCGAGGAGCTCAGCGCATACATGTGGAGATGAAGTTCTCAGTGCGGGACTGCAGCAGCATCCCCCGGGTACCAGGTTCCTGCAAGGAGACTTTCAACCTCTACTACTATGAATCAGATGGTGACACTGCCACTAAAGTGCACCCTCCGTGGATGGAGAATCCATGGATCAAGGTGGACACCATCGCTGCGGATGAAAGCTTCTCACAGGTTGACCTGGGAGGACGCGTAATGAAGATCAACACAGAGGTACGCAGCTTCGGGCCTGTCTCACGTAACGGTTTCTACTTGGCCTTCCAGGATTATGGCGGCTGCATGTCACTCATTGCCGTCCGTGTCTTCTATCGTAAATGCCCACGGGTCATCACGAATGGTGCCGTTTTTCAAGAGACTCTTTCAGGGGCTGAGAGTACTTCCCTGGTCGCATCGAGGGGAGTGTGCATCCCCAATGCTGAGGAAGTTGATGTACCCATCAAACTCTACTGTAATGGAGATGGCGAGTGGATGGTGCCCATCGGCCGGTGCATGTGTAAAGCGGGACATGAACCTGTGGACAATGGCACTGTATGTCGAGGTAAGCTCATCCCTAATCTTTTCAAATTACTCTTTGGTCAATTTTTTTTCAGAGTGCTTTACAGGAATTCGTAATCCTAAATGGAAATAAATTCTGGATAAGAACAATGTTGGAAAAGGATTTTTCTGGATGAATTTAGTGTTAGTGTTAAATATTATTACAGTGACATGAAATGAAAAGAAATGTATAGGCTTTTGCAGTTCTGCTGTGATCAACTGTTGTTCCTTTACCATTAACACCTAAAATGAAAATTTTTTTAGCCTTTCTTTTATGAAACAGTGTCTTCTAGGTTCTAGATTATTTTTTTGTAAATGCAGCATGTAGCACACAGGATGCAGATAGCCTTGGCACTGCTGTATTGTTGCTACACCTCACTCCCTCCTTCAATCGATCGTTTCTTCCTTCTTGGAACTGTCTCTCTATCATTCTCGCACAACCAACCAAACCCCCCAACCCCCCTCCCCATCCCTCACCTGTGATTCAACCACCAACCGCCAGCCCTGTTCCCACGGCAACGCCAGCCTGCAGACGGGCTCCACGCTGGCACAGACGACACAATAAAACGCCCACCTGTGTTACAATCCCCCCTTTTCTATCCACACACATACACACACACACACATCCTGCGTTCTGCCTCTTTCATAAAGCAGGCTGTAATTACAACACTGGCCAGGCTGAGCGGTGACAGTAGCCGATCATCTCTCTCACTATCCGGGTGGCGCTCTGCTTTTTACTGTTCAATGGCAGCTAATGAGGATGGTCAACCACCCCCCACCCCCTCCCAGGGATACGTGCCAATATAACCTGGGCAAGTCCAAATTGAAAAGCCTGCATAATTACACACGTTTGGGTGTTTTTTTGTAATTTACTGGGTGCCACCACTTTTAATATCCCTGGGGCCTCCTTAGTACAAAGCATCTTTTGTTCATGACTGGATTTAAAAAACTATTGAAATGCTAATGATTAATGGAAGAGTTCATAGATCAATCTGGTCCTGTCGAGGCTCCTCTGCATTTTCAAAACCAAGATCTTAGATGTATTGGAACAAAGTAACCAGTCTGAGACAGTCTGAGCAAGGTGGCCTCGGTTCGATTCCAGTCAAATTCTTGCACGGATTGATTGCGGTGAGAAGGCGATTCGATCCTGAATTGACCTGACTGAAGGGAGTGAACCAAACATGCTGTGCATTTTGACTTGTGGGCAGCGTTTTTGCGTAGAGCTGCGAAACTGACATTTGAGACATAATCTGAGCCACAAGTCAAAGCTGTAGAAATCCAGAAATGTGAGATGCTGTGGATATTTGGATTTGGATTCTCTAAATAGCACAAGAGCTGCTTTCCTGCCCAGAGCTACTTTAGAAATCCTTGACTGTTCTTAGAAAAAGGCATCATTCCCCAACTGTCCATCAGCTTCAGCACCTTTTTCTTACAGCTCACGATGGAGCCTACCTATTACTTCCTGATGCCTAGAGACTTGCTTTGTCATGTCTTGCTGAATGACTTGGTCCTCATTTGTCTCACACCCACACAGTGAGCTGCTCGAGGGGGAGAAGAAGGCCAAGTGTTTGCATGTTATGTATTACCCGAGAGTTCTGTGGCGCCATACCATAAAAACTGGCCTCCTGATGTGTTTTATATAGATTTTAGTGCATTTAAGTTCTATAACTATAAACAACGGATGTTTATTATAGAAAAAATGAGAACGAAATGAAAGCATTAAAAGCAGCAAAGTGCTACTGCTACGTTGGTTGTGGTTTTCCCCATCATGAATAAGCTGGTTTGATCGAAATCTGCCATCAATTCGTTCGGCTATTAATCTTTCTGGCAGGGGAAAGCTGATAGCTCTGTGTGAGACAATGTCAAAAGCATAACTGTGGTCGGTGCCTTTTAACTGCCAGTAGCCAGGATTGGGGGATGGATTGATTTATGAAAGGGTGCTTTTTCATCGCAGTTGGTAAGGGCGTAATGAATTGATTTGTGAAAGATGTCCACTCAGGGATGAGGCTGTATCTTCTTACAGTATTGGATTTATAGGCGGCTGTGAAGCAATCATGAGATCTACTGATGAAAGAGACGTCTCGCTGTTCCATTAATAAGACTGCATACGCTTTGTTCAAACTCCTCTCTGTGACAAAGCATGTAATTATGCATGTATCAATTAAATCCTTGGCAGTGCGCTTGACAAATAATTGCGCCTTGACAAGAACTCTGTCAAAATATTGACAATAGATAAATGTGTTTGGAGTTTTGAAAGCAGCGCCCTTTTTCTGTCTGCGACCGTCTTACCAGATTATGTTTCCTCCCGTGGAGACGATAGAAGGAAATGAGCCATGCTGATGTCTTTCAGCAGAAATGTCCCTTAAAAAGAGAGATCGGATTCCGTTTAGGGTTGTCGGAGTTTGGGAGAATTAGGAGACACACGAGGTCTTGTTCTTCAGCCAGTGCCATAGTACGTATCTGTCAATGAAGCAAACTTTTTGACCTGAGCATAATAGGAGCCATGTTCATGGGCAGTAAGTCAGACTCCTAAACATTATGTGTGTTTTTTTTGCTACTGATATCTGAGCTCTGAAACATCTAGGAATCTAAACTGTGGGAATTACTAACATTAAGCAGTGGCGCCATCAGTGCAAATGACAGGTTGAATTTACAATAAGACACGCCCAGCATGTGCCAAATGTTACAGCTCCTCTTTAAGTGTGCTGTTCAGTGAAAGTAAAGTAATAAACTATAAAATCACCACTGCAAGTTCACACAGACCCAATGCCAAGGCTTTAAAAGTTTTGCCTAGGGGCGCCACATCTTGACATGTTACTGGATGTACAACACGAGTTAAGGTTTTAGAACAATGTAGAAAAAAATGTGTGGCTACTAAGTACAGACTTCACACAGCATGAGGTGAAACAGGAGCAGATTGCAAACACCCCGCTCCACCCTACACCACCCCCACCAACAAACACGTGCATACTCGTGCATTCCTGTGTAAACGGTGGAAGCAGATAGATCAAAAACTTTTAATTTATGGGTGTACAGTGATGAGACCTGCTGAGCTCCACACAAAACACAAATAAAGATCAAAGATAGAAACATTCAGACTGAAGATTTAAAATACCTCAAAGCTGTAGGCTTTATGAACGATGAAGACCAACAGCAACACTGTATACAAAACCAGCCTCATTTCTTCTTCCCATTGCTCCTGTTGACATGCCGTTACTTTTGGTTTTGTGGGAGTGATGTCAAGTTCAGAGCTTTTAAGGGTTCAGAGAGAGATTAAGGGTTATGGCTTTTTCTGTAATCTTTGAGTAATGGCTGTAAGTAGGACAGTGGTCTCTTCGTTGAAGGATGAGGCAGCGAGGGAGGTCTTGCCATTAAACCAGTGCAGAAGCATCTCCATGCAGTCCCACTTCCATACAGAAAGGTCCTAAGGGCTGAAGTCAGTACAGCACAGAGCCATCTTCCTCAGTTCCCGCAGTGACTTTGCATGCAATGACCCGCAATCCCAGAAGCCTCAGCACACGACAGGATACAAAACAAACAGAGCTCCAACAGACTCAGACTGAAACTCGATGATCAAATAAAGGTTTGATTGAGGGAAAAGGCAGCTGTCCCAGAGAAATTATGGACTGGTTGTACCAATTTCACAAGACAGCTGTCATGTCAGGCATAAATGAAGGAAAATGAAAACAGCTGGAATAAAAGCTAACATTGGCACTGGTTTTCCATTGCGGTGTATTTTTTTATTGGTACGCATTTGTTTTTTTTTTTCACAATTAGTGTTTCATACATTTATCTCTTAATGATTATAATTTTGTTTGTCCTTCAGAACATTCTGCATTTTTCCCTGCTATTAATCGAAGCATCCTCTGCGCATCTATTTGTTCCAATTTGCATCTTTTTAAATGGGACAAAAACAAGCTAATGGTGTGAAACATTATATTATAACAATATTTCAGTTTGGTTTGGTGTTTAAAAGCATGTTTTGGAAAACAAATTATGGTTGTTTATAATTTATTTTAGATTATTATTTAAAAATAATTAAGAACAGGGCTCTAATTGGTACCATCTTCAATAACGGAAAGGTTTATCACTGTGAGTTGATCACAGAGCAAATGTAAGACCTTTAAGCCTGTGTCTAGACGTTTCATTTAAGCTCGAAATTGTCAAAATGATCTTCCAATAGAATAAGACATTTTCAAGCCACAAATGCCAGATATATGTCTGATATAAAGAATACATATTTACTTGCTAAGCTATATTTATTTTAATTTTTTAATGCAAATTATTTTTTATTGAAAAATATTATATACATATTTATATATTTATTTTATTTATGTATGTATTTATTTTATTATTTATGTATATGTGTCATGTATAAATTCAATAAATTCAGGTTTTGGTACGTTGGGACTCTATAACCCCTGGCTGTTATCACTGGACATCAGTGAGCATTTGGTCAGAGATCTATCTATGTGTTAGCTGCAGATCATCAGTAAGGAGTGCATGAGATATAGTGCTTCTTAGCAACACTGTCAAGAACCAGCTATTGTTGAAAAGAAACAGGGATGTGATAAACACACTTGACATCAGACGTCCTGACTGAAGCACCTGGTCAAAGGTTTCTGATTGTGCTCTCAGATGTGTGTATACAGCAGAAGCTGTTGTTTGACTCTATGCTTTAGAAACAGAGAATTTCAAGGAGGAGCACTGAGACTGAAAAGTAAGCGCTGGTGAGTTAGGATTCTAGAGACAGAAAACACACACACACACACACACATGTGCTTCTTGACTAGAAGAACATCATGATTGTGTCTCACACACTTTACCTGGTGTGGCTGGGTAATTCCATTTATACAGCTGTTTTATTTGAATCCAGATGGCAGTGTTTTTTCTCTTGCCTCCCCTCATAAATGTCCAGGCCCCAGTGATTTTTTTTCAGTGAACTCAACACTGATCTCATCACTTTAGAACTTTGTATCTCCGATACAGACGGATGTTGTTGATTTTTTTGCACTACTGGTACTCTCTTAATTTAGTCATTTTATTAACATAGCACTACAATCACCTTGGACTTCCAGGTGAAGAGAACCCTTGTTAATAAGCAACCATCTAAAATTGAGAAGCTGTGTAAATATATTACCAATTTTACCCAGAAAAGCCAAGTAAGAAAAGCTAAATTTTCCATTTACATCTTTGCTAGATTGAAAACATGCTACTGGTATTTATTATATTATTTTATTTTATTATTTCCATACATACATGTGCACATGCTTAAAATATGCAGCTCTGTATGTAACCCAAACCTCTCCTCTCAGCCTTGCTGCTGCTCACCTGGATTAGAAAGCGCTTAGGACCCTTGGCCCCGCTGCTGCCTTTTTGAGACGGCCTGATCCACATGTGAGCGATACAGCACTTTTATGGTTGAACTTCTAACTGCTCTCCTGTTGCCAGTCCTCAGCTCAGGGTCTGTTCGGAGAAGTGGAGAAGGTTTAGAATGCGAAATTTAAGCTCACTACAATGGATTGTTCTCTCCAGGGCTCTGCTTTTAGGATCGAGAGTGTGACTAAGAACACTGAGTACTTTTGATGATGGCAGACATGGTAATTAGGCAGGATGAGGAATCAGATCCACACAGACCAGTGTTTCTGGCCCTCTGTCCACAAGAGCTATGAGAGTTGTTTGCCTCCCAGTTGACACCCAGGAGGGCAGTCTTTCACTTTTATTAAGCTTGTCCGTGTGTGGGTTTTTTTGTTTGTTTTTGTCTTTACACCTCATCTTCTGTAGACTAAAGGTTACGCTGCTGATACTGGAAACCACCTCCCATTTTTGCTTGCCCTGCTGATTCGTGGTTGTCATTTTTTTCACAGCATATTCATCATTCCAGTGAAAGCGATAATGGCTGAGCTAGGTGTCTGGGAACGGCCTGACACTCAGCGAGATCGGTGCTTTAACTCTTTCCATATGACCCTCCACGTTGCCTGTTCCCATACCTTGAATTCCATATGATGGCCTTTCCTCTCATCTTCAAAACCTGTTATCACCATTGAATGGTATTTTTTAATGATGCGCTAAGATGTTGATCTAGACCCCAGCAGAAAGAGGGCTGAGGGATAGAGGTGTAAGGTGATGAGTAGAAGACATTTCCTTTGAAGCCTTCACGACCTTTTCTCTCCTCCGTGATATGAGCAAGAAGTTCACTCAGACATGCCACACCTCTAATGAGTTCTTGTTTCACGCTCTGGAAGAACCGTGCAGAGAAATCTTTTGGACCCAAGTCAGTGAAGAAGAGGAACTTAAGAGGAAGATGTTTGGACATCCTAAAATACCCAGCAAATGGGAAAAAAAGACATGTTGTGTCTCAGATCAGGTCTGTTAAAGAAATCAGGGTCAAGTGGCTGCAATGCACTTTAGACAACAAATGATTGATGCATCCCACTCACATGCAATTAAATTTAAATTGCATATCATTTACATTCACTAAGGATTATGTTACGAGAGCTTTTGAGTTTCTGTCCATTTTTGCCTGTTCTGGGGATGTTTAAGCAGCGAATATCCCGAGAGAGATATCTTTCATTCCAAGAGTTCGAGTAGAGGAACGTCATCTGTGTTATGCGGTCACGCGCCCTCCTGTATGAATCCAGTTGTTCTCACTCTGTTGACCCCTAGTCATGTACAGAAGGGTAGACATGGTGTTTGGTTTCCTTCTCCTCTGACATACGATCCAACAAAAGATCATCCATGAGATTTTGTTGCACTATATGTTAAGACCTTTAATTCACAGGCATGCACTGTGCATTTGAGCAAGACAGATTTTTTTACCCTCTTTTTTTTTCTCTTTTTTTCACATTTAAAGGACAGATTTTGAAACTTGTTGACACTTTTTCAACACTTTTGTATACATACCTCAAAGGAAACCTGTTTTTAGTGTCTCTAAGGTTGTTGAAAAGTGACATATGATAAAAAGAAGAAAAAAAAAGAAGAAAAGATTGTGGAGGAGTAGTGCTGGAGCATTGCCGTGCAAAGCAACGTTCAGAGAGATCTTTGCTTGTGCTGAAAGACAAGTGTCTATCAGCACATCTTTTTCTTTTCTCTACCCATGTTTTAATGGATTCTAAAAATAAGTCTTTCACCAAGAGGTCTTGATGTCTTCCTCCCTACTTATTAAAGATTAAACAAGAAAGTGGGCAAGACAGAGAGAAAGTGGGCAAGTGCTCATGCTCATCCCCCCTTCACCGAGCCCCTCCATTTAGCCGGTTTATTAGTGGAAGAGGCTTCACAGGTTGAGGGACATGTTAGATTTGCATGTCATCTCTTGAAGCACATTTTCACTCTTTGTGTTTGGAGAATGGCCTAAAAGAGATATTTTAATGAACACGTTCAGTGCTGTGTTAGGTTAAGTGTGTTGTGAAAGATTTACGAGTGCAGGACTCTGAAGGCAGCAGAAACACTGGAAAACAAACAGACAAGCCTGACAGTTGGGATTTGAGACTACACAGAGAATTAAATATTTTCCTGCAGTGAAGGCTGACAGGAACAACGAATGTTTTATTCACAACACAGGAAGAACAGCGATCTGGAAACTCCAACTTGATCCTATGTCTAGATTATCACAGTTGTGGGATCATAGATATTAGAGTATTTATGAGCTTTCTCTGCTAATAGATTTGATCGTTTACACTTTGTGACAACTTTGAAGGTTATCTAAATCCTCCTCATCCATAAAAGTAACTTATTGGGCGATTCCGGGCACAAATATTGTCTTATAATTACTAAGCTGAGCTTCTGTGAATGCTCGGTGAATCTCAAAATGACTGGATGTACAGCTTGAAGTGCAGTAAACTCATACCTATAAAGCCCTACTTGGCAAAGTTCTGTGCTGCGCTATCTCTGTGAAACACTCCCAAAGGGATTACTTTGCTCTGTCAGGTTGCTCTATGATCAACGGTCTGTATGAAAGTTGAATTGCAGTACACACTTTCCCCCTGACAGGCACCACAGGTAAAGAGGACACTGCTGAGCCTTAAGCTAATCCTGACACTTAACGGCTTTACTTACACGCCCATATATTTGATGAAAAACGTGCCGAGAGAAGGCTCGGTCCTCTGAAGTTTGCTTTCTTGACCCACAAGGTTTGCTTTCTTGACCCAACACACTATTATAGATAAAGAATGGAATGTACATGAATGCTGATAGCACCATTATGACAATCAGAAAAATGAAATGAAATCGTTCTCTAGTTTGAAATTGATATTTGCAGTACTTTATTTATTGAGGATGTAACTGTATATGAAGACATTATTAAGAATGATAAATAATACATTCTACAGATAACATATAGAAATACAAATATAAATAAGAAGCATACTACTGTTTGTTTGTTTTTTTGCACAAAATTAAAAAACAAACAAACATGAATAGGATGGGGAAAAGGATTTTTTCTTGTTTTGTTTTGTCACATATTTAAAAAATGAACATGTGGCTTTGGGCAATGCACTTACAGCGTCCTTCGTACCAGTCTGTTCAGGGTCATGGTGGTTTAAATTAGTCAAGTAGTTCATTTATATTTTGAGAAAAAGATTGTTGGAAAATATTGCAAGATACAAAATATATAATAACTACAAATAGGGTTTAAAGAATAAAAAAAGACAGTCATGTACATCTCTAGTTCAGACCAAGTGTCCCATGTTTCTCTAGTGAGAGTCTGTATTGTCCCATGTTTCTAGGGGCATAGTGGTAGTTTTTTTTATTTTTTATTCTACGGGTTAAAGCCACCCCACTTTGAGTTTAAATCCCGATACAGACAGAGATAGGGCTATTTGAAGGACTAAACAGATACAAATAGTGTCACTGCATTACCCCCTGTAGGATAACACAGTTGCTTTAAAGGAAAATGTAGCTCAATAAATGGTTCAGTTAGACAGTAATAAAAACGCAAAACATATTGACACAGGACATTGGTAAGCAAAAATGATCTAAAATCAATGAGCTGCTTTAAGAGCCTTAGACTTTATCAAACCCCTACAAGCTGGGTTTTATTACCCCAATGCAGCAAGATAGTTTTGTTTAGGAAACAAAAAAAAGGTTCATCTAGCGGATACAGTGACTTACTCACCTGCAGCCTGACTTTAGCTGAATAGATCTGTAGTTAAAATTAATCCACCCTGGACATTAATTCAGTGTTGCTAATATAAATACGCAGGGACTGATACTGGCCACAGTTCACTCCAGTTTCCATATTCGCTCTTGCCAAGTTCAACATTGTGTGGTTGCTGTGTTCATCCTATCCTGAAAAATGATTTGTCATTCATTTGTTCTACGTTTTATCTGGCACATGTTTAGAGTGGCCTCTCGAAGATCACTTGTCTTAGTCAGTTGTTTCACGAACACCCCTTTATATCATTACTTTCTCATATATGTGCAATCCCTGTTACCCCTTTAAGTCAACAGTGACTGTGTACACTCTTCCTCTTATCTCCTTTGCCTCATATATTCAACCATGGTTTCTGTAAGTGCTGTAATTCAAACTGTAATTTAGTTTGTGTGCATGTGAAGTCTAATGTAGACACTCTACAGTCAACAACATAAATCAGTCTATTATAAAAATGTTGAAAGCTCTTGGTTGTTGATGTTTAGTAGATTTTCTCTCCTCGACAGACTATGAATTTTTCTTTTTTCACTTTCATTTTATTTGCATGGTCTTAAAGTTTGGGTTGTTAACATTTAGCAGATTGTCTGGGATCTATCAACTTGTCATTTTTATTTTCACTTTCTTTGGATAGTCCATTGAATAGCTCTTTATGCTTAGTAGATCATCTATAGCCTGGAAACCTCAACTCAAAACCTCTACAGTTGTTTATAATTTAATGGCAAATTGAAAAGTGGTCAAACATCATTTGGATCATTATTAAGAATCAGTTTATAGTATGCTTTGTTTTCATGCTTACATGTCTGAAATGAAACATTAATAATAATAATGCCTGGTTCAAGAGAAACGAGTCATTGTGTAGGTGCATTAATGAAATACAGATGCATGTGGTTTATCCAGTATTACTCTTGTGGACATTCTTCTCATAACTGGTGCTGTACATAATGAATAGCCTTATGGTCCTCATAAGCAAGCACTAAATAGCACTTAGTCTTTTTCTGAAGTTGTCTCCTGAGGAATGCGACAGAATCATTTATGCAAATCAAAGTGCCGCCCTTTTTTTTTTTAATGCGCATATTCGTTCCACATCTGTATAAAATCCATGCTATTGAACGATGCTGTTTTCGATCATGTCTCACTAGTGTCGTAGTCACTTTTAATTTGGCTGATAATTCCTCAGACACTCTGAGGGTCACGATGAATGACCTTATGATGCTGTCACAATTTTCGGCCCTGTTTATAGTTCATTTGTGAAATGGCTTTGACAGAGATTTTTTGATTTCTTGGTTTATGACTGTATGGATGCTGAATACTATTCCCATGAACTGGAACATTCCACAACTAATATAATACAGAGTTCCTAATGGTGGAATAAATTGGAGTGGTAACTGAGGCCTGGATTGTCAACCATACTTGGATATACTTGGATAGTGGAAGTACTTAAAAGGTACAGCGGCCTCTTATCCTTTTCAAACTCCTACAATTTCTTATTAAGCATTTCCCTCTGAGAACATCAAAGGATACTTACTGCCAAGTCATTTTAGTTGGGTGGATATGACTCTGTTGGGAGTTCTATATTGATAATTGCCAATCCACTTGTGTTGTCTACTACATTTGGCCATTAGCTCTTGTGGCTTATGGGTTTTCCCCACTATAAAATTCAATATTTTATCTGGTAGTATGCTGTACAGCCAATACCTGTTACTGTTAGGTGAAGAGGTTTATTCTAACTTGTTAATGAGGAAAGAATTTGCAGAGAATCGGGCTCTAGCAGATGTTGTTTATAATTGAAGTGAATCATTGCAGTCCTTGGGCACCTCCTGTTAGTAATGTCCACAATACATAATGCTCAATGGCTTAGAAAAGCAGTCAAGGGTCCATTAATGCAGATAGAAGCTGTTAGTGCTAAACACTAGGCCAGTGCCAGCATGCATCTGACCTAGCCATTGATACAGTAATGCTGGATGGCATTTAGGTTATTACAAGTGTCATTTAGAAGCCGCTGCACACCGGTGCTTGGAGACACTGTTTGGGAGAGAGCCGAGACTAGTTTGTTCCAGCGTGGTTAGGCCAAGGCTGTCAGCATGGCCGTGGTATTTGGGAGGTTTCTTCTGCGAACCAGCAACCCTGAGAGGCGCCTGTTACTTGCTAGATGTCGAGGTGGCTCTTTTTTTCCACTTTCTGTTTTTTGCCAGAAGTCTCTGTGTGGCGGCACCACAGAGACGATACCGGGCTCGTTTCTCTGTGAAGTACACAGAAGTAGTCCCCTTCTGAAAGGGTGAAACAGCTGGAATGGATTAAACCCTGTTAATAAAGGCGTTGTGTTGGTTCTCTTTCTCCATATGGCATTTTCCAAGCCTGGAATGAAAATAACTTTGATAAGATGGCTTTTTGGTGAAACCAAAAGCCAGAGAAAAGAGAACACAGAGAGGAGTGACAACAAGGATTCTGTTTTTCTGTTATTAAAGACATGCCTATATCTCCACATTATGTCATGGATTTTTTTTTTTGTACTTATTCTGCTTTTCACTGTTTTATTTTCACTTGGTAAAGATCCCTGAAATTTTTGGCATCAGTTTTATGCATGCATCAATCATTCTCCATGCTGATTTCTTTCTCAGCACTTGGTATTGCCCAACTTCAACCGCTCGTTACAAAGGCCGTGCTTTGTGCTGCTGTCTAGTCTAATGGAGCTGTGTGATGAATGGCTTTGCAACACCCAGGATAACCATTAGCATTATTGACCAGCTCCTGGTAATCAAAGAGCCTTGCTGTGTGCCCACCATTCAGGTTTTGTTTAGACTTGCTGGAGTTGCGTGTCATGTTTTAATCTGCTGCTCTGAAAAGCGCCCATATAGAAGCATGCATGCTGGGATGGAATTTTGTTCAGAAGTTTATCTTTCAAACGGAGGGGACTGGTGATCTGGTGATTAATTGCATATAATTTGTAACAGTACTTGTTGCAGCTCTAGACACTGATGACTATGAGCAGAATTTGTGGAAAGCAGATTTTCTATTCTTAGTGCAAGCAAGACATTTGGGATGTCATCTGCATCAAAAATAAGGAGAAGTCGACTCCCACACGCACAAGGCTGTGATGATGTCACCATCCAAATTTAACAATTCCTCCACACGAACCTGTTACCAAAAGTAGCATCGTATCGATTTAAGCCCTCAGCTTCTTAATGACATGTTTTCACATAACGACCTAATTTGCCACCAGAGCACATGGGCTCGATCTCTGAGCCAAGGTGGATCTTTCTCTTCTATTACAGGGGAGGAGTAAGAGTCTTAGTGATTCATGTAACCGAGCGGACATGCCATTGCTATGTGGTAATGACTGTTTATATACAACCACAGTAATCCTTATAATAAATATGTCATGGCATCCTGTTAACACACGCAATCCCATGGCTTCCTCTGCATTTTGTTTTGTTTTTGTTAGCTGGATTTTGTATATCTTCTTTACTGCACATTTTGATTAAGAGGCCACACCAGTGATTCATGCAGTCACATTACATGTAGCCATTAGAATAAAATTTCTGTTAGAGTTACAGGATGGAGGCATGTGGAAAAGGATCAAATGGATTCATCAGAATGTTTTACAGCAGTCCAGTGGGTACAGCAGATGCTCCATTGCCTGAAGACTGAAATGTACTTCCACAGACCCCTAGCGCAACAAACATGCTGAATTTTCTTGACTCTGGCTAAACACCTTCCAAAACCATTACTGTTGGCTTCGATTCATAGGCACAATTGCAGTTGTTTTGTTTTGGTTGGTTTAGCTACAAAAGTGGAAGAACTTCAAAGCCAAGACTATCAAAGCAGCAGCAGGACACAAGCCCAGGCACATCAGAAGCCTCTACAAGGGATGCAAACAGATATTGACACACTTTTATATGAATGGCCCAGTGAAAAGTTTGCTGAGAGTCATTTGGCATTCATCCCCAAGAGTAGAAAAATAGTGGTGTGGAAAGCAACATCCTAATAAAGTACTAGGGGAAGAGTGTTTCTCAATGGCTCATGGTGACACTTGTTAATGCTTTGCTTATCAGATTTTTTTTCACCATCTGTTCCAGTCCATCTCTTTCCCCTGTTAGGACAAAACTTCTGTCTACCTTCGCTGTCCCTAATCTCCGGCAGTGCTTTCAGCACTGGCCACAATCGAGCCATTGTGGGAGGCCCCCACTTGTCAGTCAACGCCCTCGTTCTGTTGATATGGGGCGTGTGCTGAAAGCAGGCACAGCCTCATGCAAAGCTGAAGTGCTGGCTAATTGAGCTTGTCTGGCTATAACCTGTAACTCGCTGATAAGAAGGTATTTGACTGCTGGGAAAGCACAGGTTACCCTAGCCTGCTGACACTGATGCTTGATTAGTCAGTCCAGCTAAAAATACCGTGCGCTTGTGGAACTTAGTCTGTGTAATTGCTTTTGGTTCAATAAAATATTCAAGCGCTACAAGCTACATTGATGTGAATGCTGTCACAGTAAATACTATGTAGTACCGTGCTTCTGCTCTAGTATTCACAAGACAAGAACTGAAGCCATGCTTGGACATAGATCAAACATGTTATCTCTGAATCAATTCTCTTCATGTTAAAAATTTCATCCTACTGTTCTATGTTTGCTGATGCAATCTCTTGAAAGCCTCCATGAAAATTTGTAAATGTCCCTATTTGTAAGATATTTGATGCTCTTTTAATCTTCCTTTGTTTCAATCTCACTCTTGAGAGAGGGTTGTTAGCATTGTCCCCTTGCAGATCTCCTGTCACACAACAGGAAAAAAGAGATCTCCGCTACAGTGTGCAACTGTCTGCCGCCTCCTGCCAGACCCTCTGGACTAATCCTGCTAGCTCCGGGAACCTTAGACTAATCCAGCAAGTCTCTCAGTCTCAGACGCTTTCTCAGCTAAACTGCCAAAGGTTCCATTACACTTCATTTAGATTAAGTGGCCTTTCGCAGTCACAAAAGAGGATTTTAAAAGCAAATCAGCATTGTGCCAGTCTATGTGTCTATGTTACTTGGCAACCCTTCAGTATTTACCCAGCTGCTCTTCTCAGTATGACTATTCAAAGGCGGAAAAGAAATAAACGCCTATAAAAGTCATATATGCTCAAGCGGCTGAGCAGAGAGTTAGAGACTTTACGAGTGTCCCGCTGACAAACAACTGCCATCAGTTTACATTACAATAATAAGCTGTCTTCACCTCCATGGCTGTTGCAATGAGAAGGCAGGGTTGACCTGTGTGAATATGATCACTGAGCTATGGAATGCATGGTTCAAGCCTCGGGGGAAGTCAGTAATGTATCTGTTTGTTTTGGTGACAGAGGCTTTGCTTCATAATGGTCGACAGCCAGGATCGACTACTAGCTCCTCAGGTGTCCTTGGCTGCCATCACTATGGTAACGTGTTCTTAGATGGATGTGTAGTGTCTTTAAGGTGGCTTTCATGCCTTGCTAGCAATTTTAAGTGGGGGAGGGATGTTTGCCTTTCTCTAATGTGGCACTTCTGCAGATATGGATGTTTTACACTGCTTGTTTCTTTATCCAGTAGTGTAGAGTGCGGGTACCATGAATAGGAATGACGGCTTGCCGTCTTGCAAAAATGTTTTGGGTGCCGTTCTTGAAGGCTTGACTATGATATATACATTCAAATTTCTTTTTCAGAAAAGGTCGTTTGATATTGTTTTAAGATTCTGCTGAAAAGCAAAGATCAAAAATGTGGATGCATGTACACTGTAGTGTAAATTTCATTCAAGCAAGCAGCACATTGAGATTTATTGTTGAAGATTTATTCTTGATAATGTAACTGTAAATTTGTCGGTGGATTTCGGGAAATTTTATATGTAGTATGTGTTATGGAGAGTGATCTACAACCTCAAATCCTTATACAGCAAAAAGAATCCTAGGCTATACAGGATGGAAAGACCTCTAAGCCTCCAAAGCCAGCTGCGTACTTGGCTTCTGGCAAATGCTAGAGGAAAGAAGAGCTAATTTAATAGTTTTAATAGTTTAATCGTTACTTTTAATAGCTAATATTATCTAAGGCCCAAAATGCTTGACTGCAATGAGAAATTGTAATTTTAAAAAAATCTCTTCCAGATTTTGCCACTATAATTACTTTAAACTACCATCTCTGCTATCTTGTAAACTATCCTGAGCATCTGTCATAGCTGCTAGCATTTACAAGTGTGGTTGATGAGGAGGAAATAAGAAAATCATACCATGTTAGTTTAGGTTAGAAGATGTAGTAATTTGCTGGCTGTAAAATAATCCCCAAACAAAACAAACTAGTTTACACTGGAGAATATTCCTAAGTTGAGCTATCTCAATGCTAGATGATCTACTGTAGCTAAAAAGAAGATTGTATGTGATCCATTTACTGTATATAACTTCATAGCATAGACTATAGGAGAGCCTTTCACTCATTTGGCAGACAGTTAAGCCATCTGCAGTTATTTTCTTTATGTGTTTGAAAGGCTTGGAATGAGCAGTTATAATTGGAAATATGAAAAATCTAAATATTCTGTCATTCTGTTAAATTGAGTGAACTGTACATGTAATGTTTTTCATACCATCTCATCCCTAGCCTTAATAAGCCTATACAGCCCACATTACAGACGGCATACTGCCCCATTGACCATGGTCATATTTGGTGTTTTATTTTCCTATGCTCTGTGCTCAGCATGAGATTAGTTATGGGGTTGTTAAAAAATGGTTATGAGATGCTTGGGATTAAGCGCTCTAAATCACTGAGCTTGTGTCTTGTGAAAACACTTCAGCAGTCTTCATACCATAGAAGTGCAAAAAGAAGTGCAAATGCTTATGTCTTTGGATGGAAACCATGCAGATACAGTCTAATGTGAACGTATTCAAACGCCAACCATTATTAGTTCTGAGTGTGTGGTCCAAAAAAAGAAAGGAAAAAAACTTAGTTACACTTTGGGGAGCAATTGCCTTGACTTAGAAAAGATCGGTTACACCCTTTTTTTTTAATAAAAAATAAAAATAAAACTTGATTTCCAGTGTCAGCTCTAATTATTTTTAAACAATCACACATTAACAACAAAAAAAGATTAACACTACAGTAAACACACCCTTAAGTGAGCTCTCTCCTCAGCAAGTACATAACAAGCAAATCCCTCATTGCTGAGGTGCCATTGTTCCCTCAGACTGGCCAAACAAATGCAGACGAGGCGAGGAGCAGCAGTCCAGCACGATGTTGCCATAGAAACTGAGAGGCCTTGCTCATCACCCGTGTGTCCCGGGCCCCAGCCCCCTTCTTCAATGCAAGCAGGGCCGCTTAATTTCCCTGACCCCTGGGGTCTGCTTTTAACAGGCTCCATTGATTGGGACAAATGGGAGAGCGCCAAGCTGCTCGCAACTCCTCTGTAACAAGGTTAAGCAGACTGGAGCTACAGAGAAGACATTTGGAAGAGCTGGACAAAAGTGCAGAGGGGTTTTTTTTCGGAGCCGAAACAAATCATTGACATATTTAAAGGCTAATTAAATGATGTGTCGAGCTCATCCCGTATTCATTCTGGGGCACAACCTCACTTTGGATCAATGATTGGCGCCTGTAATGTATTCCTAAATGGCTGCCATTAAACCTTTGGAACGAATCGCCTGTGAACAATGCGCTCCCTGCCTCGGTGCAGGTGTAGACGCCTCGGGGAAGCTTGCTATAAATGTCGAATATCGACCGTTTTCTTTGACATGGTTTGATGCAAACCTCAAACTGAGTCTTGAGTATTGGGTCCATGCCAGCCGAGCTTGTTTTGACCTGCATTTTTGGGAATCTGTTGGGTCATCTGCAATATTAAATTCATAACACATTGTGATGAAGTATCTGCAGTGAAATCAGAACTGGGTTTCGACATTGAGGTCCATAGCCCACAAGGCAAAATGATATATATTCCAGAAAGACTCTGGAGCGCATACCTTGGTGCAGTTGGTCCATGGACGAGAACTACGCTCTACAAAAAAAAAAAAAGTCCTCCGGGTGAGAACTATGCCAAAATCATCCACATTTCCTTCATGTAGAAATGTAACACTGTGGGGGTTAAGTAAACTATAAATCAAGCAGCAAATATAGTAACAAAAAATTGAAAATAGATGTTCACGTTACAATTAAAAGGTCAAGCAGAATTTCAACTAGACTGCTTACTGCACGTGTGTGTGTGTGTGTGTGTGTGTCCACACCCACTTTGGAGGCACTATGCAGCTGTTGCTTTTTCAGATGGAATAGATAATAGCAGTCTGACTCCCTGAAGGCTCATTAAGGACGTTTGGTCAGTACCGATATGATATAATCTTGCATAAATATACACAAGGGATGCCGGCTGATTTATTGGAGGAAGCAAATAAATGCGATACTGGCCCTCAGACATTCCATTTTTCTTCCCTATACATGTCTGAGGATGTTTCTTTGCGTGCATCCCTCTCTCTAAATTTTCTGGACGGGGAGGGTTGCGCATGGCTAGTGACAAGATGGGGCACCAGCTGCTCCCTACACTTCCCCTCTGCCCCCACTTTCCCCTCCCCTGTCCTCTCCTGCTGCTTACCCTGACGGGAAACACACAACTCCTTTATGCTACCTGTCTATCACCCATCACACCACCTTGTCGTGCCACTGTCACTGGCCGCCGCAGTGGGACGGCTCCTTGAGTCTGCCTCTATAAACATTCATTCTTTTTCTCAAGTCTTTCACTGCATAATCTATTAGACAAAGTGCTGTTCTTTTAGTGCAAATTATTTGCAGCATTTAGCAAAAGTGGAAAACATAGCATGCAAATCATCCAAGTTGTTTCCTCAAGGCATCATGCCCCTGGAACAAAGACTGACAGAGCGAGAGTGGAAGACAAAGCCACTTCCAAACGTTTTTTTTTGTTGTTGTTTTGTTCTTGGTATTCTTCTGTAAAGGACAATTTTTGTTTGCCCTAAGATTGCTTCCTCACACTCATTTCCACCTCCCCCTCTCGCTCACTATTCGTATGCCGAGGCTGTTCTAAACACACCTTGGTTTCTAAAGCGCAGCCTCCCCCCTCCTTTTTTACTCTTCTTCACTGAGGCAGTTTGCGCCTTTGACCAGTGGGATGCATGCACAACAAGGGAGGGATGTGCGCCGCAATAGCTGCTGTTGCCCTGGTAACTACCCGTCCTTGAGCAAAGGGCACATTCAGAGTTTCGGGGCCAAGGTTCTGACAGGCGCAGTCAAAACCCATAAAAGCTGGCAATGCATCAATCCAGGCACGAGCCACATTGACGCTCAAACCGCTTAGCACCAAAGGTTCATCAACATCCTAATAAGGAGCGTGGTCCTTTTGTGTCTACAAGGTCTACACCAACGTCTTATAGCCAGTATTATCTTTGGATAAAAAACGAAGGCTGATTATGTTCTTGGCAGATGTGTGTTTCCCAGGCTTAACCCAATACCCCCTCGCTTTTTTTTTTAGTTGACAATAACATCACCTGAGCCATCAGATCCCCAGCTTTCCTGGCTAATACAATGGTAGCATCTGGTGTTGGCTTAATGGGACTTTGACAGGAGGTAAAACCCACAATACATGGTATGCTTGAAAACTTTTAAAAAAGACATCTCCTATTAGTGCACCTGTATGTATACCTCATGTGGTCATTGTGTGTGGTTATCTGACCACCCTTTTTCACCCAGGAATTCCTGCTTCCAAAGAACATGCTCATTGATCTTTATCTCACAGAGGAAATTAAGGCCCCTACCGAGGCCGTGACTCGTGAATCGGTCAGCCTTCTTTGACTGACAGTGCATCTTTAATGGAGATAAATGCACATGCAAGTCTTTACACTGCTTCAGCCATCTGCAACCTGCTCCATCAAGGTAAAGAAGGAAAGGGGGGGCTGGGGGGGTAAGAAATAGGAGGTCCACTTCCAATCAAATATCCTCCCCACATCCCTGTGAGCTATCAGTCAACTGATTTGTGTCTGTATGTATTCAGCTGCCTCCTCTGATTGCTGTAATTTTACCAGCCTGTATTTATGCACTTTTGTCTTGTATGGGAAGGGAAATTGCTCTGCAGAGAAAATTCCACACATTATTGGTACAGCTTTAGAAAAAAAAAAAACTTCGTTAGCTTTTTTTTCTTTCAGATTCGAGTAACACATGGCTTTAATGAAAGGTGCTTTAATAAGACATGGCTCCCTCTGCCCTAGCTGTATTTGTGTTTGAGATCAACGAACATAATTCAGAGGCCAATCCACAGATAGAAGTAGTAGTTGTTAATAAGATGATAGTCATTACCAAAGCCAAGAAAACCTTTGTGCACAAAGTGTATATGTGCACAAACCACTGGTGCACCATCTGCATACCATTTCTGCAAAGCCTCTGTCCACTAAAGCTGGGGTTCTCAAAGTTTTTCTGCATCTAGGAACCTCTGTATCTGTAATTTCCTTTAACATAATCCAACAACTCAAATATTAGCCTCATTATTTAAATATGTACCACAATATTTTGTCTACACATTAGGTCCAGGTATGACACAGCATACTTGTTCTTATTGAATGTTATTTAAAATTATTAAATTACTAAGGTTTATTTTAAATGCATTTATTTTAAGTGGCCAGTCAGACAGGCTAATAAATATAAGAACTCAATAATAAATTTTGGCTTGGCTTTGCTTCATGGACCCCGCTAGTGAGAACCACTACTCTAAAGAATCAGAACCAAATCATTCCTGGCTTTAAACAGTTTTACTCATTGACCTGTAAAACACCAGCTAAATGACTATTCTAGGATGCATATTTATCACTGTGAAGTGTCATTACAACATCATACAGCTGCCAACCAGCTCTGTTAGCCCCTCTTCACAACTTTCCTCCATAATTATGATGGTTATCTTAAATCGTCTCAACTGACACACTGTGACCTTATGTTTAAAAATAAGTATTTGCCCCATCACTTAGAGATCATGACACTGAATCCTGACATTACCACAGCCCTCCATGGCTGGGAGCCTGAAGCAGCATAATTAGCTATGCTCTCTGGGTGAGAAGGATGATAACACTCTTTCCTGTGTTCATTATAGTGACATTAGCCAATTTTGGCTGTCTTGGAGCTCGTATACACAGAATAGGGCAGTTAGCATCTCGTCCAAGTGTATTTAGCTGCCCTAATATTTGCACATTTACATGGACACTGACACATTATTACTGCACTTGTCTTGGATGGTTCATATTTTTGGTCATTTAACTTTTGTGTCAGTACCAAATTAAAAAATAAAAGGATTTTTGAAAATCCCGGCAGGAGAAATAAAAAAATGAAGTCATTTTTAATTTAGATGATCATAAATAGCAAACATTTCTTTGTAAAAAAAAAAAAATGAAACAGAGACTATTTTTTTTTTAAACTGTGGCATTATGCTTATGGCTCTTAGCCAGCATTAGTTATGGCTCTGAAACCATTTTCCAAAAAGATCACAGCCATGTTAAGAAAAGGATTGCCCATCACAAAAACATCAGAGATTGTTTCAGGCAAAATGTGCAGCACCGAGTCAGGTTAAGCCATGTTCAGCACAAAATCTGCTAATACTCTACTCCTTGACGAAAAGCCTAGTGCTTTGCCATAATCATGTAACATAATCTCTGATATTTTTGCGGAGGGCAATCCTCTTCTCAACACGTCCATTTCAGGATATGGTTTCAAAGCCATAGCTAGCTAAAGGCAAGAATCATGGGTATATTGATTTGCATTGACCTAATGAAGAAACAGTGATATTAGCAATAACACTTTTTCTTTATTTGTTCATTTACAAATGTAGTTTTCTATGTAAAAATTAGGGGAAAAATCTGTTGGTCTGAAAAGTTGTATCTGCTACTAGTTATAATAAAAATGAAGTGTACAAATGTAAAGAAATTTATAGTGTGCAAATTGCTATTTTAAGCACATAGCATTAATTTTTGAGGATGTGCACAACCCACATGCCATTTCATCATCATACCAGTGGCAGCCATCTTGTGTATGCATTGCTAACATTAAGTATGACAACATCCTAAAATGGCTGTTATGTGAAATCAGTATAAAGTCAGCAGTTCTTCCTATTTATGCCCTTTTCTGTTGTGTTGCCTTCTCTATGGATCTACATTACAGGCCCTAGACCCACTCCTACCCCAGTACAAGCATGTACCTGGCATTTCTTTCTTACCTTTGCCATCTGAGGACACTGGGAGATTAAGTAGTCTCCTGAGCTGAGGCCTGGCACCGGGGCTTTCATTCGTTTATTCTTTTAATCTACGCTGTGTGTGTTCGCACATGTGTGAGCGTGTGAGCAAACACAACATGTGCAACAAGCACAAACCCTTCCAGCTGTTGCGGCCACCCTGGGAGCTCATTTCCCAGGTGTTGGGCACATTTTTTAAGTAATCTCCCTTCTCACACACACTCCACCGGCTCGATTAATCTGTGCACAGGAGGATTTAGGTTGCAGCCCTGACAACTGTCGGAGTTGAACTCACACTTGCTGGATGTGATATATGTCTGAATTCTGACGTGAGGTTTGTATATCAGACATTCACAAATGCAAGCTCTCACAGTTGGGAATGGCTTACAAAGTCTGAGCCACACACATATATTTAAATTGCCAGAACGTGCAGTCAGCCACACTCGGGTAACATGGTTATCTACAGCCTGCGCTTCTACATTCAAATGTCTAAATGAATGACAGGAGGGGTTTTTCAGTGACGGATACATGATATTTGGTTTTGTGATTAATATACCAGAATTTTAACACACTGGATCTGTTGGTTGTGGAAGTAATGTCACTGTAGGACTGTAGAAAGGGAAAGAGAGTGGAAAAACTTATCAAGGAATATATTTGCTGACAGGACGCTGTTTCAGGAGTCGTTTTTTCCATATAAATTGCCGTAATTGGAGAAATAAAAAGCATTAATTTACCTACACAAAATATCTGCTTTTCACATCCACTTATTATTGTGAATGCTCAAAGTAAGGCAGCGGTATAACTTAACATTAGCTTAACATCTACAAAAGTGTCTTTTTTTTTTCATAAACACAGCCTCTCTTCGTAATTTTTTTCCAAGCTAACAATTTTAGGCTTTCTGAACATCTCGGGAAAGATTTGGTCCCCAGGATATTCAGTGTTTCAGTATTTCTTTTGTAGTCTGAAAATGTTTTTATGTAACAATTATAACTTCTAACATTTCTGCACTATTTTCTAGCAGTCCACACAACTATATACAAAATGCTAGTTTCTGTATGAGAAAAAGAAGAGTTATAGAAAGTTTTGGTTGAATGTTTGAGGCGAGCTATTATTATTATTATTATTATTATTATTATTATTATTATTATTGAAGAGGTGTAATGTTTGTAGTGTTACAGACTAAAATCTTTAGAACCTGTTGAATGCATTACTGAACATTCTGATATTGTCCTCTGTTAGATGCATTAGCATGTTCCTCGGAATGCTAGCTGTTAATGCTTGCTAGCTCTTATTATTAGTTCTCTGAGTCTGTGTTTTTTAGGTGATCAGCAATAGATTTGTTCACTCTAGGGGTCATAGGTAAGTCCCTCATGGACGACTGGGCAGATCCAGACGTGTTAATTTCCGTGGACACGGGGAGTCTGAGAGGAAAATGAACATGTAATCTGTAGCCAAATGGTGGGGTGAGCTGAACGTTGGTGGTTTAATTGCTTTCACACAGACTTGATTGAATTATCTGCCCAGACCCGGGTTCTAATTGAATTGCAAGGCCTGGGGAGGTTCTGCCAAAGTCTCGATCTGTTACTGTGATGAAACAAACTTTTTTATCGCCTTCAGAGTTGTGAGGATTAAGAGGATGTGTTGCCTGTAACTTGTGACCACCTGTGAATGCCTTTTTGGATGATGGTCAGTCAGAGCGGTCGAAAATCACATCAAAGTTATGTTTAGAAAGTCTGTCTTCTTATTTAAGGTTAATTTATGGCTTCAGTGTTAGGAAATCCTGTTAAATCTATTTTAAGTCTTGATGTAGATAACATGAAGGTAATAAAATATTTTATGCAATGATCATAGCCTACACACATAAACACACACAGTAGGATCTCCCCTTTCTCACCAACACAGAACCCCCCAACTCGTCCGTATTTTCTCTGCTTTCAGCACTTTTTTCTGCTGCGCTAACAAAACCAAGCATCCTGTGATGCCCCACCCCCTTTTTCCTATCTTTTCTTTTTCACTGCACACACACACACACCTCTCTCCCGTGCGTCTCTTTAATGTAGCTTTCATTAAATGCAGTTTCAGGCTGGCTTTGGAGCGCTTGAATGAACAGCCAACAGAAAAAAGGGGAGGGGATCCGTTACTGCTGCATTCACCCAGCCTCTCAGACAAAGGAGTCATTTTGTGAGGACTGTGGGGACATATATATGAGTGAGTGTGTGTTTGGGGTATTTGTGTGTACACGTGTACATATGTGTATGTACGTGTAAAAAAACAGGTCTTTTTTATGGATTAACCACAGCTTACAGCCAGCGGTCCCCCAGCAGCGGAGCGTTTGCAGGCAGCTATGGTGGATACAGATGGAGCCGTAGCCAGTGCCTGCTGGCAAACACTTTTAGTCTAGCACAGACCTTCTAAATGTTGCAACACTACCCAGTCTCAGCACACACACAAACACACGTGCTCACGTACATACACATACACGTAGCCGTCTGGGGCTGCAGGTCCGTCTTTAGTGGCCACATAAATCAGCATGGACGACATGGTCTGGAAACCTTTGAAACAACCAGCAAATTACCTACAATAAAATCCGACTAGTGTTCTGGCAACCTGCGCACTGCCTCAAGGTGTGGGTTTTACATGCTGCATGTGCACTAAGCCTCCGGTTATACTGCTGTTACCTTTTTTTTGTCTCCAACAGTTATTAAGAGTAATAAACACAAGCAAGAAAGAGCTCGAGGGTGGGCCTGTCGCCGTTTGTGTCCTTCACTTTTAGTAGTCAAGCAGACGTAGAATTCTTTTTTGACACGGTGCCTGGAACCACTTTGAGGTGATCTGGAGCATTTTGACAGGCCTGCTGCTAAATTAGACCTGAAGTGTTTATAAATTCCATTAGAATGTTACAACCTTCTTTTCTAACTTATTTAAGAGCAAATTTTCATTTCAAACCGGTTCCCAAAGTGCACTTTTGCCTAATGATTTAAATAGGAAGGGGGAAAAAAAAAAGAAAAAAGAAAAACACACTGAATGAATATTCCTAGCTGTAATGATTTCACGTAGCCACAGAGTACAGTTTTCAAATAACAACAAAAAGTGACTGCATTAAAGTGAGCAATTATTGCTGCATTTAAATGAGGTCATGCTCATTGTGTTTACAAAATTATTCTTGTGGTTATTCACGTCTTTGGAAGTTTCCTCAGACATTTCCTAAGAGTTTATGAGCTGTGTCGTGTCAAAGCAACAAAGTGTAATTCACAGTGTCACTTCACATTCAGCTCACCACCACATCTGAGGAAAATATACATGTACAAAAGTTCAGTTTAATTAAAATGAGGCGTAATGGTTATATATGCTAACTCTGTAGTGTCAGTCATCAGCTAGCATATACTCAGCATCAATGATTTCTAACAACTTATTAACAGATCAATCATTGTGATTATCAATAAAATCAGTCATTAACAACATGGATGCAAAACTCACTGGTGAATGCACAAAACTGACTGGACTGTAGATGTCCATTACGTTTCTCTAACATCTGTTGATAATAAAATGATAATATTGACGTGCTCATTTTTTACACCGGAGCTTGTATTACTTATTGATAAGCAGATTTTAAAAATGCAGTATTTAACAAATGTAAATGTAGAATCATTGGTGCGATGTTCTCCATGGGTTTATTTAACATTTCTAGAAGGAGTCTCCACTGTCAGCACTTCGTAATGTTTAGTAGGTTTCGCCCCCCACCCCCCACCCCCACAGGAAAGTCTACAGAATGTGTTTATGCTTCGTGGTCTCTCTGAAACATGACAAGCTGCATGCTGAAGAAATAAAAATATAAGAAGTGGTGAGGGAACAACTGTTTATAGTCTATGTAACATAAGTGATGACAGGAACTAATAAATCCAATTCCATAACAGAAGTTGTAACACTGAAATAATTTAAGAAAAAAAAGCATGACATGTAAATTCATAGATTTAAACATTCTATTCGATGGCAAATTGCTGCCATCATAGAGTCATAAACACTCCAGGATGTGTTGTTGTTGGAAAATAATAATCTACAGTGAGATAATGGATTGTTGTCCTATAACAGCATGGTTTATTCATTAATCAGTGATTTGCATGTCCCTAAGCTACAGATAACAAACCTTTTCCTTTTCCTAATTAGACTTCTCTGCTTTTACTTCAGCAGACTCTTATGAAACAGTTACCATTATTAAGTGACTGTCTAACATGTCAGACGAATTTCAATGATCCATACACTGACCTGTTTGGATAGAAGCATCTGGAAGTAAATAGAGAGAGGAATGAGGCCTGTGTGGTTTGAGTCCTCAGGACACTGCAGATGCGTAAGCAAAGCAGCTCCATGTTTATTGTCTCAGCTCAGGCTCTGATTGTTGTGCCATTGTCTTTTTACTACAAGCGTACATTTGCACTGACTGATATCATTTTACACCGCACTTGCATAATTTCTCAATGTCCATGCGCATTTCCACTTTCATTTCTCTGTGTGTTTTATTTTCTCCGGATGTAAAGCCACTCTGTTTTCCTTCTTCTGCCGTAGTGCTGCTTCTCATTTCCGTGGGCGCAGTTTTGATCGGTCGAAGTCCCAGTCCGCTCCTTTAGCTCTGTAGCCCGAGCTTCATTTAGGGATTCTGTTGACACTGAATGCAAGAGCTTCATATTTCCCTTCATCCACCATTTATTTTGGCCATAAATCATAAGAGAAGGAAAACATGTCACAACTAATGGGAGGTGAAGTGCCTTATTGCTGTGGTGGTGTATATTTTCCTCCAGACCATTTCCCTATCCTCAAACATTTATTAATGCCTCATCCGGAATCACATTCTAGTGTTGAATATTTAACCATGCTTTTAAATATAGTTATGCCAGAGAGTAGTGTATACGCATTGTGTGTCACTGTGTTTGGAGAAAAAAAAAAGAAAGAAACATGTGGAATGTAAGAGAGCTGTCAGGCTGCGATTTCTGTTAGTGGCTTATGAGAACTTGAATGTGGGAAAGCCCGAGTTTGTTTATATTCTTTAGACAGCGAGAGAGTATGTTCTGTATATGCAAGCGGGTACGTCTGTGCGGTGGTTTCGCCAACACCTTTGCTCTTGTGGTTGATGGAGGCGCTGAAGCAGGATAGAGAGAGACACTTTGAGAGAGAGCAGGTGAAAGAGAGCATGGGATACAGGGAGTCTTTCTGTCTGACCTGATTTCTTGAAATACCACGCGCCCCAGCAGGGCCGCAAGGCTCCGGTTAACCCCTGCCCTCCGTAATTGAGCCCAAAGAACGTGATGTCAGCAACTCGGCAGATGCGGCCCTACTTACTTTTAAGACATTTAGCGGCTGGACCGAGCCCTAACTGGGGGGCAGTTGCTCCAAATAATCTCCTCGGTCTGCAGCCGTGAATTCCAGCTAAGACCATGGAGGACGACGAGCCTGCTTTATTGCTCTCAGCTTTCCTGAGAGGCCTAGAAGATTGAATGCATACGTTAACCATGTGTGGCATCGAGGGGAGAGCAGTGTGTTAGGAATGAGTTTGAGAAGTTTTACGGAATGCTTGGCTAGGCGAGGCAGTCTCTCCCTCGAAAACCAGATGTGAATAAGGCCCTTTTTCCTTTCTTTGTTTCTGCCTTTATCTCTCTCTCTCTCTCTCTCTCTCTCTCTCTCTTTCTCTCTCTGTCTCTCTCTTTCTCTCTCTCTCTCTCACTCACTCTCTCTCTGTCTCCTGTGCACTCAGGGGTTGGGCGAGCGTACAGGGATGCACTCTACATCGACTTCCAAGCCTGTTAAAGTACACCACTTCATTTCTGTGGAAAATGCTGTTGTTGTTTGTTATGGCTGTATAATGATGTCTCTCAGGGATCTAAGCACTTTATGTGAACCATTAATAACATATTTTAACCGAGAGATCCTGACAGAACGCACTGTTTAACCCAGACAGGACTGTGAAAAAAGACCAGTGTAAGTTACTTAGGGAAATTTTCCTCATTCTACTCTTGGGTCCAACGCAATAAATATAAAGCATTTGATACAGTGCCGAAGCAGGTGCAGTGCATTTTGGGAGGTCTTCCCAGGTCAGGAGCAATGGAAGGTCTCTGTAGTGAAGAAGAAAGTGTTCAGTAAAACTGGAAGGACTAACATGTATATGTGTAATGGTACAGCTCAGCCAGGCTGGCAAACCCCATGCTTTGTACCAGTAATGGTTTATGATCAATTCTTCCTCCTTCTCTTTTCCCTTCTCTCTCTGTTTCAATTCTCCCTGAAAGAGATGACATCCGTGAGCAAATCACAGGAAATAGAGCACTCTTAATGTGTCAGGAGGGAGCATAGGGGTTTCAGTAATTCATTTGAAGTAGAATGCTGTGTTTGCCTGGCCTCTTCTTAGAACGGCTCAGCTTCACTCCCATGGCCTATAATTTCCTTCCCATGCCTGGGTCCTTGGCAAATGTGAAAAATCGAAGATCAGGCTTCACTTTTTTCCTCATTAAACTACTGTTTTTCTGTCTTCCAGCATGCCAGTCGGGTTTCTTCAAGCCAGCGCAGGGCGATGAGGCGTGTCTGCCATGTCCCATCAACAGCCGCACCACCAACGATGGTGCTACCAACTGTGTGTGTCGCAACAACTACTACCGCACCGACTCGGACCCCATCCAGATGCCCTGCACAAGTATGTCACCTCAGTGGAACTCCACATTTAAAAATTATTAGCTAACGAAATTAGTCAGCTAACAAAATGCCATCCTTTGCTCATTACAGAAATATTGACATATTACATGTAAGACCAACACAGATCCAAATATTTATGTTGTTCAGTGTTCATCCATTGTTGTACCTGGTGCATTATTCCAAGCATATCTATTTCTAAAGTTCAAAAAGTTTAGTTACACCACTTATTTTCGATCTTTGAAAAAGTTTTGAACTGTATTTTGAATAAGAATAAAGAAGACAAAGTGTTTATTACAAACCCTAGGGTGCCAAGACATTCAGAAAACCACCACCTGAGGAGATGAGTCTAAAGGTAGAGGTTACACAAGGTTACAAATCAGCTGCAAAAAATAGCAACTGCTCCCCAGAGTCCGTTCTGTTACATCCCCGACTGTGTTCTCCCAGGCATAGTATTAATAGTTATAAGATGAATTATTAAACAGATAAATAACAAATAACACCTGAATCGAGTCCTACTGCTTTCCTTAGTGACTTCATGTTTATAATCTTGCCAGTTAAGAAAGACAAAACTGGCTCCAGTTTTTATTCCTGTTCATGAGACTTTCCACAGTCTTAATCCAAACCTTTAGGAGAATAAAATAAACATTCTAAATTCAAATCACCTACAAATAGCATCCACTTGCAAATTTGTAACTTTTTAAGCAGCTTACCATTCCTAATCCACAAAACCAGCTTCAATTTCTCAATACAGATGAAATGACATTTATACATTTACTTTTTTTTATTAGTGCATTTGCATTCTTAACTTCTGTGTGAATCAGTAGCAAATAGCATCTGCTCACAAAATTCTCAATTCAGTTAAATCTCTGTACGTTGAGTATGACAACAGCAGCACATAGCCTTCAGCCAAACTTTGACCTCCTACATCACAGAGAACAGGTTAATGCTCTGTTGCCACAACGCAGCCTCTGCTTATTCCCTCTGGCCTCGGAGCAGTCCGGGTTACTGACTAGCAGAGGAGGGCAAGGCCTCTTTGTATACACGCAGGAGGCCGATGCTGCCAAAGCTGCCTTCACTATTGTACGCACTGTGTTTTCATTTCTGTATGAAAGCACTGGTGAGGAGAGCAGGAGGAGGAGAGGGCAGAGAACGAGTAAGAAAAAGCCAGCGAGAGAAAGCAAATGAGAAAGGAAGATCACTTGAGCTGTTTGACAAAAGGCATTTGCATAAGGCCAGCCCTGGGAGCAGAGCAGCTGTTGTGAATAAGAAAACAGCATCAACGTCACGGAGCTGCCGCTCAGCAGGCTTCACACTGATTAAAGACTGGAAAGGAGCACATCTGAGAGCTCCAAAGAGCTTAACACCGCCCATTACCACCCGCTTTCCCTAGGATGGCAATGTTTAGGAACAGTTTTGCGTGCAATAAAAGGGGCCATCATGGGTTTGCCCTTCAGGACTGGAGATGTCTCGTAATGGGGATGTGATTAAAAGGGTCATAAATGAGCTATCAGTTGGATATTTTTTTCTTTTTAAACATCAAGAGGGTGGAGGGTTGCTTCTTGGCTATCTCATTAGCCCCCAGAGAACAGGATACACTAATTAGAACCACATGCCTGCTAAAGATAAATACAGGGTATTGTTTGTTTAAGATGGTTTGTCTATCAAAAAAAAAAGGAGGCCCAGTAAATGAAAATGAGTCACATTTTTTAGATATGTTTTTAATGTGTATACATATTACACTGTATTTTTATCTCAAACATTTTTGAATTTTTCTCAAACACACACACAGAGAATTTTACTAGTCTTGAATGTGACGTACCTCTCAGTATGAGCTCTTAGCTTCCAATGAGTAGTAAACCTGTATTTCCTGTCGTTAATTAGCAGTGCCAAGTGATGTTGGTTTGATGTAGACCAGCATGACGCAACCCCGTAATTGCAGCGTTCCAAATCTTGGTGCAGTTCATTGTTTTTACACAGAGCACATATGAATTAGCTGCAGAACTGGACTAAACAAAAAAATTCAGGATGTAATTGCGGTTTGGAAACATTTGATGTTGTAATAGGTTTCTTGAGAAAACAGGCTGTTTTCGAAACAGATCAGGATTTCTGCCTGAGAGCCGAGACGCCATGTTTCCTGAATATTTCCAACCCCGACATCTGTCTTAAGCCTTATTGGGACTGTAATGGTTTTACAGGGATATCTGGGGTAATTCCCTCTATTACAGGTGTTGAACAGTTCATTTCTGTCCGTGTATGCATGCTATAAAATAAAAGGTGTTTGGTAAGCATCCATAGAATCCATTGAATTAAAAAAGTCAGTCAAAAATGTCATGCAGGTAGAGTAAACTGACCTTTCTAGTGACAGCTTCAGCCAGTATAAGCCCTCACTTTATATTCATATAGGCCACAATATCATGCTTGTAGTATTCTTAATTTATGATAAACTAAATATCTCCATGTGTAACACAAACATCTCGGATCATAGGCTAAAAATGAGACCTTCCAAATAGGGATTTAGTCTAAGATTGGAACTATTTGTTGGTTATTTTTACCTTTCAGTCGAATAACACCAGGATTTATATGTAACTGTGTGTGTGTGTGTCCACAGCCGTACCATCGGCTCCACAGAATGTGATCTCCAACGTGAATGAAACGTCACTGAGGCTGGAATGGAGTCCACCACGTGAGAGCGGCGGTCGCGGCGATGTCGTTTACAACGTGATCTGTAAGAGCTGTGGTGGCAGAGGCTGTACACGATGCGGCGACAACGTTCAGTTCACGCCACGTCAGCTGGGCCTCACCGACACGTGGGTCTACATCAGTGACCTGCTAGCTCACACACAGTACACCTTTGAGGTGCAGGCTGTCAATGGAGTTTCAGACCAGAGCCCACATTCACCCCAATACGTGTCTGTCAACATAACAACCAACCAGGCTGGTGAGTTTCTTTACTTACTTCTTCATTAGCTTTGGTCTGATTTTTGGAAGCATTAGGATTAAGCAATTGGATTCTGTATTAAGAGTTATTTTGAATGAGTACTGAGTAAATTTATAGTTACGACAAATAAAACAAGGGGAGGGCATAGCTGGAAATATTCAGGTAACAGATGTTTAATATATTCAACAAATGTCCACAGTGTAACTAATCAAACAAAATAAAACACCTAAGAAATGCTGATTTCTAGTGTTTGACTGGTCAAACTGTGTTGATTTTCTATAATAGACACTCTGGCAGAAGTAATATTATTAATATTATGTACTAATACTGTATGTTCTGCCTTCAATAAGATCTATGACTGGGACTTGTATGGAAGACACTTCACAAAACTGCATTTAGAAAGAATATACTGTAATTTTTAATGAGAGGATGTTTGTTCTGCATTTTTAGGAGTCTCCCATGTCAGTGGTTTGTAACACAAAATTTGTTCATTTACACTTGTCCATTTTTCGAACATTTTTTGTCTTAATTATTTTAAGCGAAAGCTAAAAGCCTGATGAGAGGATTACTGTTTAATGCTGCTGTTAGTGTCAGTGATAACAGAAAAAAAAATTATTTCTGGATGTTCCACAAGATGAAATGCTGTAGCTTCACATCAGCTGCATCAAACCATCACATCACTGATTGTTCTCCTATAACAGTATCAACTGTCTTATTTATTTCAGTTCATTTAACAACTTATGACAAGTTTGTTATTCAATGCTGTGTGTCTTTCAGTGATCATACATGAGAAATCATATACGAGTTTTGTTCTCTAAACTCTATTTGCGCTACCTACAGTTAGCCCCTCAGAGCCCTGGGGCTCAGTCAGTGACTTAACTAAGTATTTTGGAGCAGGTATTGCTATGTGTCCTCCTTCCTGATTATCCTTTTGTGGTTATCCTTTGTTTCACATACATTATATACAAATGATTGAAACCTCCAACTCTATAAACACACCCTCATACAGACGATGCTACCCGCACCAGATGCGGCTTGATGGCCTACTGGTCTTACAGCTGTGAGCTCATCATCTGTGAAAGGGGTGCTGACAATTAAAGCGCGACTTCCTGCCTGCTCCATTTCCTCTCGACCAGTCAGTGATTGCACTGCCCTCTGCATACGTAACCACATCACGAAGCCATATTTCATTCTCCTCCCAAGCTCCCGGCAGTATGCCTCAGTTTATGAAGACATTAAGAATAAGCTCCACAAGATTTGATGCGATATACACACAAGCTTAAACCGTAAACTGGTCGCTGGCACACTCCCAAAACGCTTCAAGCCAGAGAAGGGGAGAGATTTGTTTTACATCGGAAAAAAGCTTCTCGCTTCTGATTAGATAAACATTTTACATCTCATTGAAGGGACAGAGGCTCGAAAACTTTTCCCAATCAGATGGAGCTGTAGCAACTGCAGCTGTCCTTTTTATATCCCTGCAATTGTGGTTTAGTTGACGGCGTCCAGTTTCTTCAGAGGCAAAGGTTTGGGTTTGTGCTTTAATTGTCTCCGTGAAATATGTGGTGCACTGTTCTGGAATCAGCTCTCAGCACACTGATTAACTCTGATGGAGAGAGGCTTTATCTTTGCTCTCACTCATGTCCTTGCTCCATTCACGTGGAGCAGCTTGCCAGCTCTTTTCTTGCCACCAGAGCCTGGCTTGGCCTCATTAAACCCACGTTTCTGAGGCTTGACGTTATTTTATTGAATGTGATGTGCCACTAGGGATAAAAATCGTCACTTTTCCGATAACTATCCCTCCCAGTTGGCTTGGCGTCCAGTGGCATGAGAAAGTGGCTCTGGAGAGACATTTCTGAGGAGGAAGGAGGTGAAAGGACAGATGTCTGAAGAAAAAGGGAAGGAAAATTCAATGTGATGTGGCTTTGAGCTGAAGGAGGGCTTATAATGTGATAAATGTTGCCCAAGAGCAAGCTGGGAAGTCTGCTCAAAAAGATGAATGTCTTTTAGAGGATCCAACACTCAACTGTCTCACTCTCTCCCTCTCTTTCTCTCACAAACACACACACACTCACATAAACACATACACAAACACAGAGACACACACACATAAATATGCTGTGGCTTGCATAAGTATTCACCCCTAGAACTAAATGGTCTCTTGGTTGCCTCTCTGACTAATCCCCTCTTTACCCAGTTACTGGTTTTTGGTGGATGGCCATATTCTTTCTGTTTTTCACTAAAGGATTTAATCTTATAATGTTCAGGTGGGTGAATCCTTACGCAAGCCACAGTATAAGGTCTGTGTCTCTGTCACATCCCACACGAGCTGCCATACTTCTCTGTAAAAAATCACCCATCTCACTTCTAAGTGACCCGGCTTTAACAGAAGTTTCACAGACAGTCTTCTTTCTGTCTTTCTCTTTTTTGTGAAAACAAACAATTTACCCCCTCCACTGTAATTTGTGCACCCCTCATCCATCCATTCAGCTGTGGAAATCCAATTAGCACAGAATGTTTGTGCAGTGAAAATGTGTTTAACGTACTCAGTGGAACATTAAAGCACAAAACCATACATGAGCATGATGAGGAAAGTCACATGACACGTCTATTCCTCCAAACTGACAGACAGACTGACACTGTCAAGGCCTCTGAATTTCATGCTCTTGTTTTTACCAGTTACACACACTGCACTTGTGACATTTAGTAGGATATTGTCAGGCTTATGGGGATTGCTGCGAAGGAGAGAAAGATAAATCAGTCTCCAGTGTCATTTTAAAGACAAAGAGAAAGTAGTTACCAGAAAGTAGGTTTGAGTTCAGTACAGTCTGTGCCAGAATAAAGGTCCTCGAACTAAAAGCCACAGACCTCATCGTTCCTCAAGCTAACAGAAGTGTTACATATGAAATCTATATCAGATTAGTATTGGTATGTGCTTTAAAAATGCCCAGTATTTTATTTCCTACGTCTTTTTGGTATATAGTATCAACTATACAGCTATTCAAGAAAAAAATCCTGTTACATAAAAATTCCTTGCTTACGAAGGTCCAAAAAGTGAGTAAATGGTGACCAAATTACCGTTTAATTCTTATTTATTAGTAAATAAGACAATTCAAAGTGGTTATGTTTTGTTTCATGGTGGTACTTCATGTGACTAGGGCCATGAATCTGAACAGATCAGAATGTGATGGTTTTAGTTAGTGGTTGACTTTTCTTTTCTTTTTTTTTTCTAATTAAAAAAAATCAATTACCCGTAGAAAAAAAAACAATTCTTGAATGCTTCCAGTGAAATTTCTCCCCTTTCTGACTTATCGTCTCTAGCCCTGTAGCTAGTCTCTGGTATGATGAGCTGTTTATCCAATCACATTTATAAATGCACGTGATTTGGATAGACCACAACAGAGCATCTGCTACAGATTAGTTCATGTTCTAAAGATTTTTCCAGTGCTTCTGAAATACTTTTCTAGGTCATTGTTTTCCCACCAACTATAATATATCTTGATGCTTGCCATTTAGCACTGAATTCCATCATGTATTTCTAAATATTGCATACCATGACAGGCTGGTTTTATACTTTTGTGACTTTGCATGCATGTGCAGAATCAGCAGCAGTGAGAGTGGCATTGTTCACATAAATGCCTGTGTAGTTTATTTAAATCTGGAGGAATAAAAGCAACATCAAATAGGTTTCCCAGCGGAAGGCTAACTTCCATCAGATTTCCAAGTCAGACTGTAAAATGTTTAGCAATTTCATGCACAGCATCATTAAACACTATACGGATTTCTGCCTCTTTTAAAGCGTTTGTGGCTGTCGACAAGATCTGTGGAAAAAAATCCAAGAGTATTCTGGTATTCTAAGGGTCAAGAACATTAAATGATATTAGGTAGTAGTTTATTTAGTCAGTTGAAGTGTGTCTATGGTGCTGTCCTGTTCTTACAATTTCTGGCTGCATTTCATCACAGGGACCAATAGTTCAGTTCGTAGAAGTGACAGCTCCAAACAACTGCAGGATATTCGCAACAGCCATCTTGTATATGCATCCACACGTAGTTTAAAGCAAATATAATCCAGCATGTAGAAGCAATGCTACAAAGCAGGATTTTTGCATTTTATGTGTAAGGAACTAAATTAAGGTGTGTCAATATTTGACATTCAAATGCTGGCAGAACCAATAACATTTCAGCTCCAAGAAAGATTCTGGTCCCTGTGCAGCCACAGGCTCTCTAAATAAGAGGGGGGAAAAACAATTGGAGTAGACTACCATCACCACCATCCAGCCAATAAGGAACAGCAGGTGTCCCTATTTGTTTGTCAACTGTATTGTCCTCCATTGCTTCCAGTTTCATTAGCAGGAGCTTTAGCTGATGTATATGTTTTGGGGGACTTCAAATGAAACAGAACATGATAATGGCTGTCTTTAAGACAACTGGCTTAAAATAACCTTCGTGAAAATCACTAACTACACCCTAAAGTATCCGTGACCTTTAAACTTCTGGTACCCTTTGGCAGGTCCAGACTTGCATATCTTTACTCCCTTTCCTAGTTTTAATGCAGATAGTGAATAATTGATCGATTTGACCATTTTCTCCATGGGGATCAGTCATTAGCAATCAGATTCATTAGAAAGTCCAATTAGCAATAAAACCCTTCTTAAAAAGAGTTTACCAGACCAAGAAACAAATAGCATCACATTCCTCAGAGGAATGTTATCCATCTGCTAAAATTAGTTTGCCTGAACTGTAGTCAAGACTCCCAGAGGAAGCGAGAGCAAAAGAAAAAGCGCAAAGCTATTCACACTACACTGTTAATGGCTATGATAGGGCTTCAGGGTGAAAAATCGTACAGTGGACTTCATTAAACAATAGTGGTCAGTGTTGGCATCTTTCTTTGCCACATAAGTTCTTTTAATAGCTAGAGAATCATCAAAGTGCTTCGCTGTGCTCATTCATTAAGTCAGTGCATTTATTTCCCCCCGCAAATATCACTCTTTATGGCCTTTAAGGCAGACAGTTAATAGCAACCTTATGGTGTAGTAAATATTTCTAAAGAGCTCATTGCTCGCTCACTCTCTCTCTCTTTCTCTCTCTCTCTTTCTCTCTCTCTCTCTCTCTCTCTCTCTCTCACACACACACACACAATCACACACTTTTTCATTCTATCTATCTATCTATCTATCTATCTATCTATCTATCTATCTATCTATCTATCTATCTATCTATCTATCTATCTATCTATCTATCTCCTGCTCCTTCTATTGTTCTCTCTCTCTTTCTCTCTCTCTCTCACTTGTGTGTTTGCCCCTGTTGGCCTTTTTTCACTTTCCTCTAACCTGGGATCCCGTCAGCACCCTCTCACACAGAGTGGCCATCACTTTGGATTAGGAGTACCAGGTCTCAGGGAGAGAAAGCTGTGAAAGGGTCCAATTGGGGCTGGAGCTCACAGCAGCACCCCATTTAACCATTCGCTCCCCCAGGACAGGCCACTAGAACTGAGAGGCCTGGGTCAGACGGGCCAGGCCTTTAATTGCTTCTGGTTCAGGGGGCTTTGGGGTTACATAAACATCTTGTCATCCCTCATTAGCCTGGGCAACTCGGCACTTCTCCGTTTCCACAATTTGGCCTCACAAGTTGGTATGCATGAGAAATAGTGAGAAGGGCAGAAAGAGAAAGGGAGAGTGTGTGTGAGCACAAGTGTTAATTAGTGTCGTTCTGAAGCCCTGCAGCTGCAGAGAGGAGGGGCATCGCTAAGAAGAAACAAACAAATAAGTAAATTGGAATTGACTGGCATGAAAGTATGTCTCTTATATGAGCGCCTCTCCTTCAGCCTGCCGACACGCTGATGAGAGCAAAGCAAGTGTTTTTGGGAACCAAAACTCTCATTTTCCACTTTCAACAACGTGTGGTGTGCTGCACAGCTCTTTCCGGCCCTTGCTGCATTGTTTTCTGGAAGTTTCCCAGCAGCTGTTGGAGCCATCATCACTCTCGCTGGTTTTTCACATGTAATGCTGTGCATGATGCAAAGCTCATTTGAAAAAAGGAAGAAAAAAAAGCAACGGATAGCAGATGAACATTTGCTACTGTACAAGATGTCCAGACTCTGTTATCCACCTTTAAAAACAGGAATGCTTGTCCCCAAAGACGTCCCATATGTTTAGTTTTTCTTTTCATGAATTTATGACCTGAGATATCCAGTGCTATATGAACTTTCACTTTAAGGCATTAAAAGGCTGGTTTCTGGGGGCTGTCTGAACATACACCCCACAGGGGTGGGAATTGGCAGGCGCTTAAACTCTGTTGCTATGATGAGATGACAGGATTTGTGGGGTTTCTTTAAGACATGTTTTGGCAGTAGTGTGGTTATAAGCAGCAAAAGATCTTTGATCAGTTTAAGTGTCCATTAATTTTGAGTATCAGAGTGTTAGAACCCTTTTAAATCCCTTTTTCATTCAAAAAGCTTATAAGGTAAATGATTTTAAAAGGAACAGTTCTTCACACTTATAGAATTATAAATCCAGATTTATATTTTATATTCTCTTTTACTCTTTTATCACATAGCTTGTAGTGGCATTTCTCTGAAGAGCAGGGTAGCTTATGTTTTGTCCACCAGTGTTGAGGTGTGATATTTTTCATAATCTTTCTCACATGAATAATAAGCTAGGATTTATATATATAAAGCGGTTGGCACATGAGTAGCAGAGCAATGTTGCTAAACACTACTTAATAAAAAATTTTGAACATATTCAATAGAAACATCTAAGCTAGTTACCTGGAAGTGGCTTGTAATGTAAACTAACTACACATTTACAGTGCTGAGGCACTTCCTCTAAGGTGAAAACTGTCACAGGTCATGCTGCCATTCTGATAACAAACGAAAATAAAGTCGTTCATCCGTTCATTAGCATTTGTTTTCTGGAAACATTAAACTGTTGTGATAAATCATGAATCTAACCGGTTCTCAGAAGCACTTCTGCAAAGGAATAAACCAGAGATAGCTTATTCACCAGCCCTGCCCTCAGGCCTGATATTTGTGATATTCTCCATATATTCAGAGAATTATTTACAGAAACGGTGGACTGAGAATCAAGTCAGTAAGATCATCATAAATGACCCCCTGCAACCTGAGCACTCTAAACCCAACAAACATGGCTAACCACTCTTAGTTTTGTGATTTGTCTTAATTATGTGGCTCTGTCAGAGCAGAAAGAAAAACAGGCACAGTGTTTTATTGAGGTAATTTACTGAGGAAAACTGGAGTGACAGCCTGAAGCTGTAGTAAGACTGTGTGTTTTGACTGGTTTTTACACACAAAGCCAGCTTTTACCCTCTCCCTCCACTCACCTCTCACTGCGTTTCCTCTGCAGCTCTGCACCAGCAGGTCACGCAGGGTTAATCAGTCATTACACAAACGCAGGCTGATTCCAAACACAAACACACACCCATACTCATGCTTAAGGCTAGCGTTCACCAGGGAGAGGATCGAAAATGTCTGTCTGTCTGGCCCACCCTCTGGAAGTTTTATTAAAGCAGTCTGTGACAGATGACTGGTGATGTGTGATTTGTCTGGCACTTTGGAGTGGAGAATCGCCGGGGAAGTGCCACTCAAGAGTCCGCTGTACTCCTTTCATTGCATTCTCTCTTCCTCTACTCAACACAGGAAGAGAGATACATCTCCTCTGAGCAGATTAATGAGGAATGATGACTAAAACCAACAGCTTGCTTGGCAGTAGATGCTGTTATTAACAGTTCTTACACAGGATTTGGCCTAAATAAAGTTTTCCTGTGTCTGTAAGAGCAGTTTTCCTACCTCACTATGGTCCATTTCTTTCATCTGTGGGAAAATTCTTAAATCCTTTACATGGTCAAATGCTGACATTTTCTATAAATACTGCCGATCTGAAAATTGCTGATTTTTTTTTTTTTTTGTATCCCAACCACAGATTCTCAACCAGCAACATTTTAACATCTGGTCGAAAGTGAAATGAAAGAAAAGTGCATTTCATTCCAGTTCAACTGAAAGACGTCCTCTCCTCTACATTTGTATTTAGGATCCTTATGTACTCATGGAAAAATTACACTGTCAAATATATACAGAGATGTTATTTTATATTGGGAAATGAATTCTTACTTTGATTATCAGCATCATCCACATCAACACATGAGTTATGAGAAAAGTCACTCCTGTCGTTTAAACACAATGCCGTCTCTTACTAACATCAGTGGAGAATAATCGCCTTTTGACCTGATTTCTTATTAAGTTTATTTCATTAAAACATGTAGAGACTATGTTAGCGCTCAGTTTTGATGATGATGTTATGGAGCAGGAACACCGCGGATATTTTGACAACCGGAATCTGATTCAAAACACATTTGTCCAATTCACTACAACATGTAGCTCTCCAAAAAACTTGATCCGAGTATGAGAACAGCAACTTAGTTAGCAGAGTTTTAGACATCATTATGCAGATTTACTGTTTTTACTGCTGCATTTGTTCAACTGGCTCCTTATACAGCAGGCAGATAGCCAAGGCAAGCTTTGAAATTAACCTAAATAAAAGCAGAGATATCCAAGCACATTATTACAATCAATCACTTTTGGTCAAAATAAGCCACAGAGACATTTGATGGATTTTTGCAGATCATTTGCCACACATTGGTCTGCAGTATATTTATAGCATGTTTGTCTGACAAAATGTTATTTCTTTTTCTCAAGTGGTCAAAGTGCACATAGTTTCTGCTAGGGTTTTTTTTTTCTAGCCTAATGCTGTAGTTCAGGGCAGCAGTTGCCATAACCATATGCCCAGTGTTGGCCATCATGGCAATCATGATCTCCTGCCAGCTTTAACTCTTGCCAGCCATTAGCTTTTGGTTTGAAAGTCTGGCATGTGCATATAGACTCATATGTCCCATGTGTCATTCGTCTGCCACGCTGCTTGCTTCATATAGCGCTCATTTATCCGTTCGTTCACCATTTTCCCTGCCTACTGTTTGTTTAGACAGTTCATTATCGTAAGGTGAATGTTAGCACATGAGCCAGCTGTGGGTTAATACCTGAAGGAAAACGAATTAGTTTTTTTTTTTTTTTTTTATCAGGCAGAGGAGGCATTGTGTGAACGAATTACGTTATTCAGAGGTGGGCCCGCTAATCTGGCTCAGCCGCTGTCGGGCACCGACGGAAGATTTATGACTTAATTATCTCCAAAATTGCATTGGCAAGCTGCTGCTAGGCCACAAGGACCAGTGGAAGAGCCTAGAAAGAGAGGTGGCACATTATGGAGTGGCTCTCACCTACAAACGTAATGGCTTCAAGCACTGTCTTTCATGTCTATGACCTCAAGGTCAAAATAGGTGCTAATTTATTTAATCCCTTGCATCAATATTTTTGATCATATCTAAAAATCATTCAACCCAATAATGTTGTTTGTTATCTTTTTTGATTGCAAATTCAAGTTTATTCATAAAACCCTTTACAAACACAGAGTCTACTAAAGTAATGAACAATTTGAAAAACTATGATATCATAATATCAGAAAATTGAAAGCGCCGAAAACACCACAAAGCCTACATCTGTTCCACACCTAATGATTGTTATAAAGCAGTAAAGGCTTCATTAAAAAGACGGGTTTCAAACATGTTTTGAGAGATTGAGCATCTTTCCACAAGATGACTCCTTTCCTCAAGTTTTATGCAGCAACAGAGAATGCATGATCAATATTCATTATTCATATTATCAGAATATTCATTCTTTAAATATATTATAATTGCAATACACTGTTTGAACTGCTGTGTATGTTTTGAGCCATCTCAATTTTTGCAAATATATACAATATTTAATCAAATAAACTGGGGGAAAAAAATGTTTTGGCCCTTTAATAAAATGGCCTTATAGTATGTTTATAGGGGGGAAAACACCCTGATATTCATCTTGTTTGTATGAAGTCAAAATGACATCTTTGAAATGCAGCATAATGTTTTGTCCCACATAAAGTTTCATGCTGAAAAAATAGCATTTTATTGTTGTTTATTTCAACTTTTAAATGGTCAATTAGACATGGACAGAGCAGAAGGGCTTAGCGAGAGAGACGCTGGCAGTGGAGGTGCTCGGGTGGGAAGGGGACAGAAGGTGGCAGCGAGGCCACATATGGAAGGTGTCAGCCGGGGTCAGGAGGGTGGCCCGGGTGGAGCAGAAGACACCTGGAGCACCAGCAGCAGTCATCGGTCTGCTTTAGCCAGTGGAGTTTACTCACATACAAGGTGCCACTAGGGCAAAGCAAGAGCTGCATGATTAGCATTAGCCACAGAGCCAGCCTTCATAAGTATGCAGAGTTAGAGACAGAGTCATTGACTATGCACTCACCAGCACGTAAAATATGCATTTAATTACTCAGTTCTTTACGGGAGAGTGAATATAAACCCGTGTGCTTGTTTAAGGCATAATTGTGGAAACCGAGCAATCTTGCAAATCAGTTGACATTTTCACATAATTTACATAAAAGTGTCAACATTTGCACACACAAACTGGCGCTGGATTTATTATGCTTTAATGTCATCAAGACTTATAGCATGCCACAACTGTTACAGCAATACATTTTCACTGTGTATTAGCTGGATCTACTGGGGAAATTAATTGTACAGTTTTGGACATCTTGCACATATTGAAACGAGGATGTCTACAACTCCCATGATCCTCAGCCAGTGACCGCATCACATGGCATCCAGTCAAGCTCCTATTCCCCTCTCACAGTCACCTGATTATTAATGACACTCATCTGTTTGTCGTCACACTGCTCACTGCTCATCCGTGACGATTCCAAGCCCGGCTTCATTAGTGTATTGACTGCAGCCTGCTTTATGTTTACTGCTTTAGTCTTGCCTAAGTTTGTCTTTTTGCTGACTGCATGACCATGACCCTACCACACCTTCTGAGTATTGTTTAGCCCTTTGTTTAATCGCTACACTGATTTGAATAGAGCATAACAGCGACATTATTTTGCATAATATTCTTCTATTTGTTATTGTATTTGAAGTCAATTTTTTGCACATGCAGTGTTTTTAATGTAAAAATAAATACATTTTAAAATGAATTGTAGCTCTATCCTGCAAAAACAATAAAAAAAAAATCATGACAGCAAATAGCTTAAATTAGATCAACAGAAGAAGTTTTGATAAAGAACTTTTACCTTTTTGTGTACGGACCTGAAGAGATTTCCGAAGAAGAGATTCAAAAGAGGTTGGACGTAGTTTTAAAGACTCATGGTGGACATACACGGGGGAAGGAAAAGCCTTTTCACCAGTAATTTCTTAGCAAGCATTGAAAAAACATCTGTAAAACCTTAAAGATATAAAGATATTAAATTTTTTTTTTACTTTAAATACCATTTCTTTACCCTGTTTACTTTGTACTAAGGGTATGCAAATGTTTATAGAGTGCTCAACTATGTAAAATGTTAAACTACATGACAGCAGCACTCCGTCTGTGCAAAAGATTATTGAGAACTATTTCTATTCCTAATTGTTCTTTTTGGTCATGATCTCCTGCCTCAGCGAAAGTGAACATACATTTTAAGAGCTACTTCAATAATATTAATAATGAGTACTCTTGGCTCTCTTTATCCTCTCATGTGTTTTACTTTATGGCGTCGTGACCTGTGCTGCATTGTTTTTTTTCCATCTCCTTGTATGAGAGGTCTGTTACTCTCTTCTTTTGTGGAGTATTTATCATTCTCATTATTATATTAGGAATTTCCATGTCGTGTATTTCGGAGAGAGCATGGTGTAGGAGTGACGAATGTTCTTCAGGCATGTTTCCCGTATCATCAGCAGAGGTGTTCAAGCGTACCAGTGACTGACAGGATTAACCATTTGCGCAGACGGAATCGAAGTGAAGGTCCTATTTATGTTTGGTGCACATTTACATTCAACTGGAGCACACATCAAAGCTGTGTGCAGCATAGTAATAATGTTTATCTTCTCCAAACACCTTCTCTACATGCATGGCACATGCATCATGACAGCTAGATTCTCAAACTTGCAGCAGGTCCCTCCACTATTTTTTTGCCAGTTTTATTTTGTTCTGTCTGTATGTAATTCAGACCCTCTTCAAGCATAGACTTTCTAGAATATTGAACCCAGTAGAAAGGGTTCAGCTTTGAAGCATGTGATAACCGAGTTGGAGTAGTTCCACCATCTTAGTGCCTGATGCAAATGAACTCCATATGGCCTATATTCTTTTTTCTTTCTTTTAGAGATTAATGTTCTCGCTCTCTGAAGATCCTTCGGTAGCCTAATCTTTCTCTGCTCTTCTTACCTTTTTTGGATTGTGTAGATTACAAATACAAGCCGAATGCTGAGCTGAGCTGTGCTGGAGAGCATTGATTGTCTGACAGCAGCACTAGTGGCCTGCATGAGGTGCAATCCTAAGACACTTTGTCTTCCACAATTCACAGCTAACATCCCCCTTTGCCCCTGTGTCCTGCTGATACTTTATGTGTGGCGATTTTGGAAAACCATTTGGATGTCAGTGTAGCTGAACTTTTGTGCAGAAGAGAAATATTTCGGTTCACGTATCTGTAGTTTTCACAGCGTTTTATAGTAGAAAAGGTACAAATTGTGCTAAAGAGGTTTCCTAGGCTGCCACACATATGGCCCAAATATTTGTATCTCTCAGTGGAGGAAGCAAAGATTAAATGATTATTAAAGGCAACAATGAATTCATGAAAAAACAAAAATGAACAAACAAATGAACAATTTTCAGCTTAAATTCACCTCCAAATGTATTTGGCTGGCGGCAAATACAGATTTCCTTCCTGCCAGAGAAGCAAAGCCATGCAGAGGGCATTAAATAAGATGCAAACTCCCTATAAGTGTCTGCAAGCTTCTTAAGCCTCTGAAGTGCCAATTTTTGAATTAGCTTATAGTGTGTATACGAGTCCATTAATACTTCAATCTTTTCCAATGCAGATGGTTAAAAGCTTGATTAACTGAAATCGCACTGCACTGTTTTATAGCACTGGAAACTCCGCGGAGACATAAAACCCACAATCCATTGCAGATGGGAAACAGGGATGCCTGCCAGACAGACTTTTTCTTTTTTTTTTTTTTTAATCTTCTATGCTGAGAGCACATGCAAATGCAGCAACACTCCTGCACAGCTCAGACTGTGTTTGGATGGGAATCTCTGAAATGCAGGAGTGGCCACACAGTGAAGGAATGACATCTGCCTTGGCACACTGGGAAATTTGCCTCAGGGAAGACTTTACTGTGGAAGGAAAGAGGAGAATTTATGAATGCTGACCTGATGGAGCTACTTACAGCTATAGTCTCTCTAAAATCTCTGCATCGCTGTTCATACCGCAACCTGATTTCAAATGAGATCCACATGCTTGTGCGAACTTTTAGATTTTGAGACTTCCAATGCTGCTTTCTTCACCGTTCCTTATCTCTCCATGGCACTTCGCAAACTCTTAGCGTTAGAAAAACTGGGTCTGCTAGATTTGTTGACTTTTAACGTGCCCTCGCCATGGGGCAAATGGACAGGAATTTCCTTGAAGTAGCAATGCCTTTAACAGGCAATGAAAGCACATACAATAGCAGCTGTGTTTTAATAGTGGACTCATTTACTTCCTGTGCCTCCTTTCCCAACCTGCTGTAAAGTACCATGTGGACTAAGAACAGTCTGACAAGTTTTGGGGTTTTTTTAAGTAATACAATAGGGAGAGGTAGAAGTTGCTTTAAATGAGCACATTGCAGCTGGTCAGAGTAATGATGGTCAACACGGGAGGAATGTATTTACCCAATTGAGATAAATCCATTTCCTGGCAGTGGCTTCTGTATGATTACAAGTCCATGCTTCATTAAACAAACATTAAATAGGCTTATACGGGTGGAAGTGGCAATATAAACTGTATATTTCTTATTGATTATGGACTTTGTTTCTTGGATGCTTTTGGTGGAAAGCTATAATATTAATCCACTGCTCTTTCATACAGACCTTTACAGAACCACTAGGCTGTAAATTATAGACGCATGTCCATAGCTTGTACAATACACTGGTCTAATCCTTTATTGACTTTATGTCATACATTTTCTTAATGTAATAGATTTTTTTTCTGAAAGAAATGAAAAGAAAAATAAAAGCTGACATATCAGGCGACCAACCATTTTCCTTTGGCCTGTCTGTAAAAACACATAATCTTATTTAGTTAAGACCAACTATTCTTTACAACAACTTTTACAAGCAGGTTGTTGTAAATTTGTCTTCAGTCCAGTGGTTCTATCTTGCTCTAAAACACAAATTTTGTTAAAAGCATTTTTCAAATAAGGTGGAGGTGCAGAAGTGTGTATCCACAGAGAGACAATCAGATTAGCCTTTAAGATCCTAAACGTTGGGACCAGAAAATTAGACAAAAGATGTCAGACATCCCATGGCTTGTGGGTATAGCATGCGAGACTCAGTATACCATAATTCAATTCAAAAACACATGCAGGTTAACCTTCATGACAGTTAAGAGGGGAGTTATAGTTCACAACTTTTCCTACAACTTCATCTATATGCACTGTCAGATGATCATTCCAGTGGTTTTGATGTCTGTAATAAATCATTCTCTGTATCATGAAGACCAGTTGGGTAAAAAAACCTGGAATCATTTTTTATAAGAATATTGTGTAAGTTATAATAATCATCTTTTATTTTGTGCTACTGGTTTGTGCATTAGGCATCATTTCCTTCATTTCATTTGACACTTTTGCCATAACGGTGGGGCTTTGCTTTCGCCTGAACCCTGATGCACTCTGACTTCTTGGTATCTGGCTTCTCAAATGACTAACTCTTGTATATTGGTGTGTCATTTCACTCTGAGGCGGAAATCCTTCACTCACAGGAAAACCACAGCTATCCTTCTCCCTTGTTCTTTCATACTGGCATGTGTCCATCAGTGTGAGCACATGTCCTGGCTTTGTTTGCATTACTGTGGATTAGATTACTAAGGACAGCAGTCCAGAAGCCAGGCCCAATGCAATGCAGTGCACAAAGAGCTTGTGTCAGCCTTAAAAAAATATATATATATTCATATGTAATTGGATACCTGTGGTAGCTCATTGTTGTGCAGCTTGACTTCTTGGCCCTATTAGACTCTGCCTTATGACAGCAAACAAATTTGGCGATGCAGATGCACAAGGAGGTAACAGCTGAAGTCGCCTGGTTTTTAGATCTGCTCAGTCGGCTGATGTGTTTCAGTAAGAATCTGGAAAATGGAGTTAAAGGAAGTCATTTATTATATGTCCAGTAGAAATAGTTGGTTTGCATTCAGATAAATGACAAATGAATATGGCAAAACCTGAACCTAAGATGTTTGGAAATCATAAAAATTATTGAATTCTAAAGTTTTGAAAGTTTTAAATATGCTTCATTTTGAACATGCTTAATTTTCTGTAATAAGCTGACTAAATGGGGTACAGTAGATTAGTTGTTATTACGTTTGCTGCACATCTCTGAGATTGGGGGTTCGATTCCCGCCTCTGCCCTGTGTGCTTGGAGTTTGCATGTTCTCTCTTCCTCCAGATACTCTGGTTTCCTTGTCCTTTCTAATGACATGAGTTGTAGACTGACTGCAATCTCTATAATGTGTGTACTGTGTGAGTGTGTATGTGTGTGATTGCGCCCTGAAATTAGTTGGCACTCCTTCAGGGTGTACTCCACCCTGTGCCCCAGGTCCCCAGGAATAGATTTCAGGCTCAGCAGTAGATGAGCAGTATACAAAATAAACTTATGGATGGCTGGAAGTTGACTAAACAACATTTAAAATAAAACAATTTAACATAACCATAAAAAAAAGGCATTTCATAGACTCAGTTAAGTTATTCTTGTGTATATTGAGCCTGCTTTGACTGTATTGCTATCTTCTTTAATCTGATCTTATCACTATAGAGATATATAGAGACATATTGCTAGCAGTAAGAGGCAGTTGACCTTCTAGGAGTTTTAAATAATTGCCTGCTCACTAATATTACACCATTATGCATCAGCTACCAGTTAAATTGAAATTGGCTGTAAAATAAAAGTGAAGGTCAAAACCACAAAGAGTACTATGTGAGCTCTGTAGCAACAGCAGAAATCAACATTTGACATTTATAATTTGTTTGAAATAAGCCACTGAAGCGTTATAACACTGGATATAATTACAGAAGATTTCAGACTGACAGCTAGTGCACATTAGTATAACACATTTACCTGCATACAGTATATCAAGATTAAGTGTTATTCTCTGTTATACTGATTTAAAAAACAAACAAACAAAATAGCTATAATCTCTTCACCAAAGACAGAAACTAATATGTTTCTAAAGCAGTTTAACACTTTAGCACCTCAGAAGTAGCGCAGTGATAACAGTGACAGGCTTTTCCAGTCGGAGGATTTTCCATGGAAGAACACGTGCCAGAGGAGATGCCTTTCTCTTTATGGGGCTCAGCCCTAGTGATGGCCGTTTGTGCAGTCCGGAGGTCTGGGCCATAAATCCAAAGTCCTCCAAAGCCCACACAGCTCCTACTGTGTCATGCTGTTGCCCAGCCATTTCTGTCTGACCTGCTGTGCCATGTTTAATGACTGTGAGGAACAGCCCAATCATTTACCTCGGCTCAGAGCCCTTTTTTATGGTGTCTAAGCAACCACCATCTTCGGCTCTGTAACATACTCGTCCCTTGGTAGATAATGGGTTTGGTTTGCACAATGAGTCCAGCTTCCTCTGGAGGATGATGCAGCGAGAGAAGCCATACTACTTGCTCACACCAGAGCACAGTGAAGAATAGACGACCTGGGGACGACGTGTGAGACACATAGACTGAGACATGGCTGGAAATTCCCCTGCTCTGTTTATGTGGTTCAGAGCTGTGCTGTATCCTGTGTACAAGTGTGTACAAGCTTAGTCATGAAGTCCTTTTCATCATGCTCCAGGCCTGGAGCTGGATGGACTTTGTCACGCTATTTCCATTGTGTATGTGCAGTTATGACGAGCTTTTTAAACTGTTTGTGTAGCCTGGCTATAAGTTGATTGTGAACATTCATCATATGCTCAATGTTTTTAATCTCGGTCCTTGTGTCTCTCTTTTTTCTCATTTTTTTTCAGCTCCCTCCACAGTTTCAATTATTCACCAGGTTAGTCGTACAGTGGACAGCATTACTCTGTCTTGGTCACAACCGGATCAACCCAACGGAGTCATTCTGGACTACGAGCTGCAATATTATGAGAAGGTACTCTACCTGAATAAAATTAAACACAGATACATTTTTAATATAGCATAACAAGTTATTTAAACTTGATTACCCCAGCACCAAAACCAACAACAACAACAACACACACAAACACACTGCATCTCTGCCACATGTGCCAGCACCAGCAATTTGATTTATTAAACCTGGAGGTCACTTCTGGAAATGTGATGCATGTGTAAATTAATACAACAGAAGTTGAGGTTTTACATTTTTGGAAGTGTCTTTCTTTAATTTGAAGATAATATAAAAGTATTTTTTATTACAATTTTTTAGAATGATAACTCAGTATCTCAAAATAATGAGTTTAGACCCAAGGTCAGAAGATGCTTTTCTTTACATACAGTATATCTTTTAATCCTACAATTTTATTTTGCAATCTTTTATTTTACTTATGGCAAGTTTTGCAACTTTTAGTGATGTATCACCTGATAATAATTTAATTCACACAATCATTCTTTATAAATGACCCACATATGCAATTTGATCATTTTTATTTGGCATCTTATTAAATCCTAGCCCGGCTTTCATCCATACAAACAGCTACGGCTCTACTCCCACCAATATTATGTGCCTAGTAATAACATATGCATGTATTATTTCTCCTGTCGTTATTCATACATTATAAGCATGGTGAAATTACAGCGAAAATTCTGCACTGTTTTGCCTGAGCAGTCTGTCTGAGGAGGGCTGGATTTTCAAGGACTTTTATATTTGAGGCTGCTGGCACTTCGTTATTTAACTACTGATCCATTCAAGCTGATTGTTATCACAGTTATTCACTAGGACAGGAAATCACTGAGGAGCCACTAGTTAAAGCTGCTGAGGTTACGTTCAGGGATTTGTGGCTAAAACAATGGAGTGTTGACTGAATAAAAACAGTATTTCAGAAACAAATTCCTCTGTGTAAACGTCCAGAAAACACACAGGATTTCATAAATAGGCTGTCGTTATGCATTACTCCTCTAGACACAAAGCTACAGCAACTCGCACAGGATTTTTGTACACAGAATAAAATCCAACCTTGAATTAAATCCTTTGTACAGCAGATCAGCAGATTTTACTAAAATGGTAAACTAGACTTTTTCCAAGATCACTGCTTCAGATGGAATTTTGGCTAACAGTAATGTTATGGCTTGCGGAAAATGCTAGCTTTGACTAGTTAAGTGCCTCACTGTAATTTACTGATGTGCGTTTAGTAATTACATTTGATGATTTAATGTAACATATGTATTAAAAGACAGCACCTTAAATGAATTATTAGATTTTAAACAGCACATTTGCATCATGTACAACCATACACACTCACACGCACATGCAGGACTGAATCAAATGGCTTGGCAGACTCTGTTGTCTCTCTCTCTCTCTCTCACACACACACACACACACACACACACACACACTGTATATATGAGACAGTGGGTCTCCTGAGCTCTGCTTTCTCTTTCCAGCTTTGTCCTCTGCATAATTCCTCTCCCTGACTTTGCTGTCAAAACAGCCTTTGTCAGACTGCTGCAAAGCTCCCATCAGAGAAGCGAGAGATAGAGCTGACAGGAGCAGCCAAGTTTATCAATGAGAACACATGCACACTGCAGCCTAGCATCTCACATACATATAGGCTCACACAGTCTTTCTCACAGACACACAGATAAATATACCATCAGTTATCAATTTATCACTTTAGCCAGCAATATGTAGCTGTGACAGTTCCCCAGCTCCACTGTGATGCCTGATATTACAGCTAAAAGAAACACTATGCCCACCAGGGGGGTTTGTTTTATTTTTATATTCACCACTGGGAAGGTTTTTCACGCTCGGTTCCTCGTCTTTTCTCTCCCCCCTTTTTCATTCATCCCTTAACTCGTAGGATCAGACTGAGCATAACTCATCCATCGTGAGGAGTCAGACCAACACAGCCATCATCCGCGGCCTCAAGCCTGGGGGAATTTATGTGTTCCAAGTGCGGGCACGTACTGTGGCTGGGTTCGGACGCTACAGTGGCAAGATGTACTTCCAGACCATGACAGAGGGTAAGTAGCGTGCTATAGCTTAAAGTGATTAAGGGTGGATTAAGAATTTGCTAGATTATGAAGTTTGCATGTTATTTTAGGCAACCAATCATCCTTTGCTAGCTAATCTGACTAGTATACAAACATTCTCTGGCAACTTAAAAAAAACCTCTTAATATACTGACATGCCAACTAACTTACTGATTTGTTGCTGCGGTTATTTATTCAAACACCGCTTTAAAACAGAAACACATAATTATATATGTTTATATTGAAATATTTGCCCTGCTAGAAGTTAGTGGTTGTGTGCTGTTTAGAGTGGACAATCATTTTGGTGTCACTGGCAGTATTAGCATGAAATCTGAAGCTTTCGAAGCTGATCTGTTTGAGCAGAGTTTTCAGATGAGGAACTGACAGACTAAAGTGCTGCTGCACTGCTCTCTTTAGGTCGAGATAAAGCATGAGCTAAATCCCACTGCACCACTATCAGCAGGTCAGCAGGAATTTTGGGTAATGTGTAGGAAGCTGAAGTAAAAATAGACTATGTACATAACTAAAAAAAACGTTCAACCCAGAATTTCGATTCCACTGAAGATCATTTTAATTATAAAAATTCAGAAACGTAGCTAATTACATGTCAAAGCCCTTGACTATCAGCATGTTAGCAGTCTTGGAAAAGCAGTTCCCAGATTTATTTAATTATTTATTTATTTATTTATTTATTTATTTATTTATTTATTTATTTATTTATTTATTTATTTATTTATTTTTGGCTGTCATTATTAGCTGCTGATTCCACAGGACTGGATTCCAGCATGTTTGCATGTGTGATCAGTATCGTTGACGGTGGAGTGATCCCCTTTTGGTGGGGAGCCATCACACAGCAATGTTGCAAATTATAGTTTTTTTCCAATATAACTTTAAAATGGCATATTTATATAGATGTAAAAATGTAGTCAGTCCAATTTCTTCTATTTAAAGCAAATGAGAGGAGATTGCAGCTTGTGTCAGACATTTTATTGTCTTTAATCATAAAAATATATAATATATCAGCCCTGTCCCAGGCCAAGAAGCCCATTGTTTCATTAATGTGGTTTTATTATTTTCATAATGGATTATTTCCATTTATTTTTCAGCATGTTTTTCTGACAGACCTACATCCAGAGTTTGGTGTAAAGTAAAAGTTTTGAGCTATTTTTATTGGGGGTTATTTTCTTTGGTTTTGTTTTGCTTTGCATTTAGTAGAGAATGGTTATTCTACTCACATGCAAGCAGACAGATATGAAGCTCATGGGACAAATAAAGTCTCATGTGAGGTAATGCCAGTGTTCATTTATTCATCCTTTACTCAGGACTGCAGTGCATTCAATTAGCCTACTAGTTTATTTGTTTCGGGGAATAAATTAGTTATTGTAGGCTGGTACAAATAAAAAGGATAAAATAATAACTGTGCACACTCCCACACAAATCTTTGAAACTGCAGTGTTGAGGTTAAGGAACTATCAGAATCAGAATTCACAGATAATCTTGACAGCATTGGCATTTCTACTTTCCAGTTTTTTTTCCCAGTGTTTTCAGAGGCATCATGACAGGGTTCATATTTACTTAAAAAAATAAAAGGCCACACCCATTTCCAGTTTAAATCAAACACAGGTAAGGATACTTCAGAGCCCTAAACAGATACAACTATAGATTGTGGCATTGCATTACACCCTTAGCATACATATTAGGTTCCATATGTAGCACACATCATCCACCTGCTAGCATTAGCATTTTTGAACACACAGTATGTGGTTCAGTTCATCAAACTGGCAACGTTGAGTTTTGTTTACTCATAACAAGCCCATGAGAATCGGAAGCTGTCTCCCCAGTCAGATTCAGCTGTGCCAAGCATCTAACGCCAGCCGCCCGCGCGTTGGCTGCCTCCCTGCCTCCGTAGGGTTTCAAGAGGGAATCAGCGGGTGGTTTAGCAAGGCTGTTGTGTCTGTGTGGTGCTTGGATAGGCTTTAATTAGGGTAGCCAGAGAAAGAGAGTGAGAGAGAGAGAGAGAGAGAGAACAGGAAACTTCCACACCCTCACTGCGTCCCCAGCCGTCTGTCCCACACTGAGCACACACAGCTCAACTCAATCTCTCTATCGCTCAGCCATATGCTAGGTGAGCTCTGCCCTCCAGGCATTCTGCACCATGCGTGTACACCCCAGAAGCAGTTCAGGGTTTTAAGGGCAAGGCTGGAAACTCTGCCTCACTCACCTTTCTGGATCTACAGCGTCTTTGTGGATTGTTTATTGCTGCAGGGTTGATCAGATTTAGGGGTTTCTGTGGAGGTGTTAAAACAAATCCTTTGCTCAAGGGCCTTACTTCAGAGCTCAACAGTAGCACCTTTCTGCCTTGTGTGGTGTAAAAAAAAAAAAAAAAACTCCTCTTGAAATGTTTGTTAGAGTTAGATCTTTCTGCTTTGGTTTGGTTTGTTTTCACATTTGCCAGTGATATTGCTGCCAAGTCCTCCAAGGGCCACTGATGCCTGACGGCAATAATTAATTTAGCTAATTTTTCAAACAGTAATTTTGAAAAACCCCTACAATTACCTTGCCTTATTTCAATTGTGGTCATGGAAATTACTTGAGATGATGCCGCCCCCAAGCCCCTGATGTCATCAATCTTGGTTCTGAGTACTAGTTTGTTTGTGGTTAAAGATTAGGCACCAGCTCAGGCTTCCTAGTGGTGGAAGAAGGATATCTGTCGTCTCTGAAGAGTCTCTGTGGAGTTTCTACCATTGCAGCGTGCATCACTTTTGGTTAGTAGGTGTAATGTGGGTGTTTTGTGTTTGTTCGTGTCTACAGAGGAATACAACACCAGCATACAGGAGAAACTGCCTCTCATCATTGGTTCAGCAGCAGCCGGGCTAGTCTTCCTCATTGCTCTGGTGGTCATCATCATTGTGTGTAACCGGTATGTTAATGATGCTCACTTTTAACTCTGTTCCTTGACATATGTATCGCTCCTGTTAATTAAAGCAATTCTTAAGCCCAAGCACAGGCCCAGAGGGTATAATCTTCTTTACTTAACTTAAAAATAATACTACAGTTTGTAAAGAAACTCGCCCAGTTCATTGGGTAGCTTTTCTTTGTTTTACTTCCTCAGGAATTATTCATCTACTTTATTAAAATAAGCCGAAATGAATATATGAAATGAATAACACATACAATAAGATATGTTCTGAGCATAATGCATGCTATATAAAGAGAAGAAAAAATTAAAAAAAAAAACGTTAAATATTTATTTTATTTTATTTATTTTTTTTTAATTATTGGCACCCCAATAATAATTTAATAATAATTTATATTTGGTTAAACCTCCTTTGCATTTGTTCACCACAGTATTAGGGAAACAAATTAATTTATTTTTAACTCCCTTTAAATTTGAATAATGTTTGTTACAGGACAGACGAAAGGTGGAATCAATCAAGGTACAAAAATTTTTGCCCGTTTTCTTGAAGGGTGCCAATAATTCTGGAGCTCACTGTAGTCGTTTGCTTAATCTGTGTGTGTGAGAGCACCACTCTGCAGCTGTGTGTGTTTGTCCCAGCAGACGTGGCTTTGAGAGAGCAGACTCGGAATACACAGACAAGCTGCAGCACTACACCAGCGGTCACAGTGAGTGTTTTCACTCTAATCCTCTAAACACTCCGTCTCACACACTTCCCGGACACGAAACAGCCACCAGCAAATTTATTTCCATACCTGGATATACTTTGTTTAAAGAGTTTCACAACTTTATTTGGATATGCGTCTCACGACCGTCTCATCCAGGAGATCATACAACGTACACTTTGCTATTATTAGTGCTGTCTTAAAGCTGTGTGTCTCTTCGATTTCTCTCTCTCTTAATTCCTCAGCTTATCACAGAGAGAAAAACATAAGAAATATAATCCATCCCAAGCCTTATCTGTTAAATATTCATTAAGTCTCAGTATCGCTGGGTAAAATGTTTCAGCACCATATGTATTTATTTTATAAAGTGATACATATAAATATTTATATCTACATTTTTTCCATAGAATTTAATGATAAGCTTAAGCCGAGGTAAGTTCATACAAAGCTGACTGAGGTAATAAAGACTGTAAAAGGGTAATAAGGAAATGAGGTTATGAGATCAGCCCCTTCTCTACTTGCATTACTTTCTATTTATGGTAATAAACATTTTATTACAGTTTATTAGAACGTGAGACCCAGTAGGGTTTAAATTAAATCAGACGATCTCTCTCATGCACACTTTCTTCTCTCTCTCTCTCTCTCTCTCTCTCTCTCTCTCTGTCACTGCTTATCGCACAGATTTTTTTGCTTTGCCCTTTCTTATGAATTGAGAAAGCATTTGCTTGATGTAATCAATAGCCCGGGTTCGCAGTAAACAACACATTTATGGAGGGTGTTTCTTACCGAGCGTATACTGGTGAACTCTGCAAAGTCAAGGCCAACATTCATCCATTAGCATGGAGCGACAGAAGGTGCCCTCCATCTTCCTCCCTCCCTCTTTTTCACTCTCAGTATCTGCTCGGCTATTTACGGTACCACTCAGACTGATAGGCAAGGTTACACAATTCCCGCTCCTATTGTGACCCTTTAAAATTGTCTTCAGCTGATAGCCGCTGTGTTCTCAGACCCTCACCCGCTGACATGTTTTAGAGATGATCTAAAAATGAACATTGTTGTGTGATTACACTGGAGTGATATATTCTGACCTTCTGCATGTTCAGATCTTTTTTTCTTTCTTTTTTTTGCGGTTGTTTTATTCACTTCTCTTCTGCTTCTTGTTTCTGGCAAACACATGGAGAGCCGTACAGGGATAAATGTCTGTCCACATTCCTCATTTAATATAAATGTCCTGTAAATTATTATTTACTTTTTTTATAGGTGTGCCAATAAATCAGTACAGAGAGGCATCAACGTCTATGGTTTATCCATAGTTTGGCAATATGGAAAAGTAAAATTGAAAGCATTTTTTCTGCCTTTTTTTTTAGTTAAAGCACCAGTCAGACAAATCATAAATAAAATTCTCCCAATTCCCTGAAAGAAAAGACATGAAAGACATATTTGCTTCTGCTAGCAGTTACTTTCACTGCTAACCGACTTGACCTGTGAATTGTGAGCCAATAGAAAACAAGTTGGTGGGACTGCCATGTCTTTGGTTGGTAAAAAAAAACAATGGAGCAGTTAAGTTACTGTTAAGAGTCTATTTCACCTTTGCCTCTGTTGCCTTTTCCTGTCACTTAGCATACATCTGAGAGAAGGGGAAAAAAACCTTGTTTACCGTTATAGGTGTAAATTCTGTTTTTGTTCAAGCTGCATGATGGATTTTCACCAAACACCAAACCTAGAAGTCTATATTTGTCCTCAGAACGTTAACAGTGTTGTCAGTGTCTTTTCCTTCTCTCAAAACTACAAACAAACAAATTAACTTCAAATCCCCAGACCCTTAAACATCCAGTCACAGGATCCACAGCACATCTATGTCTGTTCCAAATCACCAGATATCTGAGCACACACACCTGTTAGCAATTTCCCCACACTCCATGAACCTGTACTTAAGAATACTCTTTGAAAAGTCCCACTGAGGCTTTCTAACAGTTCACCTGTCTGTCTAGCTTGGGCCTTAGTTTTCTCAAGTTATCTACATCAGACTAAATTTTTTTGCCTCTTCTCCAAACCTGAACGCTGTTTATTGTGTATGATTAATGGCTGATCCTTCTGGTTTGTCTGCCTCATATCTATTAAAACACAAACCAGTCATCCGCACCTCATGACATTTATAGGTGTTGTTAAACCTTGGCACATTTTTATAAAGTCAATTTTTTTAGAGAATAAATTACACACAATGAAAATGGGGACCTGTCAGCTTTGGTGAATTGAGAACATCAAGCAAATTGCAAAAAGGAATGAAATAAAATAGGACATGCTGTTATAAGAAAATAAGCAAGGATGAGGCGATGTGACGCATCAGGACACAGTGAAAAGTCGATGAATTTCAAAATAACAGCAAGCGTTTTACTCCACTTATATCACAGCAATTTGCCAGCGCTCATTATTTATTTAAATATGACACAAAATACTTTTCATTTCAACTTGATGTTGTGGAACATTTAACATTTCATGTTGTGGAACATCCCTGAATTTAGTTGTGCATGAAATAAATGTACGGTTGGCTGTTTTGTGTCCAGTAAGCAAACCAGATAGTAGGACTGCTAAGCCCATTTATAAACCTGTGTTTTGCCTTGCAGTCAGCACTACTGTCAGAGCAGCTGTTATAGAAAATTAATCAACATCGTCTGACCAATCAGAATTGAGAATTTAACAGCGCTTTGGTATCATAATGTTTATGAGAATGTTGTACACACCATTGTTGAAATACACTATAGCACAGGCTCTGGTATTGCATTATTATTATTATTATTATTATTATTATTATTATTATTATTATGCTGACGTTCTAAAGTAATATACTAATGCTTTCAATTTTGAACCACTAACACTACCAATGTATTATGTATACTATATAAAACATTATGTACTATATATGACATACGTGCATTATGAAGACATGATTTATATGAAGTGTTCGAATATTTGCATTTGTGCTGAGTAAAATCATGGTTTAAAGAAAAGTAGAAAGTCAACAGAAAGAGTAAAGCATGCATAATTCAATCTCTGCTTTACCACTGCACAGTAAAAAAAAAAAAAATATATATATATTATCTATTCATGGAACTGGAGACTAGTTTGGATTTATTTCTTTGTTCAGTCTCTTTTCATACCATTACTACAGTGTTAATATACATTTTATTACCATTCTCATGGGTCTTACAATAAATCCTATCCCTATTTAAATTTGTCATTGTGGCACAGTTTTTCATTTCTTCTCCATTCCGAGGAAAATGGCTGTATTGCTTTTTGCTCTCAAGTTTGCCCAGTCCACCAGCTCCAGAGCTCAACTCAAGTGTATGAGCACAATAGGCATTAAATTGGGGCACTTGAAGGCTCTGAAGACTTTCTTTGCCTTCAAAGCCTTTTCGAAAAGTCAAATCATAAATGACCTATAAGGTCTCAACCATGACGTCTTACATCTTAGCTCCTGAAAGCCTGTCACACTCCAGCGGCTCCAGTCATACCAACACCATATGCAGCGTTTCCTCAGTCACTGTTCCACAATGAAGTTAAAGTGAGCCTCTATATATCATAACCATAACCATAACCATAATTGTTCTTCTAAGTGTCACCAGGAATGAAGATCTACATCGACCCATTTACCTACGAAGATCCCAACGAGGCAGTAAGAGAGTTCGCCAAAGAGATTGACATCTCATGTGTGAAGATTGAGCAGGTCATCGGAGCAGGTACTATAATGACAGAAAACATATTCTCTTACGGTAATTCCTTTTGTTTTAACCATGAGATTTAACCTCTGTTTGCGTCCCTCTTTAGGTGAGTTTGGGGAGGTGTGCAGCGGCAACCTGAAGCTACCAGGAAAGAGGGAGATGTTTGTCGCCATTAAGACACTGAAGTCGGGCTACACCGAGAAACAGAGGAGGGATTTTCTGAGTGAGGCCAGCATCATGGGACAGTTTGACCATCCTAATGTCATACATCTGGAAGGAGTAGTGACCAAAAGCAGCCCTGTGATGATTATCACTGAGTTTATGGAGAACGGCTCACTCGACTCTTTCCTTAGGGTGAGTAAATCATATTCACCATGTTAAGTCCCATATACACAGGAAATGCATTCTACTTTACATCCCTTTTAGATATCTTTTAAACATCAAGACATTTTTGGATGCAAGACCTGATCTGAATATACTATATATCATATATTATAAATATATACCATTCTGTTCCTAAGAGATTTAATAGACTGCTTCTATAGTTTATATAATACAAATATAGCATGCTGTAATGTGTGAAATTGCTGACATGAGAGATTTGAGACATACATGAGACATGAGAGAACCTAGCGATACTCTGGTAATAAATCTATTACTCCACCTCCCCGTGTAAAACTAAATCTCATCCGAATATGACTTATGAGGAGGAAGTTGACCCAAGAGGCACCTCATAGTTTTTTGGAACCAAAGCTGAAAGAATCTTCTAAGGGGCAAACCAAATCTCACTACAAGGGCAAATTTTAATGTACTTTTTGTCATGGGAGCATTTGGCACATAGCCAGCCAGCCAGCCCCCCCCCCAAACACACACACAGACACACACACACACAGAGGGAAAGGGAGGGAGAGAGAGAGAGAGAGAGAGAGAGATGTTATTTACTGTATGCTTATAGAGATTTACAATGTATTTCAAATCAAAGGCACCATCGTCTGTCAAGCTGTTAAAAACAGAAGGACAAATCCAGCAGAAATATTGTATTAAAATCTTTTAAATCCATCCAAACATTTTAAGCACCAGCATACATGAGCATATGAGTGCAGCAAGAAACAGACATGCAACTGAATGAAAATCCCTCATTAGTGACTCTGTGTGTGTGTGTGTGTGTGTGTGTGTGTACATCAATATATACATATATATCTCTTCTTTATTTACCACAGTGTACATCAGGTAATCCCCCTCAGGAGGCTCTCTATACTACTCTATTGGCCGTCTTCAAAAGGCCTCCCTACTGTGCACATGTCTATATTGATTGCAGCAGTCTAATAAGCCTGCAGTCTTCCTCTCTTTCTATACAAGACTTGCCACATTAACATTGACTTTGAGATGGTGTTTGCTTTATGTAAAGATGCACCATGCTCTGTATTTTATGTATAGATAGACTTTGTAAGGAATAAAGCACAACATGACATTAGAACAATAATCTGTAACAGAGTCTATTACAAAGCAGAGTTACCGTTACCAATCCAGAGTATTTTCGAAATAACAGCAGGTACTGAATAGTTTCGTTCTTCTTATACCAGAAGAATTTACCAATTTGAATGTTTCAAAAAATATCATACCTTTCATAATTACTTTTCATGGTTAGTTAATGTTGTGGAACTTTCGATCAATTAGTAGGTAAGCCTCCAAAAATGCACTTTGTCAAGTTACTGAGAAACTGAAGAACCATTTATATTACAGCCTGAACTGTTTCATTTAAGAGCTGTTCTTATAGAAAATGAATCACATTCATACCAATCATATTTGAAAAATCAAGAGCTCTGTGCTATTAATATCCTCAACATACATCCATTCCACAGAGGGAAAATATTCGAATCATAAAAAAATGCGCATTAAAAAGAGGACGTCAAAGTATATGGGTTCAAAGTTAAATTCTCTTTCTGTGCAAACTCATCCTGAAGTTGAGCTGACAGCGATCATCTTTCAAATCCCAGAGAAATGGAGCAGGGTTGGAAATGAGAGGAGGTTGCTTTCAGGAAGCAGGTGACCAGCTCTGGAAGACATCATTTTTATTTGAGTCACTGGGGAAAGAGTGAATACTAAGAAACCTTCATCAATGCTAATTCAACGTGTTTGAAGTTAGTGGAAAACTGACTTATGTAAATTGAGGGACATGGTGGATTTATTTTTCTCATTAGTATAGCTTTACCGCTGAGCTTTCGTGAGTAGAAACTTATTTTAGACCTGACACACTGTTTTATAGGGTGTCAGGAAGTAAAATGATAGGAAATTAGACACCACTGGGAGTATGAGGAATAAATGAGGCAAGATAAACTAGGGAAAAATCCAACATTTGCAAAGCATTTGTTTGAATCAGCTTGATTCTGTTTATAGACAGTTCAGTGGTTAAGGCTTGAGCTATTCACAAGGTTGTAAGTTCAAGTCCTTTGAGCAAAGGTTTTAACCCTCAACTGCATTCTGTCTCAACTGTAAGCTGCTCTGCTTAAAGACATGAACCTCATGAATAAATGTAAATGTTTCATTTGTGTGCAGGCTCGTGGCTTGCTAATCATTAGTCTTTTGAGTTCATGCTGAGACATGAAACATGTGCAGGCCATGCAGACGGTCTCCACATTCCTGTTATAATGTTTTTAACTGGAATCTGTGTTTGTTTATTTATCCTTAGTAACTGCCTGCTCAGGGATGTGGTGGTGATTAGGCTACTATTTTCTTACTTTTTTTTCTCAAATAGGAAAAACATTTCAGTGGAAAATATTCATTTATGAAAAAATACCAGATTTTAAAAAGTCAGCACACAGCTCTAGCAGAAACACGAACGTTGTAGCTGAGGTTGAAGAGCTTTCAGAGCCAGGATATAGATACAAAGATTTACAGCAAATAAATTGGTCCAGATACAGATTGTGGCATTGTGTTACACCCATACCTTGTAATAAATGTAAAATGAGGGCGAGTAGGATGTCTTCCTGAGAAGTATAGCCTGTATAATTTAGGCTTCAGGGCTTTGCTGAGTTTACTTTGGAATCATCGTGTAAGCCTTTGTTACTACATGTGTAAAAGCACTTGTGATATCTTGTCTGTGGAATAGGACATCATAGTGTCTCAGGCAAGGCATGTGGCTGGAAAAAAGAGTTGCGTAGCGTCTAAAGGCCTACTTTTTCTTTTTTCAGACAGGATACATTCTTTACTTGTACACATCAACTTGTTTATTATTTACAGAAAGCGTGACAACTGTGCATCTTAGGAATCTGGTCTTCGCCGTGTGGATGTCGACTAGTTGAGTGTTTGGGAAAGAAAACAGTGAGACAGTAAAGCAAGCAGGCTAAATATAGTTTGTTAGTCTGAAAATATTTCTGATAAGAGGAAGCCAATTCTACGGTCATCTACACATTGGTTAAACGGCTACTGGGATTTTTTTTTTTTTAGGTTTAATAAAACATTTTCACTTTATCACTTTGAACGAAGCATTGAGGTGTGAATGGGACTGTTTTCGTAATCTCACGCCTACCCACTCATGAAAGAATTTTTTATGCAGTTAGTTTTATTGTTATTTAGAGATAAATAAAGTTTTAATAGGCTCAGATCCTTACACAGCGGCGCAGTGACTTCAATCGTGGTCACCACTGTGAGAGCGAGCATATTTGGAGCTGTGGTTTGCATGTCACTATCCAATCTCTTTTATAATCCCTAAAATAGCAATACCCTGGACCGGTTTAACTAGGAAAAGATTCGTCAGCTATTTTTTTCGAATTTCTGTCCAACTAGTAAAAATGAATAGTCATGCAACCCCTGGCTTAGCATACACCTCGACTGGAACAGAATAAATTGATTTAAGATTCTGGAACCCTACTGTATACATTTACGCTTACATTTCTGGTATTTGGCAGACACCCTCATCCAGAGCGATTTACATTTTTTTAATCTTGTTTTATACAACTGAGCAATTGAGGGTTAAGGGCCTTGCTCAAGGGCCCAGCAGTGGTAGTTTAGTGTGAGCAAATGTTTACCCTGAAAGAAATCCTTTTACTTTCAAGAACCTAGTGCACCAGTGTAAGTGGTGTATGCTTGTGCTTTGATTGTTCAGTTACACTGATACCTTTCAAAACAACTATTGTGACTCATGACGTTTGCTGAAAGCACCATAATCCATGTGTGACAGGTGTACACTGTAGCAGAAACTCTCAAGCTGCCACAAGAAGAAGAGTAGCAAAGTCTTTCGTATACATGCATACACACACACACACACACATATATATATATATATATATATATATATATATATATATATATATATATCTGTGTGTGTGTGTGTATGTTTATATATAACACTGACTTTGTAAAGGTATTATTTTGAGAATGGCATGGTTCAGATACGACCGGAGATAAACATATGAACGTATAATCAAGAAAACCTGAACACGTACTTTGCTCAGATTGTGGATCGAAATTAGTTTGGGCTAAGAGTCCCTTTAATTAAACTGTATGCAAACAGTGCAGGGAGATTAGAGTGGTGGTTTGTATTTGTGAAGGATTTGAAACTTATGAATAATTTATGGAAGTTAATTGCTGTGGAGGTTTGGAATGAGGGTGATAAATTAGGAGACGGCAGGGGCGTGAGGAGGAGCTCAGGTTGTTTAATGAGGAGGAAGGGTTTGTGTGAGGGTTTTAGTATGTCCTGTGAGGACTTCTTAGCAGGATATGCTAACAATAATAATTGCAATATTAGCTTGCATTTATATAACACCGGCTTCTTTAGGTACATAGCGATTAACCACACAAGCCAGGCTTGTTATTCGGGTTCCTATTATCAATGAACAGGGCATTTTTTAACATGAAACCACAAACCGCATTACCCAACAGGACAGGAAATACACAATTATCTCAAAAAGCCTTTCTAAAGATGGTGGTGTTTAGTGACAGCATCATGCTCTGAAATGCTCATGCAGTGTGCAGAAGTGTACAGTACACAGTAGTGGAAATTGCAGCGAGCCTCCCAGATTTTTATGTATGAAACTGAGGCTTTATAAAAACCAAAGCATAATCATAACAACTATCATAACCATACAACAGTAATAAAAATGACCACTGGAAATCATAACAAGTCCCCATATTTAGGGCCTTCTCTTACATTCTCTACATCCATACATCTACATACACTCTCAAGTTCAGCACGATCTCTAACAAAAGGAGAAATGACTTTTTAAATTGTATCCTGATTTATCTGTGTAACTGCCAACTGTTGAAATGTTGAAAACAATAAAAAGAGTCATATAAAAAATGGTGCCCTAAAACAATCGTAATACACAAACCACCAAACACACAACAAAAGACGGACATGTCTACGCACTTGACCCGTGTCTGTCTGTCTACACAAAGCCTGCTGCTCTCATCTCCTGCGGCTCCTGTGGTGGGTCTGCAGATGGGTGCAGCTGGAGCCACAGCTGGGTCAAAGCAGCAGGAGCTCCTTCTTCAGGACTTTATGACAGTCTTGGAGAACAGCTGAAGGATTTATCAGGGCTCAGTATGGGACAGGCAACATCTGCTCTCTCATCCAACTTAGCATACAGCAGGATGCTTTCTGTCTATATGAGTCATCCCCAAGCCTAGACCTAATAAAAAAAAACCTACAGAGAAACTTAAACCAGTAAAGACAAATCCTCAAATCATCTGCTCTTATTGCCAAGCCCCCTGTTGTATTAATTACTTATTCTGATATTTTTTATATCTTGCAGCAAAACGATGGGCAGTTCACTGTGATCCAGCTAGTAGGCATGCTGCGTGGTATTGCCTCGGGAATGAAGTACCTCGCTGATATGAATTACGTGCACCGTGACCTGGCAGCCCGGAACATCCTAGTTAACAGCAACCTGGTGTGTAAGGTGTCAGACTTTGGGCTCTCGCGCTTCCTGGAGGATGACACATCTGACCCCACCTACACCAGTGCTCTGGTGAGAGCTCTTAATTATACTGTACTATATAGCACTTAGTGAGGTCTGGTTGGTACATTTTACAAAAGAGAAAATTCCAAACGCCTGCACACAATGCAACAAACAATTCTAAACCAAACTTCATGCTGATATCACACATCATTTTTCCTGCTCTTGTGATAATTTTATAGAGTGATTTTTTTCTTACTTATTGGACTTCTAATGAGTGTGTACAATTATTCTCCCTGAAACTTTGATTCTGTATGACAGGGTGGAAAAATCCCCATCCGCTGGACTGCACCTGAAGCCATCCAGTACAGGAAATTCACCTCAGCCAGTGACGTGTGGAGTTACGGCATCGTCATGTGGGAGGTGATGTCCTACGGAGAGAGGCCATACTGGGACATGACCAATCAGGATGTATGTAACCAGCTCCATTTATAACATTTTGTCCTGATTCTATTTTCCTACAATGGAATCGAGTAATTATTCTATTTACACTGCTCTATGTTGCTTTCAGTCCTTCAGTATTTATGTTCTTAGTGATTTGAAATTTCTATCAAGTTGAGTTGATGCAAATAGATGCAAAGAAATCCTGGTTTCACCAAATGTATCCCTTCCTGTAAAACTACCATCCACTTTAGAATAATTTTATTTGATAATATAATTATTGATATTTTCATTTAACCCATATTTGCGATTCACACAGTGAGCTGCCTTGCATGTGTCATGACTTCTTGTCAAAACAACAAGCGTCATTCAGGGCACATGTTCATGTTCTGGGATATTATGGGGTTAATTTCTAGAAATTATTAAGGATACTGAGGCCACTAATTAATATTTCAAGGTCACATACTAATTATCTCATGGTCATGAGATTGTATAACTTGAGCCCACAAGTTAATATGTTCTAAGAGCATCATACGTAATTTGTGGCCTCCTGTTCGTTATTGGCAGGAAGGGATGAAAAGTCTATTCACTTTTAAAAAATTCCCTTAAGGTGACAAAGGGTAATGGTATATCCATGTTGCAACTTAAGTGACTCCAATATGGTTTAATACGTCATTCCAAGGTTGAAGTAAAGTGTAGTATTAATCATCTCCATGCGTGGGTAACTGTGGTCTAATTCAATTGATCGCTCTTTCTCCCACTCATTTTAAAATACAATAGTTGCCACAAGTTAAGTAGTTCATGGCCGCAAAATAGATCATGGGAACCATAACTCATAGCTTTAACATATTAATTTCCTCTAGAATGGTGCATTATCTTGCTGAAAGAGCATTATCCTGCTGAATATCATTGCAATAAGAGGTGTACTTGGTCAGTAACAATATTTAGGTAGGTGGTAGGTATCAAAGTAACGACCACATGAATGCCAGGACACAAGCTTTCCCAGCAGAACATTACCTAAAGCATCCCAGCGTGTCTGCTGGCATGTCTTCTTCTCTTATTGAGCAACGCACACACACATACCCAGATAAACAGCACTGACACGCTAAGCTGTCAACAAATAAAAGAATGTGATTCATCAAACCAGGCCACCTTCTTCAATTTTTGCATGATCCAGTCCTGTGCCTGTTGTAGGTACTTTTGTCAGTGAACAGGGATCAGCATGGGCCGTCTGACCAGTCTTCAGATGCATATTTGTCTAGTTACTTGCAAGATAATTAGTCTAGTTAATTGCAAGACTATACAAAATGTATGAAATGTGTGAGATGAGTCAAAAAACAATAAAGGTTTAGCTTAAAATTAGCCTTTTAAACATCAGGGCCTGAAATCACACATTTGAATCATATTATTAGCTCACTACCTCTTCCTCATTCTCAGCTCTTCACTTATACCAGAGAGGCATTGGGGTGTCTCAGTAGGACCTCTGGCCTCTGTGTGAGTGATGGATAAGGGCAAAGCTGCAGTGTGGAATGAGAAGGGAAGGTAAACAGCAGCACTGGTGGGGCATCATAAATTTGCTGTGCACCATTTGAGGCTGAGACCCATAGTCCACTTCAGCTGAAACTCCGTCAGCCTCTATAGGGTCTGCTCTACGGGACGAGATTAAACATTGGGCTAGATCCCTGTGTGGTGGTCATAAAATTGCATGATGGAAATGGAAAATTAATTTACACTGTTCGTCTTTAACCTTGTATCTTGTATCTAAACTGTGCATAAAATTAGATTAATTAATACAGAACAAGAACTGCATATAGTGGTGAAGCAAAAGAAGAACCAAATGTAAACTCCTCACACACTTACTTGTGAGCAAGAAATTTATTTCATATGCAAAGCACGGGGCTGTGCTAACTGTTCCTGCCCTTGACTGCAGCTTCCATTTGCAGCATCCCCCTGGGTAGCTGAGAGGAAAGCAAATTACGGGTCCAGATAATGAAAATAGTTTGAAACTGAAAGAGTGAACACTAATGTGCTAAGAGAGAGTGCAGATCTCAGCGGTTATCTTATTAGCAGCTCCAGATAGCATTCCATTGCCCCATCGGGCTGTGAGTTGGAGGCAGCTGGATGAGATTAATCAGGCACTGAATAGAATTCTATAATGCCCTAAATAATGAGCTGGAGCATGGTGGGTCTCAGACGGTCCTGATACCTTTTTCTTCCACGGTTTTGGTTTGAATCTCAGCTTTTCTTTGGGATGCTCAAGTTATTGCGGTGCATCAGATGCGCTCTGTGACAACTCGACACCGATATAGGAGGCAGGATGCACAGAGATGATGTCACTGCCGTCTCTCAAACATACAGACGTGAAGCAGTTAATGCAGAGGTTAAGAACACAGCTTCCAGCACATTCTTTGCAAACATAGAATCGAGTCAGCATGCAGATTACTGTGTTTGTTAATCATGTTTGGTCTGACAGTAATAGCACGCCTGAATTTGAGAGATTTGAAAGCTGTAGCGGATGGAATCAGACTGCAGAATATCAGAAAACTTGTAAAACACTGCTGAGTGGCAGGAGGCAGCTCTGAAACACTACCATGTTTATTATCATTTACTTTTCATCTAATTCTCTCAGATTGAATAAATAAATGCAAGGTCTTCAAACAGTCCAATAGTTTATACGCTTTATATTTTTCTGTCTTATTTCAGACAGCCACTGTGTTCCCCTGATTAATAGCCTGTGTATGTGTGTGTGTGTGTGCATGTGTGTGCGTGTGTGTGTGAGTGATGATAAATTGCATCCCTGGGTCCCCTTCAGACAGAGATAATGATCACAGTGCATTTATGAAGAGAACAAATCAATCCTTGGTTTCTTGCAGTGAAGCAACCACTGTCTGGCTTCCAACCTTTTATCACTGCATCAGGATACGTAATATACTTATATACAAAAACAGTGTTAGTGTGTACGTATTACAGTGATGTACAACATGCCCTATGTTGTGCTGAGTCTGAGGTTAGAGTCTACAGTGCATTAGACTCTAATTCATTAGACGGTAAAATGTTGGTACGTTGTTGCCCTTTAGCTACTTTTGACTTACTGCAACCGATTGATTTTTCTGTCTGCAGGTTGGAGGTTGGCAGTTTTGCATACATTATTTTTTTTATTTGATTATTATATCAGTATTTCAGAAGTCAAATAAATATTACAAAATGTCATTTTGTAAATATTACAGTGCTTTTGACAATAGAAGTCATGATTTTTGAGTCTCATCCACAGGGTTTGGCGGAATTTCAGATGGGGATTAGTGTAAACCCTGCACTATTATGTTCAGATCAGAAATATACCACAATTAATTTTTATACATATTTCTTTACAACATTTGTTGTTGTGCCATAGGACTATGGCAGAAAATGTCACTGTGGATAGTGGCCAAAGGATGAAAATTGAGTTTGATTGAAAATGTTTTTAAACACTTAAAATAACTAAATTATGTTTTCATATTCATTCAACAGAACTCTGACTGTAATAATTTTTTGAATGCATAACAAATAGTATATAACATGGTGCCTTTACGTTAAGTCATTGGGGTTTATTTATTATCACTAGTGTCAAAAGCACTAGACTGTTACACTAGTAAAAACCAGACAAATTTCCATTAAACCTTTAGTGATGTTTTGTGGATCATTTATTAAAGGCATCGAAAGCATCATCTCCCTTACCAGCATCAGTAAGTCAGTAAAAATATTGTGTTATTGAAAGACTGAATTGTATGATTTGAAATGTATAATGTATATATTATCCACAAGAAAAAAAATAATCTCAACTTATTGAGTGTGCTGGTGCTGACGGCAATAGCCAAGTCATTCGTCTGAACTTGGACTCACTTGGAAGCAGTTATCCACAAATTATTTCAAAATATGAGTTTGTGAAATAGTTTCAATACTAATGTGGGAACAAATGTTCTTTTTTAAATTATTTATCTTATTGGAGAGGTATTTTAATCTGCCAATTTACATATTTAATTTACCTCATGCTATCATATTCTGAGACTGACCCTCTGAGAATGAACAGAATTGGAAGTATCATTGTGTCATAGACTACCATAAAAAGACTTTATAACCTCTTATAAAAGGCAGGTCAGGTATGATTTGTTAAATTAAAAAAAAGGTACTTGTTAGAACCTATAGATTTGTGGAACAAAGTCTTCTAGACAAATGAGATGATATTTAATTTCTCATGGAATGATGTAATAAGCAAAAATTAGGGGAAAGAATTCTGCTCCTGATCCAAAGAATACCACCTCATCAGTGAAACACGGTGGCGTGAGCGTGTACGGCTGCTAGTTGAACAGGCTCATTTGTCTTTATTGATGATGTGTCTGCAGACGCTAGCAGCAGCATAAATTCCACAATATATAAGTGCATCTTAACTGCTCAGCCAACTGCCTTAAAATTTACCTGCCAATTTACGTGGAGTGAACCAAAGCAACTATGAAGGATTTGGGGACGTTGAAATAAGTGTAGGATTTATTTTTGTCTAAGGGCTGTACTGCGTTTAAGAGGATCATCCAAGGTCTCCAGTGATTTGAGTCAATTGTTGCTCGCAAAGCATTCGAAATCATTAAAACATTACATTTGTTTTATTTTAGGTACATTTGTCCTTGAAATCAGGAACTATATGTAAATATGTAAACATGCATATTAGTACTATATGCTTCTTCTGGTATTTATAAGAGTGTTGAAAAGGCCATTTAAAAGGATGCAATGTCAGCAGTAAATATCTATTATCTAATTAGATTTGAAACAGTAGGTCATGTTCACCCATCATCACAGTTTGCTTGACAAATTAAATGCTAGCCGTTTTTTCACACACTTCTGAACATTTTTGAGGGGATTTAACATTGCAATTTTAAAAATGTACAGTAATCCATGATCTGGAAACAGGACATTATGATATTATGATAATAATCACTCTTTTTTTCTACTCCTACTGTGTGTAAAAAAAAATAGAACGAACCTGTGTTAGAATGCTATGAGAAAGTGGAGTAAATGAAAAGTATATTGAGAAAATGTATGGTTTCATTTGAGTCTATAAACAAAGACAAAGAAAAACCAACAGAGAGGCATAAAGTTTGTAATATTTTAGTTTCAGAACAGTAGAGACAGCCTAGTATCCACTTAGGCTCAGTAGAAGCCCACAAATCATCATTAAATGTCCACATTTGTCCTTCTACATTATATTATATAGCCGCACAAAAACGCTGTACACTCCCTTGACCACACTTAACCTGCTGACCTCACACACACAAATATACACACACACACACACACACACACATTATATTTATATTTATATATATAATTGAGCGCAGTTCCACTTTAGCCACTGTCTGGGTGTTTAAGGGGTTTATGCCTGAGCTGTAGGACGCAAACACATGATTGGCCACAGATGCATAAAAATGGAGTAGTTGTTTTTGACAAGACTTTTGGACAAGAGTTATGCTCCAAATTTTTTTCATGTGTAACTTGATAATGTGACTATAAGACATGAATACAAATACTAGATCACTATATACTTCGTGTTATGTTCTCCTTCACACCTAAACCTGTGATCTGTAGACATCTGCTAAGGTCCCAGGACATCTGCCTGTCTCTCTTCAGGTGATCAATGCTATTGAGCAAGACTACAGGCTGCCTCCACCTATGGACTGCCCCAGTGCCCTGCACCAGCTCATGCTCGATTGCTGGCAGAAGGACCGCAATAATCGTCCCAAATTCAGCCAGATTGTTAATAACCTGGACAAGATGATTCGTAACCCCAACATGCTGAAGGCCATGACACCTCTTTCTTCAGGGTAAGACCATCAGTGATCATTTGCATATAAGACATGAACATTGCAGTGCAGTGTTAGATATACTCACTGTCTAAAGGCTTATTAATGAAAAAAAAACAGCTACAGTGTGATATAAAATGGTTGGCACTTTTTGTACAGATGCAAAAGAGACTAAGATGTGGGTGTAAGTGTCAGTGCTGGATGTGAAATGACGTCCTGCGAAAGAGAAATATGCTATATGATATTTTAAAATGATCTGAAATTATTTTTGAGAATGTTGCCCTCAGTCCTATGTATAGCCACCAATTTTGACCTAGTCTAAAGCCTGGGGAATGGATATTTATGTACATGTTCACATCTGAGACCTCATATTCAGCACAAGATAAACTATATTTATATCTAAGATCTTTAAGTGTGAGCCAGTTAGTTCCCAACCTTTAGCCCTTCAAGCCATATTTAACAAATGGATTTTAACCACAGTCTGAATAAAAAATGGTCTTTCTTTTCACCTCATGACTCATTGTAGCTCATCTGTTTCTTTGGTTAAATAAAAATCATATAAAATAAATATGTTCAAGAGGTTAGGCTATCTGGTTGCAAAAGTACAAACAACAAGTGATTGAGAAGCAGCTCTCTGATCTGCGTCAACATTACTTGACTGTTTTTTTTTATGACTAATATTTATACAGAACAGCAAATCAGATAGAGTGCAGAACAAATACAATAACAAATTGTGTGACTACCGTCTGTCCTGTGCAGTGTACACTTGCCCTTGCTGGACCGCAGCATGCCTGACTTCTCCAGCTTTAGAAATGTGGACGACTGGCTGGATGCTATCAAGATGGGACAGTACAAGGACAACTTTGCCAACGCTGACTTCACCAGCTTCGATCTAGTCTCACAGATGACAATGGAGTAAGTGCTACTGAAAGTAAAAGTGAGAGAGAGAGAGAGAGAGAGAGAGAGAGAGAGAGATACCCATCTAAATCTCTGGACTCTGGCCCCATGGTCGTCAGTCTCATTGATTTAATTTTATGGCTAAAGTGTAATAATGTCAGAACTGCAAGGCCGCATGGCTCCAATAAGGGGAGATTTTAGCTCTGGGTCACTTCCATGGTTTAACATCAACACCAAAATCTGATACTCACTCAGTTAAAAGTACTGGATAGAAGTATGTGAATAATTTTAGTAGAGGTTACAATGTATTGATGATAAAAATTTGATTCTCTGAATTAATTCTTATTCTTTGTGTTGTTCTTCATATCCATATTTGGGTAATTCCATAACTGATGTCTTCTGAGTCTTCAGAATTCATAAAAAATGTATGCATTATAGCCTTATAGCTGAGATGAACGGCACATTTTGACAGCCCTATGGCCCTGTGGACCTTTTCTTTGTAACATGCTTGTTATGTCCACATTGATGCATGTCTAGAGAAAACTGGTGATTTAGATGCGTGTGTGTGTGTGTGTGTGTGTGTGTGAGAGAGAGAGAGAGAGAGAGAGAGAGAGTGGTGCAGGTGAAAAAATCAGGTATATTATAAACCACAAAGTCAGCAGACCTCTTTGTTTTTCCATTGTTACCCCGGTTTGGTTTGGAGTTTGGACGATTTTTTAGGATGAATAATACTTTTGTTGTTTTGTCTGACATCGTTCATGATGACATGTAAATATATTCTGGGAATCTGGAATTCATCTTACTAATCATGGTTGTCATGAGATGAATGTACTGCCTCTAAATAAACCCTGCTTTCAGAGATGTTTAGTAAATATTTGCTTTAAAAACTTCATTGTTCCCAGCGTTTCTAACTCAAGTCCCTACAAGAAATATGAGCCACAGTGATCGCCTGTCAGATTCCCTTCTCCTTAAATCACTGGCTTTGATACCTGCACAAACCAGACACACATCCCAACAAAAACAAAGACATGGCGTTGTTTTAAAGTTATCTCACAGCAGCCGATGGAGATCATGTTTGGAAGGAGTCCATTCCATTTTAAGCTGACATGCCGTGTTTATTTTGGCATAGGGATGGTGGTCTGTGTAGAAGCACTACATGTTTTGCTGATATCTTTTCTGATCTTTGTGTTTGCGTGTGCTCGGCAGGGACATCCTCAGGGTGGGCGTGACTCTTGCAGGTCACCAAAAGAAGATCCTCAACAGCGTGCAAATGATGAGGGCGCAGATGAACCAGATCCAGTCGGTGGAGGTTTGACCTCCTGGCCTGATCCTTCACACGGAGGCAGGAAGGACAAGTGGACAGATGGAGGTGGATGTGTGCTGAGCCTAATTTTTCCCTCTAGGCCACCATTTTTTCCAAGGAAATCTCCTCTGCTCCTCTCTTCCTAAACCTGCCCTCCATGACCTCCCCGTTCCCCTACAAACCACCCAGCCAGCCTTGTGGGCTCACACTGCGACAGTGTCATCCTACAGACATCGATGACACTTCTGCCCCATCCATCAGTTGTCACGACTGCCAAAACATAGCAAGGAGGAATTTTCACCAACCAAGAGCATGTCCATCTTCTTGCTCTTGCTCTTACTTCACTACGATTATTCATTTTATTTTTTTTTTATTGTCATCTATGTTCTTTTTAATGATTTTTTTCTAAAGATTTTGTAAAGGAAAAAAAAAAGCTACATGAACAGAAAGGATCTATATGATATATAGATACATTAAAAACTGTAGATGGATTACACAGAAAGGCTACCCTTTAAAAGGGCGAAATACACCGAAAAGAAAGGTACATCACCGCGCATTGTGCTCTGTTATTCTATTTTATTGTGGAAATCATCCAATAGGAATACTGACTACCTGCTCAGAGGCTACAAATGGAAGAAACCATGGAACTATGATTCCTGTGCCATCATTAGGAAAGGCAGAGAAAAGGAGATTAACACCATGAAATGGAAACTTTCTCTTGACTGCCATTATTGCCACAAAGGAAAAAAAGACACTTCTGTTATTTAGCTGTTTGAAACACCCAAAAAAACCAACAAAAAAATGTCTTCTCTCCTAAATAGTAATCTCGTTGACAGTGTTGACTTTGTAGTGAAGATTTCCTCTGCTTCCAGTCACCATGGGGAAAAAGACCATTATTATTTTTTTTCTTTTTACAGACATCATTACCTGCCAAATAGGACATCGTTCTGTCCTACCTCATAGCTCGTAGGTCCTTCTGTACATATCAGATGCACTTGACATTGGGACATCGACAATGTAGTCACCAAGTGTGTGACTCTCTTCATTCAGGCAATGATGGGGTTAATATGACTCTTCATAGTTTTCCCCTATTTTAAATCAAATGCTTGTTGTGGATTTGAATCATTTAGAACATGACACACCATATATTGATTCCCTTCAGATGTGTAGAGATAAAGATAAAGCTTTAGGGTGTTTTTTTTTTCATTATAATTATTATTATTATTATTATTAATTTCCGTTTTACCTAGAAGGACCCTGAATAAACATAGGTTTGATTTTTTTTTTACACAGTTTCATCTTCAGCATAGAATTAAACAATCAAATTAGAAGGTCCTTTTCAGCATCACATGGTGTTTTCCATTGGGACGGTACTGTGAACACGAGCATAGTGTTATAATGATTCCAGTGGCCGTGAGGTTATTATTATTGTTATAAAATGGTACTGTTAGCACACTTAATAAGTGGCTAAATCGCTTAAGAACAGGAGGACGAGTTCTCCGTTTTAAATGTGGTTTGTTTGACTGGATAAATATAAAAAGCTAACAGACACTCATGCACATCCCCAAAACAGTGAGTCTCCAATGGTACTCAAGATGTCTGCCTTGTTATCAACATGAAGAGCATAAAACATCAAAAAAAAACAAAAAACATGTAAATATCCGTGTAAGAAATATGTGTTGGATTTTAGTGTACAGAATTTTGTTGTTAAAAATGAATTAAGAGCTGTTTAATCTGGGCCTTTTTTTTCTATTGGAGAGAGACGATGGAGACTGTGGGATCCATCCTTTAGAATGGTCATAGTGAGCAGTGTGGCAGATACTGAACAGACACGAAAACCACAGCCACCTCCAGCTGTGCTACATGATGTGTGTGTGCGGTGTGTGTGTGTGTCCTGGCATGGAGGTCACTTGTGGTTAACAGTGCTCAATTACACTTTGTCTAGCTCAGCTCACCAGAGACTTCCTCCGCTCCATAACCTCAGGGTTGACGTACATCTTTAATACATTTAAAACCCCTCGGTACAGAGCAGCTAGTCACTTCGACCACACTTCAGTTCACATAAGCTCCGCTGGCTGATTCTATGCTTCAGAGTGGCGTGATGTGAACGGATTAATACAGCACAGTACTCATCTGGCGCCGATTTTCTGACCACAGATGCATCAGTGCTGCTTCTGCTGTGTATCTTCATTTGTTCCCATTACATGAATTGTTCCATAGGAATTTCTGCTTATCTCTAGTACTATCATGCTATACACACACACACACACGCACATATACATACATGTGTGTGTGTGTGTGTGTGTGTTAGGTGGCCATTTTATCTTCAGTAGGCATAACTCTCGGGATTAATTCACCATCCTGCTTGTGATCAATCCCATTTTACTGGTTTCATCATTTCTTTTGTCTATCCAGGCCGCTTTTTTTTCAAGAATAGGTTATTATTTATTTAATATGTGACTATCAGGATTTTGCCCACAGCGGTTCCATGAATCAGCGTGACTATTTAATGGGCTGATGGATAGAGACACAGATTCTGAACTTTCTAAAATTCTTCACTGATGCTACACTTTTGCATAACCCTTTACTCCTGCTCCAGTGTTCCAATAATTAATGGCACCTCAGTCTTCCTAAGAATAGCATCTCTTTCTTTCTTTCTTTCTCTCATCTCTGTTTGCATACCAACTCCCAATTTGCATTAGAGAGAAGAGTGACTGCATTATGTTTGAATTTCTGTTGCACAGTGAAAGTGAGAGGGAGAAAGTAATCTGAAGACTGCCATTGTAATAAATAAGTGGAAGTGCAATGTGTTTATCTGCTGTAGTATAAATACCACTTCGGCATCTGAAAAGTAATACAGCCTTTATCAGCCCTGGTTGCTCTTCTTAAATAAATGCACAGCTTTTGAAATGAAGTGAAATGACATTTTAAGACTCTTCAAGAGTCATACATTCAGGGGCTTATAGTTCACTTGCTTAGAATTAAGCTGTTTCAAGGAAATAAGAAAGACTCCCTGAACAAATATAAACGTGAACATACACTGATGAGTAAGAGTATGTCATCTAGTTTAATCATTTTTTCATCAGGCAACAATAAAAAGAAAATATTTAGGCTTAGTAATCATGTTTCTAGACATTTGGACAATTCAAGACAAATTGTCGTGTGTTTTTGGCAAACATTTGCTTCTTTCTAGAAAGTTTCCTTTCAGAAATTAGCTTTCTATAAATGAATTCATTGATTAAATAAATAAATAGTATTCAAAAGGACTGTAATAATGGCATGGTATACTAGGAATACTTCAAGTAAAAGTAAAAAGGGTTTCGTACGGGTTTTTGTTATTTGTTACTTGTTAATTTCAATTATTTATTCCTAGAAAAACAAACAATAAAGTCAATGTCAATAACTCAAGTCCAGTTGAAGCTTCAAATGTCTAGAAATAAGATTCATACTTATATGTGCTTTATCATAATCTCCTAATGCGAAATATAAGATCACTTATGTATATTTGAGACATTTTCACTTGCAAATGTCTCACAACTCTGTGGTGCTCTCTGTGGTTGAAAATATCACCACACATCTCTATGGGATTCTGTTATCATGTTTTGTTTTTTCTTTTTAGAAGTTTCTAGCAGGTTATTAGACATAACTGTGTTAGACACTGTATATCAGTGAGTATGTGGCTGTAAAGGAACACCTTATGTGAGGCTTAAACCACTTTGTAACAACAAACTAATTTGTGCTCATTACGCCAGACACTGTCCTCAGGCACAATGTGACAGCACTCTTCTCTAATATTTAGTCTTTTTTACGTCAGATGCTTCCATTTCTAACTTATCCTGTATTGGCTCTGCTCTACATTTTTCATATCCTTTAAAAGTCTCTTTTTTGCTAAACCCATTAATCAGCAGAGGAGTCCATAACTCTGTATTCTCTTTAAAAAACTCTTTAGAAACAGTTCTTATGCTCTAAAAACAGACTCAGTATTTACCCAGGCACGCTGAATCCTAATGGTACAGATAATTTTTTCCTCCCGGTGTGTTTTTAACTACTAGGACTGAAGTTTCGATCTCTGCAGGAGTCCAACTGCTTCATCCATCATTCTGTTTCATGTTCTGTCCGTCCTTTAATTTGACCAGAATGCTATGTAAACATCAAAGTTGTAATAAATGAGATGTGATCGTAAGAGTGTGAAAGAATATTATGCAGAGCGAGTAAGCGATTCGTATCGGCCGTTTTCATTGGATTGTCTCACCACAAAACCATACCATACACGTTGGAATTTTTAGGTTATTTGTCATGTCATGCTAGTCAGGCTGAGAACTCAAAAGCTGATCGGCAAGATATCATGTGCTCAACTCGATGGCATGTGTATACAAATTCAACAGCCACATGTCACTGAGCAGTTATTAAAATAACTAATAGTCATTTCGGTGGTGACAGTTGTGCTGTGTATACATCTTAACCACCAACAATTCTCCTCTCTCACCACTGGCAAGTTTAATCATGACTGCCGTGCCACTCCGCTCAGTTTATAAGCCCTTTTGCTAAAAGCTGAGAGCGACAGCAAGCTGTGAACGGCATATGCTTTCGTTCTCTGCAGAACCATTCACCAACTGTGTGCCAGTTGTAAAATGGAAGCGAAAGACCATTTTGTCTCAGTGTTACAATGAGCAGTGAATGTAAACACAAGATGTCCCTGGCTCCTTCTGTCGCTCTCTCTCTCTCTCTCTCTCTCTCCCTGGTGCGGCCCGCGTCCTCCAAATATGGTCCAAAGTGTTCAGGAGAGAAAATGGCTCCTAAACGTGGAGCTGTTGCCCGTAGCATAACTGTGCCCTCTGGTGTCTGGATGGCAATACTGCAGTATGGCTGTGATGGAGCTTCCCTGTGTCTCAGCCCTGATTCTGCATGCAGGACAGGGGACAACTCTCCCTCTGACAGGCAGGGCTCACGTAGAGCTCTGTCCGCCCTGACCACTGTGACACACATGGGAGGTCCTGTTTTTGATGTATAAAATGTACATTTGACTGTAACCCTGTGAATGATGTAACAATTTCATTATTTGTAATATTGTTATCGGTTTATTTTCTAAAAATGCAGAAAAAAAAAGCCCAACTTGACTCTCCTCATTAAAAGTGAAATGAGATCTGTTATAAACCTGTGTCTGATGTCACTTTCTTATATCAATGTAACTTTTCGGGCTTTTGTTCCTGGATTTCCTGGAAATGTCACTTCAGTGAGTAGAGAGCCTGTGATCTTGTCTGCATCCGTTTACGCCTCACATGAATGCCACAACAGCTTTTGTGCTAGCGTCCCTGTGTGCTTTCATGCGGGGGGGTTGAAATCCACTAGCCCTCCCCTCCTTCATGCTGGCCTCCAACGTCTACTCACATCTCTCTCCACTTTCCAACCCTCGTTAGCGGCTAGACGTGTGAAAGCCTGCTGACCCCTGAGTGACCTCCCCAAGAGTGGCATGCCTGATAAAAAAGGCGAAGGCTAAGCGAGTTCAGGAGTTCACCATCGGGAACCTGATGACAGTCCAACAGCTCTTCTGGTTTAATCCAGCCCACCCATGCACCCCTTTTTACGCCCTGTTAAACACCACAAGCAGCAATGGCAAAGCCGCCAGATCTTTAGCGTGTTGCAGAGATTGTCCACCTGAGACAGCTCTACTGGAAAAACCCTGGATTAGTGAAAAAAAGATCACATTTAACACAGAGTGATTTATAGTAGAGAAATCACTCTCACACAACCTGCCATGCAAAACATTTAGCACAAGAGTACTTCTTTCCATACACCATTTCTTGTCAGGATCATTTTTAAGAGATTGTGTCTCGGTCAAACTCGCACCAAAAGGAAATCGTAAACCTAACGGAGCAGTGATCATAAGTTTCCCTGTGTGATTCGCTTCTTTTGAATAGCTGCTAATAGTGCTCCCTGCTATGTAATCATCACTGATCAATGCTCAGGCGCCTCCATTGTACATGTGCATCCTGCAGACACTTAATAGCAACTATGGACAATTAAAGAGCAATCAGCAGCGCTTTGGACTTTGATGGCTGCAGAGTTTCCCTCCAATTCAACCATAAGGTGCCTTTGGCAAGCCAACTATAACTGTGGATGACCATTTATCATTGCCTGAAAATGTTTAGCCTGTAATGAGAAGTTTTTCCTGGCTTGCTTGGTTCCATATGATGCTTTGTCCCCTGCCATTAAGAAACACTTTCCAAATCCTCTGATCTGCATAACGGCATCTTCACAGTTCTTCATTCAAAACACAATGCTAATAAATCATTGGCTCTTTATTTTCTCTTATTAACTGTGGGTTTTTTTTTTCTTAAATCAGGCAGACATTTGCCCAAGTGAAACAATCATTATGAAGGAGGTTTCCGTTTCCGTTACTTGGAAACATGGCTTAAATGTAA